>NW_027211889.1:1209583-1511979 GCF_036971445.1 Narcine bancroftii | reverse complement strand
GTGGGATACAATAGACAGAGGCAGATACTCTGACACCAGCTTCACAGTGGGGAGATTGTTCAATGGAGATGTATGATAGACTGAGATAGATACTAAGACAATGGATTCACATTAGGAAAATGGTTTAACAATAATGTACGATAACCTGTGTCAGATACTGTAACAGCAGGTTCACACTGGGGAGAATGTTTAACGTGGTATACGGTAGACTTTGGCAGATTTTGTGACACCGAGGTCACAGTAGTGAGAAGGTATTTTATTGGTGATGTACGCTAGACTAGGGCAGTACTGTGACACAAGGTTTACAGGGGGAAAAGCTTAAACGATGATGAATGGTTGACTGAGTCTGATACTATGACACAACGTTCACAGCACGAAAAGGTTTAACCATAATGTACAAGAAACTGTGTCAGATACTGTGACACCAGGTTCACAGTCTGAAGAAGGCTTACTGGTGATGAATGCTAATTTGAGATAGATACCGTGACACTAGGTCCACAGTGAGGAGAAGCTTAAACGATGATAAATGGTAGACTGAGTTTGATACTGTGACACAAGATTCACAGGATGAAAAGGTTAAACAGTAATGTATGATAAAGTGTCAGATACTGTGACACCAGGTTCACAGTCTGAAGAAGGTTTAGTGGTAATGTATGGTCATTTGAGATAGGTACTGTGACACTAGGTCCACATTGGGGATAAGGTTTAACGGTGATGTATGGCGAACTGAGGCAGATACTGTGACACCGTGTTCATAGTGGTGAGAATGTTTAATGGGTGTACGATAAACTGTGGCAGATGCTGTAACACCAGGCTCACAGTGGGTAGAAGGTTTACTGGTGATGTAAGTTAGACTTTGGCAGATACTGTGACACCAAGTTCACAGTAGTGGAAAGCTTTAACAGTGATGTACTATAAACTGTGGAAGATACATTGACACCAGTTTCACAGTGGGGAGATTGTTTAACGGTGGTGTACGGTAGAGTGAGATCGATACTAAGACAATGGGTTCACATCAGTGAAAACGTTTAACAATAATGTGCAAAAAACTGTATTAGATACTGTGACACCTGGTTCACAATGGGAAGAATGTTTAAAGGTGATGTACGGTAGATTGAGGCAGATACTGTGACACCAGTTTCACAGGGGAGAAGGTTTAACAAGGATGTATGGTACAATGAGACATATTCTGTGACACTGAGTTCACAGTGGTGAGAAAGTGTAACAGTAATGTAAACTATAAAACAGTAATAAACGTTGTCAGATACTGTGACACCAGCTTCACAGTGGGGAGATTTAACGGTGATGTATGGTGCACTGAGACAGAAACTGTGACACCGGGTTCAGAGCAATGAGGAGGTTTAACAGTGATGTACGATTAACTGTGTCAGATACTGTGACACCAGATTCACAGTGGGAAGAAAGTTTAGTGGTGATGTGCATTAGAGTGAGGCAGATACTGTGACACCAGGCTCTTTGTATTGTTCATTTCTCTTATTTACAACATCTAATTTATATGCTCCATTTTTTTGTGGCAACTTCAAAACATTCCATAAACTTCTATTCTAATCAGATTTTGTTCATTTAAATAGGTCTCTTAAGTACGCCGCACAAAATTAAATTCTTTACTTGGATTTGGTTCAATGGCACTTCAGTCTGCTTCATTATTTTGTTAGACCCTCGCTTTGTGCTTTCTGCTTTGCCCAGCAGATTCACCAAATGGGCATCCAACTCTGTCTTCTCGGCTTGACCCAACATCTCCTCTGTAAACTTAAGCAAACCAAGGAGACCAAAGTTAAAATTTTCATATTTGCATTTTCAAAAACAAAAATGGCGCTGTGACATGCAGTTTCACATCATAATCCCACTTGCTAAACTTGCAAGCAAATGCAACACATCCTACAGCTGGAAAATTGCAATAGAACTGGTTGGTTAAAGCAAAGATACCTCCCAGTCACCCCATTAAATGCCTCCAAGTTAACAACAGGTTGCAACCCGACAGTTAAATACAAAGATCTGTATCAGGAAGATTAACGGGCTTTTAAAAAAAATCATTTCCACTATTGAAAGAAAACTCATCAGGGAACACCAGGCTCTTGTTGAACAATTCCTGTTGTTTTTCTCAAAATGGTTTGAATCTTGATTTCAAGCAGAGTCATTTGGTGAGATTGTTGGTCCAGAACAAACCCTGCCCACACACACCCTTAAATACCTGCAAAGTCCTGGCTCAGCTCTTCTCCACGCTAAAGCTATCAAAGCTTTCTGAAGAGATAACGGACTTCAGATGCTGGTACATTGAGTCAAAAACACCCTAATACTTCCCTGAAAAACACACCTCTCTCTGAAAACCAACATAAACCTTCCTGAACAGTAAACATTTACCTTTCGAGCACCATAGCCTGGTGAACTTTATATATGTTAAATTCTGGGCACAGTGTAAGAATGGCCTGCAACCAGTGTATTTGGAGGAATGAGACTGTGAACCAAAGAACTTTTCTGAACTTACACACACATTACACACATGTGCACTTAGAATTAGAAGGGGGTTAAGTTAGATAAAGTAAGTTCAAGTAGTAAAATAGTGATAAGTTAAAGTGTAATTCCATGTTCATGTTTAAAGATAATTAAAATCAACTTTTGTTTAAGTAACCATTTTTCTGGTGAATATCTATTGCTGCTGGGTTTTGAGATCCTCCGGTGTCATAACACTGCACCAAGCTTCTAAACAACCCTAATTTTTTAGGTTATGATAATAGTCCATTAAACGGTCCTGGCATCTTTTGAAAGTTATTAATTTACTCTTCAATATTTTTTTTGTAAATGTCATTTAACTGTTGTGTATGTGTCGTTGGAGAATTCCTTTCCATTCAATCAGTATTAGAGTTTTTGATGCCGTATTTGAGAAAAGATGTGCTGGTGTTGGAGAAGGTTCAGAGATGATTTACTTGAATATCAGGAATGAAAGGGTTAGTGTATGAGGAACAATTGTTGACTCTTTGACTGTACTAGTTGGAGTACAGAAGGATAAGGGGGACCTAAGAGGCATTTCAAATGCTGGAAGATATGGCAAAGATGCTTCCCATGGTAGGTGATTCTACGACAAGAGAGCATAATTTCAGGATAAAAAGGTGATAAAACAGATGTGTAAAAATTGATTTTGTCAATGGGTTGTGAATCTGTGAAACTGAGGTCATTGGGTGTATTTAAGGCAGAGATTGACAGGTATTTGATTAATCAAGGAATCAAGTGTTATGGGGAGAAAGTTGGGCAGTGGGGCTGAGTGGAAGAATGGTGGAACAGACTCGATGGGCCTACTTCTGCTCCTATATCTTGTGATCTAAATCCTGTGGAAGACCTAGACAACCCTCCTCTTGTATTCTATTCATAGAAAACAGTCTGCATAGTGGTTTTATGTCATGTGAACACATTTCCGATTGAATCCCATGTTACAAGTGACCCAATGCAAATTCTGCATTGACAGGACTACAGCTTCCTCATTTTAAAAATTGTTATCGAGCAGCTCAAATGAGATTTCCTGCTTCCTTTTTTGAAAGGGAAACATTGCCATCAAATAAAATAGGAGAGAGAAAAGCAGAAGATGTGATGTAAAAGTGGGATTTGATATTAATGGTTGGTGATAAAGATACACTATTTTGAAACATTTGATTAATATCTGGAATAAAATAAATGATTAAATTGGTGTAAGTGAATGTTCATCACCTAGAATGGCTTTGATTCAAAATCATCGTATCTTTTTCAAAAGATCATCAATTTCTGGATAGCTGGTTTCGTAAGGGGATTATAAATGTGGAAGATTGTTATGAAAGGGGTCAATTAATGTCATCAGAGCAACTGAGTAATAAATATCATATAACTCATAGCAATCTTTTTTGCTATTTCTAACTAAGAACATATTTGAAGGATATGTTCGGACCAACCATGTTGTACTGAAATAAAAATTCCTCCTAGAGGAAATGTTAAAAAATTTACTTCGATGATGGCCTCTTCATTACAAGTAGGAACTTTTAAATGAGGAGTTCTTAAGTCGAGACAAAGGTGGGAAATGGATCTGAATATTGTGATTGATTGGCAAATATGGGTAGATCCATATAAGGATCTCAATGTAAGACATAAATTAGTTCAGTTTAATTCTTTTTACATCAGTAATGTAGCAGATGTCAGCAAGGATTTTATCTGAAGCTGCACTTGGAGTCAGGTGACTCAGGCAGTTGGATATGAAAAACTCTACAGGAAGATAATTTGGCCACAGAGATCACGTGATCCAAGGGAGTTGTATTAATTCACTTCAACTCAGCATTTTGGATCTATTGACCAGAGTTCCACACCGCAGCAGTGATGAAGGAATTCACAACTAGTTTTTTTTTCTTCTACAGTTACTTCTTACACCAGAGAAATTGAATAGAATAAAATCAGAATTATCAGATCAATGTTTTAGGTGTGGTGAAGATGTAGCAACTTCCTTGCATTCAACCTAGCTTTGTCCTTATGCAAGATCTTTTTGGGGAGAATTACAATTTTTTTGGAACAAGTTTTAGGAGTTGTTTTTCTGCAAAATCCAACCTTCCCTTATTAGGAAATATTGATGGAACAAGGCTCAAATTTAAACTATTAAAGTATCAATTGAAATTTGTTAAATTCATGTTAGTGGTGATGAGGAAATGTATTGCACTTACTCGGAAATCAGATTTATTTTTAGGGATGCCAAGATGACATGCAAAATTTCAAAGTTTTATTCCTTTGAAAAAAATGACATTAGTTTGAGAAATATATACTCTATATTTTTTGCAAATTTGGCACCTGAATATTCAAATATTAGGCTTCAATTTATAATAATACCCTTTCCATCCTTCTAGACATATGAGATTCTCCTCAAAGTTGTAAAATTTTTTATTTAGATGTGTTGGTTTTCGTCCCACATAGGTGATAGGCTATTGAAATTTGAGGATAGGAACCCAAGCAGGCTGTGGGCATCTGGAGAAAGCAGTCAAGGAACTCACACCAGGCTGTGGATTGCTAGAGACTGGTTCGAAACTGGCTAAAAGAGTATCAGGTATCAGACTTATGATATGAGTGGGTGGTAATTGGTTCCTAATTGTGTCAGAGGTTCAAAACAGGAGGTCACATTGCCAATGACTTGGATTGGTCTGTGAGCATTGAAAGAGAATCCACAGACCCTCAGTGACTTGGCCCAGAGTTCGGGATGGTGGGTGGAGAGCATGACTGTCTTTTTCTTTTTTCTCTGACAGGCTCCTTCAGCAGCAGAATCCCTCACTGGTCTGCTTCCATGGTCACTGACCTGTGGATTGAATCCTCTGCTTCTCAGATGTTGATGGTGTGTGGTCTTCCTGTTTTCTGGTGCCCTGTGTTAGTTCTCCCCTTCCCCAGAGTTCGCGGTGGCGAGGAAATCCAACACATCTAAATAAAAACATTTTCAACTTTGAGGAGAATCTCGTATGTCTAGAAGGATGGAAAGGGCATTATTATAAATTGAAGCCTAATATTTGAATATTCAGGTGCCAAATTTGCATTTCAGGCAATTTCTGCCAATGGCAAATCTATCTGCCTCACAGCAGGAAAAAAATAATTTTGTCTGATATGACATTTTTTAATTACCTGACAGTAAATTGTCTCCTGAAATAGAGAGAGACGTTCAAGTTTCAAACTATTACAAACTCAACTCGCCAGAGCTACCTGGATTATATCTCTCCCCCCTTTTTCTTTGCAAGGACACCATTGATTTTATCACAACTCCTATGCTCCATCTGACCTGTGACAGATTATATATTTAAATATTGTATATTGACATGTTTTTGAAAGAGATGGATTGTAGGAGTTGTGTAGGTCACAAACACAAACACTTCACAAAACAGCTCATACTTAAAATGCAAGTTTTAATGGTTCTTGAGATACTGAGAACAATGGCGTGTTTGCTTTATGAAAAGCTGAAGAATTTGTGTAGTCAGGAAAGACTGCTGGTCAAACCGAGAGACCATCTGTTGATTATCTGTGTTCTTAAAATTGAAATTGAAACTGAGTCAATAGAGTGCTGAGAGATGGCAGCGGTTCGAATAAGCAAGTTCTTGATTCAAGTTCCTGCACAGACAGGCTGGAGTCTGTTGGCTCACGATTCATCCTTTTGAAGAGACATAGTGGACTTCAAAGGCAGAAATGGTGGCACGTGTCATGTGATGAGACATTTTGGAGAAACATTACAAACGAAAGGCAGAAGTTGTCCATCCTGTAGGGAAGAGAGGATTGGAGATACAGTTGTCAGAGAAGGTAGTCTTCTCCTTTGACCAGGAGTAACAAGTGGATTTTAAGGAGGAAGACCACTTCTAACTGTCTCTTTGAGATCAAGAGGGCAGCTTCGTTGTGTCCATGGAAATGGCCACTTTTGATGAATAAAGTAAAAGTAATCTTGTATTTGCAACATTACCATTTTCAAATGGTGACTGAGTTCAGCCCTTGACTGGGTTTATGAAATCATTGAAGAAGAAAATAGCCACTCCACTGTCTCTTTGAAAAGAGAACAGATTCATCATGTGGAACAGATTCGGAAACCTCCCTGCAAGAGAGGAAAATAAATTCTCGCAGAGTAAGCTTCAGAGCAATGTTTCTTCAACCAAGAAATTCAGACGAGTTTGAAAGAGGACTGATGACGATGTTTCCAAATACTTCAGTTGCTTTTGAGCCACAATTTAAGAAATCGACGGGTGTCAAACGACTCAAATCCAGATACAAACCTTCACAAAGCTCAAGTCAACCAGGAGATACAAACTCCTGACTGCAATGTTGCTGTGCACATTTGCTACATTATTGAAGTCTCACATTGCTTACAACAGATATTCAAAGTTAAGCAATAACCGAAATAACAGAATATTACAGGACGGTACAAGCCCTTTGGCCCAAAATGTTGTGCTGATCTAGATATTTCTAACAAAAAAAATAATACCCTGTAGCGGCTACTGCGGTAGATGTTACTAAATAAAGGCAAACACACACAAAGGTAGTCAACTCAAGACTGGTTTATTGAAGACATACACAGATCTTTTATTCCTGCCTGTTAATGAGCTCGTTAGTGAATACCTTCTGGTCCACAGGACCAACAGGTTAAAGTTACGAGCCATTAGTGCCCCGCACCTTTAGGCAGGGGCTTCAACTGATCCACTTGCTGTACTTTGTCACCCAGCTCTGTTAGCCCGCGATCTGTCAATTAAGTCTATGAATTGACAGTGGCAGTTCACAATACCGCGCTGTGCACTCGCTATATCACACCCCCCAAAATTGTCACTATAACTTAAGATGCCAGATACGCTTGATTTAGGCAGACGTCCATGTCGCCTGGGTTGATGGCACTGAACTGGTGAAGTAGGGTCCGTATGGCGGGTTTAAGTCTGTCCACGCTCAATAGCTGCAGATGCCCTCCGATGTCCAATGTATATACCACTCCATATCTCTTAATCAAACAAAATGGTCCTTCATGTGGTTTTAGTAACAGTGCCCCTGGAACCTGTCTTCATACAAATACAAATTCAGTGTTTAGTAGTGATTGGGGCACTTGTTGCCGAGGTTTGCCATACCAGTTGGTGGAGGATGGCTTGCTGTTAGCAATACCCTTACGGAGTTGCTGAAGGAATTCCATGTCTGAATTGCTTCTGAAGTGAATATCTCCTCGAACTCTAAGGGCCAGACAAAACAACAATTCTGCAGATGATGTAGACAGATTTTCTTTTGGAGCTGTTCATACTCCTAATAGAACCCAAGGTAGTTCATCGACCCAGTTGGGGCCAGTGCTTCAGGCCTTCAGTGAAGATTTAAGTTGATGATGGAAACGTTCCACCAGGCCATTGGACTGCGGATGGTACGCAGTAGTGTGGTGCAACTGTGTACCGCAAAAATGAGCCAAGGAAGCCCATAATGCCAAAGTGAACTGTGCTCCACGGTTATGTATGTCGGCACTCCAAATCTAGCAATCCAATTTAAGATGAATGCTCTCGCATATGCCTCAGTATTACTGACTGGTAATGGAATGGCCTCTGGCCAGCGTGTGAAGTGGTCAACTACCATGAGAATATACCTCATGACCTGTGATACTGGTAATGGTCCAACCAGATCCACGTGCACATGCACTAATCTTTTGCGTGTTGTCGGGAATGACTGCAGGGGTGCCTTGGTGTGGTGCGGAATTTTCACAGATTGGCAGGATATACACGTTCGGGCCCATTGAGTGACGTCTTTTTTCAGCCCATGTCACATGTACTTGTTTGACATTACTTTGACTGAAGTCCAGATGGATGAGTGTGATAGATTGTAAATGTCATGTTGTGGTGCCACCTGTTGAATGTCGAGTCCAGTGATAGCTATACTGTGTGCCTGTATATCCGGATCCGCAGATTGTGCTGCAGCCAGTTCAGTAATGTTGACTCCACCTTGAATATGGCACACACTTGATCTAGAGAGCAATTCTGCGACCAGATTGTCCCTTCCTGAAATATGACGTATGTCCGTAGTAAACTCCGAAATGTAGGACAAATGTAGTTGTTGTCTTGCCAACCAAAGATCTGTGAATTTGCTCAAGGCGAAAATGAGCGGTTTATGGTCTGTGAATATGGTGAAATGTTGACCTTACAAGATATAACAAAAGTGCCTTATAGACAGATAAAGTGCTAATAGCTCTCGATCAAAGGCGCTGTATTTCATTTCCACTGCTCTTAGATGACGACTCAAGATGGCAAGGGGCTGATAATGGGCATTGACGTATGTTCCAGAACTGCACACAGCTGTTCCTGAGGCATAAAAGCAGTTTCAGGATTTGGATGCGCAAGCATTGCTGCTTTGGGTAATACCTCTTTGGCGGATATAAATGCAGCCTCTGCTTCTGAGGTCTAGGTAATGTTTTTGTTTGGAGCAGAGATGATGCCAAACAGGGGTTGCAGCATGTCAGCAATCCCGGGAATAAATCTGTGATAAAAAAATTATCATTCCCAAAAACTTCTCCAGCCCTTTGACAGTGATAGGTCTGGAGATTTTATGGATGTCGTCTACCTTGCCTGATAACGGAGATATGCCATCTGCTTTAATTTGATGCCCTAAGAATTCTATGGTTCACCTGCCAAATTGACACTTCTCAAGGTTAATTGTCAGTCCAAAGTCTGGGAGCCATTGGAAAAGGCAGTGCAAATGGAGGTGGTGACCTTGCTCATTTTGACTGCTACAAGGAACTTGTCCAAATAAATAAACGCAAAGTCTAAATCTCTGCCTACAGCGTCCATAAGCAACTGAAAAGTTTGCGCAGCATTCATACCAAATGGCATTCTGAGGAATTCATAAAGACCAAACGGCATAATAATTGCTGTCTTGGTAATATCATTCTCATGAATCGGTATCTGATGATATACCTTAACCAAATCAATCTTTGAAAGTATGCGGCAATGATTGCAGATGAGCGGCGAAATGCTGTATGTGTGGAATTGGGTATCTGTCAGGTGTTGTGACATCATTAAGCCTACAGTAGTCGCTGCAGTGTCTCCATCCGCCTGTCTCCTTGGCTACCATATGCAAAGGTGAGGCCCAAGGGCTCATTGAGCATCGGATGATACCCAATTCTTCCATTGCTTTAAATTCTGTCGCAATTTATCAGGCACCAGACATCGAGCCCTGGCATGGGCCAGTGGACCTGATGTGTCTATGTAATGAAACCCACTATGGACTATTCTTGAAGCATTGGAGTTCAGATGAGAATATGGGGAAACTCAGTGAGTAGAGCAATACATGCGTCGTTGTGTAACGTATGTACTCCGAGCTGTGAAACTCTCCCCTTGATGCACACCAGTGGATATGTTCGAAAGATGGTGACGTAAACGAATTTTCTACGCTTTATGTCTACCAATAAGTTGTGGGAACATAAAAAATCCCCACCCAAAATAGGTTGAGCGACAGAAGCGAGGACACAATTCCAATGGAACGTGGTTCCACCTATTCCGACTCATCTAGTGCCAAAACTTGGAATGGCAGTTTCATTCGCCGCTCTCAGGGTCAAGTGCTGTTTTTTGAGTCCTTTCAAAATACGTCGGCAAACTAAGTTCAGCACCTGTGTCTACAAGAAATTTGTGCTTACCCGCATCATCCTGAAGATACAATAGGCCTGTATATATGCCAGCTTACGGCTCTCTCGTTTCCTGACCTCTTTTTGGAGTAGGTACATGGCTGGATGCACTTATGGGCATAGTTTCCCCAGCGGCGATGGTAAAAATACCATTCTCGATGTACATCAGCATGTTCCTCTTTCTTGATTTGGACTGCAGATACTGGAGTTTGGTAGGATGCGGGAGATGTTTCTGCAACAGAAACAGGATGTATTGGGGCAGACTCTTGTGTAGGAGTACGATAGAGCCTGTCAGCCTCTTGAGCCACGTCATGAAGATGGCGAAAATCCATGTTACCAATGTGTATCGCCACGTGAGCGGGACGTTTTGACAGAAATAAGGCTTCAAAAAGCAGACAATGGGAAGGACCATCTGACAATGCCAAATTCTCATTCATAAGGTCTGATGGATTCTTGTCAGTTTGGCCTCCCATGTTCAAATCCACATTCATCAAGTAAGTTCCAATGTGTCAAGAAGAAACTGCCGGAACCTGGTGCCCTGGTTTTCTGCTGGAGGATGAGCAATAAACTTGCTTACTCACAATGCAGTGGCCACGCCCAATGTAATCACGACATGCCAAAATTTTGTGTCTCCCGCCGTTTTAAACCAAAAATGAAACTGGGTATCAGCTTGAAGAAACCAAATATGTGGCTGATGTGTCCACAAAGGAGGCAAATGAAGCCCAACTGCATTAACTGTCATGGCAGCGGCAGTTGTTGCTGTGTTGAAATGTCCTCCTTTTCCATAATGATTCAAATTTGTTAAATCTTAACTTCGGGATCACCAATCTATAGCGGCAAACACACACAAAGGAATAAGAGGAATGGAACTCTGTGGTAGCTTAAAGAAAGAAGTTACCATCTGGAAAACCCTGACGGGGCAAGTTTCATCAGCGAGACATTGAGGTGACTAATGGTGGTACCTCAGTTGTGGAAATCCTGGAACAACAAATCACTCTCTGCAAACCCTACAAGAACCTTCCTGAGCGGTAAACATTTACCTTTCAAGCACCAAAACCTGGTGAAATGTATACATGTTCCATTCTGTGCACAGCTGAAGAATTGCCTGTATCCAGAGAACTTGGAAGAAGGAGAAGTGAGATTGAACTGTGAACCAAAGAACTTTTCATGAAATTTAAAAACATTACAAATATGTGCGCTTAGAATTTGAAGGGGGTTAATTTGGGTTAGTTAAGTATAGAGTTAAGTTAAAGTTTCATTCTATTTCCATGTTTAAAGTTGATTAAAAATAACTTCTGTTTTAAAAACCACCTGTCTTGGTGAATGTCTATTGCTGCTGGGTTTTGGGGTCCTTTGAGCTCGAAACAATATTTGCTTAGATAATCACATTGGGCCTGTTCAAAGCAGGAAATGGCTTCTACCAGCAGGAGTTTCTATTTGAGAAAAAATATTGATAGGTGGCTGGCCACATATGTTTCCTAAAAATTAATACCTTCTCTCTCCCTAAACCACATTCAGCCCTGTGACATCTTTCTCCATTGCTTTACTGGGACCACCAAGGACCTGACCCATTTCCCATTTCTCCTTGCAATGCCAATATGGCAGCTGCCAATATGGCAGCTGCCAATAAGAACAGACAAATCACATTTTAATTCAGCAAGCAAGATGAAAATCATCTGGACATCCTGCTTAAAAAGAAGGGGAAACAAACCTTTCTAAGTTTGTCACTTCATCTTTATTTCAATTCCCATGGGGCATTAGCAAAAAAGTATCCCATCCATTTCGTCACCAAATTATGAGTAGAATCATGATTGCTGTTCATGAAAACCCATAACCTTCAATGTTACACAGATAATCTAGGAAGAATTCTGTAACAAATGTAAATGAAATACTGAAAGAATTCCCCCGTTATAAACACTGAGATTGTAGCACGCCAAGCAACGGGGTGAGCAAAAAAAAGCGAAATCGCAGCAACACACAGACAGTCCAAGATGGCACGGACTCCACTTCATTGCCAAGAAGAAACCCGCGCCAAGCGCCATGTGCGGACTGAGCAGCCCTTCACTCCGCGCAGCGGCCGGCCGGCTGGAGAGTGACATCACGATGCAATGACGTCATTGCTGGATGTCAAGGGGTACGTCACCAGAAGTGGGCGGGCCAGGGAGCACACATGGGGAATTTAAACCAGTAAAGTCAGTCTTTGTTTTACACTATCTTGTGTGGACGTCTCTTTATTTGGTAGCGCTGCCGCCGCGAATGCTACTACGCGATAACTTCTTACTTGCTGCAACCAAACAGGTCTGCAAGATACACCAACCTAAATAGAAAACACAACCAGAAATCCCAGAGATCATACATTCAAAAGGATTGGTGAAATCTTTACTCTGTATTGTTAACACCAAAGTCCCTTGGTCTCAGCCCCACAATGTGACTAAGGCATTTGAACAAGTAACTGAGAAACATTACATTTTAAACACGTCAGGATCAGAAGGGTTGGAGCATTATTGTTCAAGTGACACAACTTTTAAAAAATCATCTAACTTTATGAAGAATGTGATTCTACAACAGGAAAAACGGATGGAATCAGACACATTCTATGAGCATTTGGAAGCAAAGAAAATGGATTGGTTTTCCGTCCCTTGCGAAGCGACCCAATGACCCGACATGCCCTCCCCGACTTGCGACCGTAATGGAGCCCAAAGGATCAGACAGATCCCACAATGGTCGCAAGTCGGAGTTTTTCCCCCGTGTGAGGAGCCCTGAAGTCTAAGCGCCTATTTTTAAAATCAAATGATTTGACAAACGAGAACAGAGACACAGGGCACGTAAGACCCAAAATGTGCGAATTAACTTTGTGACTCAGTGTCCATCGGCTGGGGGCAGCCATCTTAATTTCCGTGCGCATGCGCGACTACTCAAATGGCGCTTGCGCAACAGGTTCGCTTAGTGCCGTCAGTTCGCACATGCGCGAACCGAACGCCAAGTCGCGAACCCACCGCGCATGCTCCAATCAAACACGTGCAAACCTCCTTCTTGCCCCTCCCCCTCCCGCTGCCAGTTACCCCGCGGCCTCCGGCCTCGCCCTGTTGGCGCCACCAGGCCTTGCACCGACGCCTCGGCTCCACCAAATACCCCGCTGGTACCGGCCGATCCCAGATGTGGCCCGGCGGGCTGCGGGTCGCCCGCTTTCCTGGACCGCGCGGCTGAGGAATGTCCCGGCGCTGCCGCCAACTTCTTCCCGTTCGACGCGACGGACCCCGAGCAGACGACGCCGTCACCAAAGTCCCGCCTCCTCACAGCAAGAGCCAATCAGCCCGCGAACCCGCCCATCAATCTAACCCGACTTCAGCTTCCAATCCAATAGCAGCCTCACCGAATCAGCCCATTGGCTCGCGCAACTGAAGCAACCAATCAGCAAGCGAGGGAACACACAGCCCTACCGAATCAGCATCGCAGGACAGAAAAGAGAGGCAGTCGAAGGAGCAGAAGACCCTTCGGCCCATCCACTTTCTAATACCCCAACTATCAAATTATTGGGAAACACAGGATCACTTTGTGCTGGCTCCTGGATTCCTCTGATCTCAAGAAATACATTGTACCCCAACTACAAGGGAGACCATTTATTATCAATCACTCCTACATATTTATAACCGCTTCCAATTTAATGGAGGACACAAGTGGTTGTGTCAGCCAGCTGGACCGCCTCGGGGAACCTCATGGAGCAGGCAATCATGGTGAGAAGATAACGCCCCGTGGGAGGCCAGTAATGACCCTACAATGTCAATGTAGACGTGGCTGAACCTACGTGGTGCTGAGTTGAATGTCTGGGGGTGATGCCTTCACGTATGTATGAGTTGAATGTCTGGGGGTGATGCCTTCACGTATGTCTGCATTTTGGTCATTTGGCAGAGTGTTCAGGTCTTGGCCCAGTGACAACCTGTTTCCGGAGGCTCTGCAAGACGAAACTACTGACAGCCATTTTGACAGGACTGATCGCTGGGTGCGTTAGGTTTTGCATCTCATCAAAAAACTGTCATCTCCATGCTGCCGGCATGATGAGGCGGGGTTTGCCATTGAAATGTCGCAGAGGAACGTCTATTTATCAGGTTCGATGGCAACATCCTCCAGCCTGAGCCTTGAAACTGCTGTCCTGCATGCAAGGATCTCAGGGTCTTCCTGCCATCACCTTCCTAGGGTGAAATAGTCTATTTCCTGGGACAGGGCCTGGACAGACTTGATTGCAAGGTGAGGCAGTTAATCACCCACGATGTGTTGCATATCTGTAGTGAACTCAGACTCATATGAGAGGAGTAGCTGCTGCCTGGCCGACCATGGGTCCAACACTTTATGGAAGGCAAAAGTTAATGGCTTTTGGTCCATGAAGACTCTGAATTGTCTACCTTCCAAAAAATACCTCAAGTGCCTGACTGCCAGGAACAGCACATATTGCTCTCAACCAAAGGTGGTGTAGTTGAGTTTGGGTGGCCAGAGGTGTCTGTTAAAGAAGGCCAGGGGCTGCCATTGCCCATCGATGAATTGTTCCAGTGTGCCTCGTACTGTTGTGCTGGAAGCATCTACTGTGAGAATTTGGGTGTTTCTGGCCTGGCGTGTACCAGAAGTGTGGCGTTGGCCAGTGCGTCCTTGGCCTTCTGGAACCCCTACAAATCATCATTGTCCCAGGTAATGTCTTTACCTTTCTCCACAAGATGCGGGCCACTACCGGTATGAATCGGTGATAAAAATTAATCGTAGCGGTGAATTCCTACAGCCCCCTTCACTGTGGAGGGAGGTTTGTAGAAGCACTGAACGGCCTCTACCTTTTTAAGGAGGGGTTTAGTTATGTGCCTGTTGATTTGACGCCGAACGTTTCCAGCCTGAACTGGCACTAAGCAAGGTTTATAGTTAGTCCAAATTCCTGCAGACGGGCGCACAGTCACCTTAGATGGTCTATGTTTAGCTTCATTGCCACCACTTTGACATCTTGTGGTTACTGCCTCCCTCTGCTGTTGGAGAATATCCTCCTTGGTCTCAGCCCCTCAATGTGACTAAGAACCCCTTAAAAGCCCCTAATGTTTTGGCCTTCATCACCACTCCTGGCAAGGCATTCCTGGCACCCACAACTCTGGGTGGATACCCCTGATATCTCCCCTAAACCTTCCTCCCTTTGCTTTGGGCAGATGTCATCGTGTTTGCTACTCCCATCTGGATTTCAGGCAGACCAAAGGGCATCTTTCACTGAGTTTCTGGTCTTCCAGCAGCTCTGGATTTCTGTCTCTGGATGCTCTGCTCAGGGAACCACCCCTATGTATCCCATTGAGTCCTAGAGTCACTGTGTCAGCAATTCTCTGCTGACCACTGCCTGATGGCCTTGTGGTCAAAATTGTTTGTCGATGAAACCATTCCCAGGAAGGAGATGTGGCAAAGTCCTGCTGACTGGGACATTGTGTGTCACCAGGGCCAGACAAATCTTTTGCAAAACCTGAGCCAGGTAGAACCTCAGCACATAGCTGCTTTTGGTGCCCTTGCTCTTTGGTTCCACGCACAGCCACACACAATCATGGCCATGCTGGTTACACCCTTGCACCCATTGATTGATGACGAACATGGTCCTTTTCCAGATTCTACCCATTTTGGACCCCCACATGAATGGGAAGACTGTTTTCGGAATTGCCAGGGTGAAGGTGTGGGGATGGGCCACACCTATCCCACATGCAGCAGTACTGAGAGTTCCTTGCATCTTGCACCTTGCACCTGGTTATCAGGTTTTCGCCGATTGATAAGAGTTGGACATCTCTGTGGTTCTCGCTGTCTCCTGGATCTGGGGGTCTCTGTACTGCTCCTGGTCTCCTGGAGCTGGGGGTCTCCAAAGTGCTCACCATCTCCTTGAGTTGGTGTATTTTTCTCCACCAGCCCCACATGACAACCAAGACCCCTGGATGGAGGGCAGAGGCACAGAGAGATCAGAGAGAACACGGGTAGTTTCAACAGGTTGGGGTCCATCCAGGTGCCTGATAACGGGAGGAAACAAAGGGGGAAGGAGGATGCAGGTCATTCGATAGCAGAACATTGCGAGAGAGTGGATTCCTTGGACTCTTGAGGAGAGAAGGTGCTGGTTGAACCATCGGTTTAGGTGGGGAAGGGTATAGACATGGCAGCTGACTGGAATTGTCAGCGAGGTACTGAGACCTGGTGGAGGAGGGGAAGGAGGATGCAGTTGTGTTCTGACAAGAGAGTGCTGAGGGAGAGGCAACATGGGTGGAACCTCAAGACAAGGGTCCCCTGATTGTTTGCAGGAATGGGATCTGTAAAGAGACTCATAGATATCCAGCACAGAGCATCTTTGACCCCCTGCCATCAGGAAGGAGATGTGGAGGAATAAAAGCAGAGCAGCCAGGCAGGGAAATAGCTTCTTCTCACAGGCCGTGAGATTGACATGGCAACATGAGCTGGATGGGAGCAAAGAATGAAAAAGGGGAGAGGAATATGGACTGATTACAACAGCCTGGCCAGCAGGAGAGAGGGGCCGAAGGGCTTGTTTGTATGTTGTCTATCTGGACCAGCCTTTTGCATTCAAGCTTTAAAAAGCCAACCCATTTTTTAATTTAATAACAATGGTACAGAATGAATCAAGAGACAAGACATCTGTCTTCAAGGTCTCCTGACAGTCTGCAACTAGCAAAATACAACTGCATCTCTGGGCCTCATGGTGGAATTTAGATTATGTCTTCTGATTCGCATGTATACATTCTTGCATAATCTGGTCGAATTCTTCCATTACAGTTCCATAGAATGAACTTGTGATGTGATTTATAACCACTCTCTAACCTTGTCATGTGAGTGAGTCCAACATTCTGAACTTGTTATATCAGTGAGTTCGACATTGAAAATGTTATGAGAGTGATTTCCACAGTATAATCTTGTTTTCTTAGTGAATCCCACATTGTTAACATTATGTTAGTGAGCCCCACAGTGTAAACTTGTAATGTGAGTTATTTTCGCAGTGTGACCTGGTGATGTGAGTGTGTCCCACAGTTTGACATTGTTGTGTCAGTGAGTTCGATATTGAAAATGTAATGTTAGTGAGTTCCAGAGTGTAACCTGGTTATTACACTAACCTTGCTATGTGAGTCAGTTTAAAGTGTTATATTGTTATGGAAGTGAATTCCTCAGTGTCAGCCTTGTTTAGTTAATGAGTCTCAGAGTGTAACATTGGTATGTGAGTGAGTTTCACAGTATGACCTTGTTATGTGAGGGATTCCTACAGGATAAACTTGTTATGTGAATGAATTCCACAATATAACCATGTTATGTGTTAGTCAAAAAATGTAAACTTGTTATGTCAATGAGTCCCACAGTGTAATCTTGTTATGTGAATAATTTTCACTGTGTGACCAGTATATGTGAGTATTTCAAAGTGTGACGTTGTTATGGAAGTGAATTCCACAGTGTCAACCTGTCAAGTTAGTGAGTCTCAGAATGTAAAATTGCTATGTTATTGAGTTTGACAGTGTGGCCTTGGTATGTGAGTGAGTCCCACAGTTTGGCCTTGTTATGTCAACGGATTCGACGTTGAAAATGTAATGTGAGTGGTTTTCACAGTGTGACCTTGTGATATGAATGATTTTTGCAGTGTCGACTTGTTATGTAAGTGAGTTCCACATTCCAGCCATGTTATGTTAATGAGTCCCACAGTGTTTGTTAAGTAAATGTGTACCACAGTGTGAGATTGTTATGTTGGTGACTTCTACAGTGTGACCTTGTTATGTTGGTGACTTCTACAGTGTGACCTTATTAGTTCCACAGTGTGATATTGCTGTGCTAGTGAGTTCCACATTGTAAACTTATTATGTGATAAATTCCCATATTTTAACATTGAAGGAGTTTCCACAATGTAACTATGTCATTTGAATGAGTTCCACAGAATGAACAGGTGATGTGATTTTTTACCCGCCGTCTAACCTTGTTATGTGAGTGAGTCCCACATTCTGAACTGATTGGATTTCGACATTGAAAATGTTTTGTTAGTGAGTTCCACAGTGTAAAATTGTTATGTGAGTGAATTTCAAAGTGTGACCTGGTGATGTCAGTGCATTTCAAAGTGTGACATTGTTATGTAAGTTAATTCCACAGTGTCAACCTGTCAAATTAGTGAGTCTCAAAGTGTAAAATTGGTATGTTATTGAGTTCGACAGTGTGACCTTGTTATGTAAGGTATTCCCACAGTGTAAACTTGTTATGTGAGCGATTTCCTCAGTTGGACCTTGTTCTGTTAAGCGAGTTTGATGTTGAAAATTTTATGTGTGATTTTCACAGTGTGACCTGGTGATATGAATGATTTTCACAGTGTAACCTTGTTATGTGAATGAGTTCCACATTCCAGTCAGTGAGTCCCACAGTGTAACCTTGTGAAGTAAATGTGTAGCTTAGTGTGAGATGGTTCTGTTCGTGACTTCCACAGTGTGACCTTTTTATGTGAGTCGATTCTGTAGTGAGATATTGCTGTGCGAGTGAGGTAAATTTATTATGTGAGATATTCCTTCAGTTTAACTTCATTTTTTTTTTTTATTTTTCACACTATGAACCAACCAAAATACACACAAACATTTCCCTCTTAAATTTACACAGTGTAATTTTTCCCATTTTCCCCCCTCCCTTCCCTCCTTCCTTCCCACCCCCCTCCAAACCCATTAAACATTCAACATATACAATAAACCCATTGAACAATGTCATCACCAATGAAAATAAACAAGAAAATTTTGTCATCTTCTTCTATTTCCATCATTTTAGGGGGTGGAGGTCCGCAGTAGGTCCTCTCTGTTGTGTTCCATGTACCATGAGATATGTTCCATGCACCATGAGTCGCGGATCAGCCTGCGGCAGGGAGGGGGAATGGGCAACGGTCCTGGCGAGGTCAGGCCCCCCCCCGAGTTTCTGCCGGACCCCCTTTGACCTGCTGAGTTTCTCCCGGACCTCCCTTGACCTGCTGAGTTTCTCCCGGATCCCCCTTTGACCTACTGAGTTTCTTCCGGACCTCCCTTGACCTGCTGAGCTTCTCCCAGACCTCCCTTGACCTGCTGAGTTTCTCCCAGACCCCCTCCCCTTGACCTTCTGAGTTTCTCTTGGACCCCTCCCCCTTGACCTGCTGAGTTTCTCTCGGACCCCACTTTGACCTGCTGAATTTCTCCCGGATCCCCCTTTGACTGCTGAGTTTCTCCCGGACACCCCTTGACCTGCTAAGTTTCTCCCGGACCTCCCTTGACCTACTGAGTTTCACCCGGACACCCTTGACCTGCTGAGTTTCTCCCGGACCCCCTTTCCTTTCCGTGCCGGTGTCCCAGGACCTTTCCAGGGCAGTCTCTGTACTCAGGACCGTGCTGGGATCCCGGTCAGCGGTAGAGGAGCAGGTGAGCGCGGCTAATCCCGATCCAGCCCACGCCACACCTGAGATTGGCGGGGGGTTCCACCCTACCTGCCCGACCAGCCTCGCTCTCCACGTGTACTCCTGGCACCCGCCGCTGGTCCGGTGGGAAGGCGCACGGCGGCCGGCGCCCCCATCGCCCGGCGGGGAGCCCCACTCTTCCCTCCGGCGTCCCGACTCCATCTGCAGCTCCAAGAAACGCTGTGCCACTGGGTATCCGGACGCTGGGAAGCGGCCTTGGCTTCCCCTGACACCGGCCAGGTCGCGCTGCGGTGGGGGGGTGGGCGGGGGGACATGACAGCGTGTTTATAAAACCACCCACCATTACTTTTCAAGAACCAGGATTTTTCTCTCTCTCTCTCACCCTGGGACACAGCGGTTACTGTGCATTCGCTATACTGGCGCGGCGGCCAGCTGGCCACCTCTAATACATTTTTGATATGATCTTGCAGGCCAAATATTATTATATCTTGGCCCGCGGGCCAGAGTTTGACATGTGTGCTTTAGTGGATAGAAGTAGTCATGACCACAGGAAGCTCATGTTTAGATCCACAGAGCACAGGTATTTAGCAAAATGTATTTGGTCTTGGTGATATCAAGGTCAACTGAGTCTACCAAATGTAGGAGGTCAGGTTGGATGGGGTGCATGTGAAACTCTGCCTCAACTGGAAGGTCTGATTGTGACCTTGGATGTAAGTGAGTGGAGATGAATGGAAGTTTGGAAATTTCTGCGGTTCCAATGGGGAGTGTGTCAGGTAGTGGTGAGTGGAGAGGGAAGTGCCATTGAGGGAGTCACAGAAAGACGTGCCCATGTGAAAAGAGGATATTAGTGGAGTGGGTTAGATGTAGCAGTTTAGAGGATGGTGCTGAAGTTGGAAGTGTCCAAGGATAATGTGTCAGATGTGGCAGATGATGGGTGGTAACTGAGAAACCTGAGAGATTCTGTCCTTGTTCTGCTGGAGGGGAGGTGGAGTAAGGGCAGAAAGAGAATTGGAGATATGGGTGCAGACTTTATCAATTACAGTATGGGGGAATCTGCATTTGTTGAAGACATTTTGGCTGTTCTGGAGTAGAAAACCTCCTTGGGACTTTTACAGGCCCAGAGGACCCCAAAACCAAGCAGCAATAGAAAATCACCAAGACAAAGGATACTTAAACAAACATCATTTTTAATTTTCTTTAAACAAAAACAGGATCAAACATCACTATTAATGTAACAGCCTAACAGCAGGTGTATTTAAAGTGTATAAAATCTTTGACACTCCTACAAGTTCACCGGTGTCTATCACCAAGCTCTGGTGCTTAAAAGTAAATGGTTGCCCCTCAGGAAGTCTCTTGTTGGTTTCAGAGAGGGATTTCTTGCTCATTGGACACACAAAAACTGATTCCCTCTGATCAGCCACTTTGGTATCTTGCCAAAGAAACTTGCCCCATCAGGGTTTTCCAAATGATAACCTCTTCTGCAGATCACCATTGAGTTCCTTTTATTTCCCTTATATCAGGTGAAACACAATTTCTAGCCAGCCATTTCCTCTTGAATGGACAACAAGGTTTTTCAACAGGCTGAACTGAGAACTCACAACCCGTTTTCAAAATGGGGTTTCAACAAGATGCCAGCTTGCCATCTCTCTCTCTCTCTCTGTCTCTCTCTCTCTCTCTCTCAAGCCTATTTGGTCTCTCCCCTCTGATTGCAAGACCACATGGCCTTCTTAGAACAGCAAACTGGAACCAGCCAGATTACTGCACCGCACCCAAACTTCTGAGTCCATTCATCTGTTGCTTTAAAAACAATAATTTCAAAAAACATCTGCTTTTGAAATTCTTTAGCAAAGCAGTCTCCTTGTTTTGTCTTTGCAAAAGCTCTTGGCATCTGAATGACTCACTATCAGCAAAGCTCTTGCATTTTAAATAAGAGCTGTTTTGTGAAGTGTTTGTGTTTGTTTGTGGCCTACACGACTCCTACAATCCATCTCTTTCAAAAACATATCAAAATACAATGTAAAATATAGAGTCTGTCACAGGACAGATCGAGCAGAGGAGTTGTGATAAAATCAGTGGCGTCCTTGCAAAAATAAAGTGGGAAGAGATATAATCCAGGTAGGTCTGGTGAGTGGAGTTTGTAATAGTTTGAAACTTGAACCTCTCTCTCTATTTCAGGAGACAATTTACTGTCAGGTCATGAAAAAGTGTCATATCACACAAAATTGCTTTTTTCCTGCTGTGAGGCAGACAGATTCGCCATTGTAAGAAATTGCCTGAAATGCCTCTTGCACTCAGAGAAAGAAGCAAAAGAGAGTCGTGCTCTTCCCCCACCCACCCCCACCACCCTGGACCCTGGGCCAAGTCACTGAGGGTCTGTGGATTCTCTTTCAATGCTCACAGACCAATCCAAGTTATTGGCAATGCGAGCTCCAGTTTTGAACTTCTGACACAATTAGGAACTCTTTCGCACCCACTCGTATCCCAGGGCTGAAACCTGACACTCTTTTAGCCAGTTCAACCAATCTCTTGCAATCAACGGCCTGGTGTGAGTTCCTTGACTGCTTTCCCCAGAACCCCACAGCCTGCGTGTGTTACTCTCCTCAAGTCACGAACAGCTTGCCACCTATGTGGGTCCTTCAGCTGCAGAACGTCTCGCTGGTCTGCTTCCATGGTCACCGACCCGTGGATTGAATCCTCTGCTTCTCAGATGTTGGTGGGGTGTGGTCTTCTTTTCTGGTGCCCTGTGCCAGTCCTCCGCTTTCCCAGAGTTTGCGGTGGCGAGGAAATCTAACACATCTAAATAAAAATTTTACAACTTAGAGGAGAATCTCACATGACTAGAGGGATGGAAAAGACCTTATTACAAATTGAAGCCTAATATTTGAATATTCAGGTGACAAATTTGCAAAAGCATAGAGTATACATTTCTGAAGCCATATGTAATTTTTTTCTAAAGGAACAGAACTTTGAATTTTTGAATGTCATCTTGGCATCCCTAAAAATATATCTGATCTCCAAGTAAGTGCAATACGTCTCCTCATCACTACTAATATTAATTTAACAAATTTCATCTGATATATGAATAGTTTTAATTTGGGCCTTGTTCCTTCAATATTTCCTAATGAATAGAAAGTTGGATTTTTGCGGAAAAACAACTCCTGTAATTTGTTCTGTAATCTGTAATTCTCCTCAAAAAGATCTTGCATTAGGACAAAGCTAAGTTGAATGCAAGAAAGTTGCTACACCTTTACCACACCTAAAACATTGGTCTGATAATTCTGATTTTATTCTATTCATTTTCTCTTGTGTAAGAAGTAGCTGTAGAAGAAAAACTAGTTGTGAATTCCTTCCTCACTGCTGCAGTGTGGAACTCTGGTCAATAGTTCCAGACTTCTGAGTTGAAGTGAATGAATAAACTCCCCTGGATCACATGATCTCTATTGCCAAATCAGCTTCCTGTAGAGCTTTTCAAATCCAACTGCCTGAGTCACCTGACTCCAGGTGCTGCTTTCAGATAAAATCCTTGCTGACATCTGATATATGACTGATGTATAAAGAATTATACTGAACTAATTTATATCTTACATTGAGATCCTTATATGGATCTGCCCATATTAGCCAATCATATACAATATTCAGATCCATTTCCCACCTTTGTCTTGACTCATGAACTCCTCATTTAAAAGTTCCTAATTGTAATAAACAGGACATCATAGAAGTAATTTTTTTAACAATTCCTCAAGAAGGAATTTCTATTTCAGTACAACATGGTTGGTCCTAACTTATCCTTCAAATATGCTCTTTGTTGGAAATAGAAAAAAAGATTGCTATGAGTTATACAATATTTATTTCTCAGTTGCTCAAATGACATTAATTGACCCCTTTCATAACAATCTTCCACATTTCTAATCCCCTTACGAAACCATCTATCCAGAAATTGATGATCCTTTGAAAAAGATACGATGATTTTGAATCAAAGCTATTCTGAGTGATGTACATCCATTTACACCAATTTCATCATTTATTTTATTCCATATATTAATTAAATGTTTCAACAATGGTGTATCTTTATCACCAACCATTAATTTCGATTCCCACTTGTATATAAATTCTTCTGCTTTTCACTCTCCTATTTTATTTGATTCTATTTTAACCCTTTCAAAAAAGAACCAAGAAATATCATTTGAGCTGCTCGATACTAATTTTTAAAATGAGGTAGCTGTAGTCCTGTCAATGTAGAATTTGCATTGAGAGAAACGCAGCGGTCTTTAGCGATCTTATTGAATTGGCTAAAATGGCATAACATGAGAGCAAACATTCCGGAGGAGTGTGGGCCACTTGTAACATGGGATTCAATTGGAAATGGGTTCACATAACATAAAACCATGATGCAGAAGAGGTTGTCTTTGTCTTCCGCAGGATATAGATCACAAGATATAGGAGCAGAAGTAGGCCCATTTAGTCTGTTCCACCATTCTTCCACTCAGCCCCACTGCCCAGCTTTCTCCCCTTAACCCTTGATTACTTGATTAATCAAATACCTGTCAATTTCTGCCTTAAATAAACCCAATGACCTCAGTTCCACAGATTCACAACCCACTGACAAAATTTGTTTTAAATCAACACCCTTTTATCCTGAAATTATGCTCTCTTGTTCTAGAATCCCCTACCATGGGAAACATCGTTGCCATATGTACTCTGCCCAGGCCATCCAGCATTTGAAATGCCTCTGAGGTCCCCCTTATCCTTCTGTACTCCAACCAGTACAGTCAAAGAGTCGACAAATGTTCCTCATACACTAACCCTTTCATTCCTGATATCATTCCAGTAAATCATCTCTGAACCTTCCCCAACAGGAGCACATCTTTTCTCAAATACGGCACTCAAAACTCTAAATCTGATTGAATGGAAAGGTAATTTTCCAACGACACATAAACAACAGTTAAATGATATTATGTCTGTTGAAATTTACAAAAAATTATTAAAGAGTCAAATAATAACTTTGCTTGAAGCAAGCAGTTCTATTGCAATTTTCCAGCTGTAGGATGAGGTGCAGTTGCTTGCAAGTTTAGCAAGTGGGGTTATGATGTGAAACTGCAAGTCACAGCGCCATTTTTGTTTTTGAAAATGCAAATATGAAAATTTTAACTTTGGTCTCCTTGGTTTGCTTAAGTTTACAGAGGAGACGTTGGGTCAAGCTGAGAAGACAGAGTTGGATGCCCATTTGGTGAAGCTGAACAGGCAAAAAAGAAAACACAAAACGAGGGACTGAAAAAATAATGAAGCAAACTGAAGAGCTGTTGCAACCAAACCCAAGTACAGAATTTAATTTTGTGAGGCGTACTTTAGAGACCAAATGATTTGGGCTTTTAATGGTGACCTATTTAAATGAACAAAATCTGATTGGAATTGAAGTTTATGGAATGTTTAGAAGTTGCCACAAAAAGAAATGAGCATATAAATTAGATATTGTAATTAAGATAAATGAACAATACAATGAGCATGGTGTCACAGTATCTTCCTCACTCTACCATACATTACCGTTAAAAGTACTCCCCAATATGAACCGATGTCAAAGTATATACCAGAATTTATCGTACATCACTGTTAAACCTTCTCCCCATTGTGAATCTGGTGTCACAGTATCTGCCTCAGTCTTCCGTACATCACCATTAAACCTCTCCCCAATGTGAACCTGGTGTCACTTTATCTCCCACAGTTTATTTTACATCACCATTAAAACTTCTTCTTACTGTGAACCATGTGTCACAGTATCTCCCACAGCTTATCGTACATCACTGATAAACCTTCTCCCCATTGTGAACCCGGTGTCACAATATCTTCCTCAGTCTTCCATACATCAGCATTAAACCTCTACCCACTGTGAATCTAGTGTCACTTTATCTGCCAAAGTTCATTTTTTTAATCACCATTAAATCATATTCCCACAGTAAACCTGGTTTCACAGTGTCTGCCGCAGTTTATTGTATATCATTTTTAAACCATCTCATTACTGAAAATGCGGAGTAACAGAATCTGACTCAGTCTACCGTACATCAATGTTAAACCTTATACCCACTGTGCACCTAGTGTCACAGTATCTGACACAGTTTATAGTATATCACTGTTAAACCTTCTCACTACTGTAAACTCGGTGTCACAGTATCTGCCAAAGTCTAATGTACATGACCAATAAATTTTCTCCCCACTGTGAACCTGGTGTCACAGTTTCTGACACAGTTTATCGGACATTACTGTTCAACGTTCTCACTGCTGTGAACCCAGTGTCACAATAAGTGTCTCACTCTCCCGTACATCATCGTTGCACCTTCTCCAACTGTGAACATGGTGTCACTGTATCTGCCTCAGTCTTCCGTACATGACCATTAAATTTTCTCCCAACTGTGAACCTGGTGTCACTGTATCTGCCTCAGCCCTACCTTACATCACTGTTAAACCTTCTACCTACTGTACACCTGGTGTCACATTATCTACCTCAACATACCATACATCACCGTTAAACCTTCTCCCCACTGTACTCCTGGTGTCACATTATTTACCTCAACATACCATACATCACCGTTAAACCTTCTCCCCACTGTACTCCTGGTGTCACATTATCTACCTCAACATACCATACATCACCGTTAAACCTTCTCCCCACTGTACTCCTGGTGTCACATTATCTACCTCAACATACCATACATCACCGTTAAACCTTCTCCCCACTGTACACCTGGTGTCACATTATCTACCTCAACATACCATAGATCACCATTAAACATTCTCCCCACTGTACTCCTGGTGTCACATTATCTACCTCAACATACCATACATCACCGTTAAACCTTATTCCCATGTGAACCTGGTGTTACAGTATCTGACACATTTCATAGTATATCACTGTTAAACCTTCCCACGAATGTGAATCCTATTATAAAATAATGCTCCCCTTCTAAATCTCACAGTATTCTAATCCCCACCTAATTAAAAGATTCCAAAAAAAAGAGAAAAATCAATCCCCAAACGAGCTACTCAAAAGTAGTAGCTCCTTAAAAATCTGGGTGTGGTTAAGTCCTCAAGAGGCAGGTGACTAAAGGACTCAGTGTCACCCACTCCCCCAGTCAGACTTTCACAAAGTATTGAAACAAAAACATTCAACCCAGTGATTCCAGTCCCAATGATTGTTCCGGATCTTCAATATCGAGAAGACTTTGCGTCAATTCAACTTTTTTCCCATTCTTTCCATATTTTCCAATAGATCATTTTTAAACCTTCTCACTACTGTAAACCCGGAGTCACAGAATCTGCCTTATTCTACTGTACATCTCTGTTAAACCTTCTCAGTACTGTGAACACGGTGTCACACTATCTACCAAAGTCTACCGTATATCACTGTTAAATATTCTCCCCATTGTGAACCTGGTGTCACAGAATCTGATACAGTTTATTGTACATTACTGTTAAACCCGCCGGATAAGCTCCAGATAGCGAAAGAGTAGTTCTCGCATCTGCAGGAACTGGGGATCATTCGACGCTCCGACAGTCCTTGGGCTTCACTGCTCCACCTGGTCATGAAAGCCTCCTGTGGCTGGCATCTCTGTAGAGATTATCAATGGCTTAATGACATGACAGTACCTGACCGTTACCCCATCCCTCACATTCAGGACTTTACAGCCAATCTGCATGACGCGAGGGTATTCATCAAGGTCGACCTGGTGCGCGTGTATCATCAAATCCCATTGCACCCAAGGACATCCCCAAAACGACCATCATCACCCCCTTCAGCTTGTTCAAATTCTATGCATCCCATTTGGGCTCAAGAAAACCGCCCAGAGCTTCCAGCACCTCATGGATATGGTGCGCAGGGATTTTAATTTTGTGTTCATTTATCTGGATGACATTCTTGTCGCCAGCAGAGACTGGGCACAACACAAGTCTCACCTGCACACCCTCTTCGCCCAACTGCCAAATTCGGCCTAATGATCAACCCAGCCAAATGCCAGTTCGGAAAAGAGTCCATGCAGTTCCCGGGCCATACCATCACGACCGAAAGAGCTACACCAGCTGCTATGGTCACTGTAATCAGAGAGTTTCCACGCCCAAACAACCTCAAGGAGCTACAAGAGTTTGCAGGTATGGTCAACTTCTATAACCGATTCATTCCAGCCGCTGCACACATCATGCAGCCACTCTTCGCCCTTATCGCGGCCAAGAACAAGATACGCCTGGACTCCAGAGGCCACGAAAGTTGCCCTCGTGAAGGCTACCCTACTCGTCCCCCCACACACCGACCTTCCTATGTTGCTCTCCGTCGATGCCTCTGCCACCTCCGTTGGTGCCATCCTGCAGCAGCAGGTTAATGGACAGTGAAAACCACTGGAATTCTTTAGCCAACTTCATCGTCCGCCAGAACACGTATAGTGCTTTCAACCATGAGTTGCTGGGCATGTACCTATTAAACTATTTCTTGGAGAGGAGGCCTTTCACCATTTATACCCACCCCAAACCCCTCACTCAGGCTCTCGCTATGGCTAGAGATCCCTGGTCGGCCTGCCAACAGCATCACCTGTCCTTTGTGTTGGAGTTCACCATCAACATTTGGCACAAGGCGGAGAAAGACAATGTGGTCGCTGACACGCTGCCTAGACTATGACCAGCTTGCCCCGGATCAGTAGTCCGATGATGAGATGCAAGCCTTCAGGACGGCCATCACGGGCCAGCAGTTCCAGGTCCTCCCGATTCTTCTCGGTGATTATACTATCCTGTGCGATGTCTTCATGAGCACCCCATGACCAGTGGTTCCCCAGCAGTGGTGCAGGCATGTCTTCCACCATATCCACGACCTTTCCCACCGTTCCATCAGGTCCAAGGTTCATATGGTGGCAGAATGCTTCATTTGGCACGGGCTTCGAAAGCAGATTGCAGACTGGGCCAGAACCTGCATCCATTGCCAGCTTTCCAAGGTACACAGGAACACCAGAGTGCCCGTGCAGGATTTTGAACACGTCTGAGAATGGTTCAGCCACATACATGTGGACATTGTCAGCCCTTTACCCGTTTCCCGAAGTAACCGTTAACTTTTCACGGTGGTAGACTGCACCACTCATTGGCCTGAGGTTATCGAGAAGCCTCCACAGACTCCTGCTCCCGAGCACTTTTGACCGATTGTATTGCCTGGTTCGGCATGCTGACCCACCTCACCAGCAAACGTGGCACGCAGTTTACCTCTTCACTCTGGGCACAGCTCACCAACAGACTGGGACTGGTCGAGCGATTGCATTGCCACCTGAAGTCGGCACTTATGGCCCGCCTCACCGGCCCCAACTGGGTGCATGACCTGCCTTGGGTACTCCTGGGCATCTACTCGACACCCAAAAAGGTCTGCAGGCGTTATCGGCTGAGCTGGTCTATGGTGCACCACTAGCCCTGCCTGGTGAGTTTATCAATGCACCTCACAACTTGCAACAGGCACCGCATGGTTTACTTCCCATCTCCGGGCCCAGTTGGAGTCATTCACACCCCCACCACCGCCCAGACATGGCACACGCGCCTCTTACCAGCCCAGTGAGCTGTATTCCGCAGAGTATGTTTTTATCAGATGAGACCCTTCACAGCACCCCTTCAAAGACTGTATGAAGGGCTGTACAGAGTCATCCAGCATTCAGGATCCACCTTCACACCAGACATTAATGTAAGAGGGAACTGTTTACTGTGGACAGATTAAAGCCAGCACACCTCAACCCCAATGAGCCAGCGGTCGCGGCTCAACCCAAGAAGCGAGGCTGCCTGACAAAAAAGGCCATTGGCACCGGTTCTGGGGGGGGCTGTGTGGCGCATGCCATTAGGCATGTGATCCAGCCCTTCATGTCATGCATGCGGTGGGGCAGCCGTCCAAAATGGCACCGTCGCGGGTTTCTCCCCTACCTCGGCACCAGGCTCAGAAGCCCGTGAACTGCGGCCCACGTGACCCCCCGGTACCCTTCTCAGCCAAGTCTGGGCTGGGAGCATAAGACCAGCCATGCAAACCTGAATAAAGGAATTTTTGCTCACTGAACTCAACCTGTCTGGTTGTAGCTGCCGCTACAGTAGTATCTTAGTTTCTTTTCCTTTCTTTTCTTTTTTATATATTATCAACATATATTTGTAAGCTCTGTAACATTGTGATTTGATTTTTAATTGTTATAACTTTCATATATATGTTGATTTAAATAAAATATTCAATGAAAGAAAATTCTTCAAGAATTGTGCAGAAGAAAATTTGGATGGGATGAAACTATCTCAGAATCCATCGCACAAGATTGGAGAAATTGGATTGAGTGTCTTCAAATACTTGGACGTTTGAAGTCAACAGACTTTGGATTGGCCACGTTTGCTGTTACACCATTTTGCTGATGTAGTGAAGGTGATTTTGATCCTGTCAGTTACTGAGTCCTGTGAAAACCAAGTGCGAGTACATGGTGGATTTGTAATGGGAAAAGCCAGAGTTACTCCATTAAAGTCAGTCACCAGACCTTGAATGGAATTGACTGCTGCTACGGTGAGCAAAATGGACACTATGTTAAGAAGAGAATTACAGATGGAGTTAGCAGATTCTGAGTTTTGGCCTGATAGTACGTCAGTGCTTAAATATATTAATAATGAAATCATGAGGGTTCATATCTTTGTGACTTACAGAGAGAATGAAAACCTGGACAACAACAAATGTCAGATTTACCACAGGCCAGAGTTTCACCTGATTAATTCCCTTTTACATACGTGGAAGTTGATTATTTTGGTCCTTTTATATCACAAGATATTCCCATGATCTTCCAGTTTAGAGTGTAGTGTTACCAATGAAATTGCTGGGTCTGTCAAACATATCAGGACATCATCTGCAAATAGATTAATCTCATCTTCTTCCTGGTTTATTTACCCACGATCCTTTAATGTCTGGATCTCAGTGAATATCTTCCACCAACGGTTCTCGAATCAAAATGAAGGGAGCTGGAGATAATGGGCATCCCTGCCCACTACACCTGGTTCATGGGAATGCTGAGGACATTTGTCCATTAGGTACAACCCTAACTTTGGGCTTATAATATAATACCCTGATCTAATTTATAAAATTGGACTATTGTCTGATTATTTTAAACCCTTTTCTGTTTATTTAATGAATACATAAAAGCCCTTCAGGTCTGTAATATTTCAATATTATCTATCTATTATAAAAGCCCTCTCTGCTCAGCAAGTTTCTGCCATTAAATACTGGGCCAAAATAACAAATTAAATCTTGCTTTGGATCCTGTTTTTATCAGTTCATTTGATCCAAGATAGACCTTTGCTCCAACTATGAACTTTATGGCCTGTGTGAAGAGGGGATAACAGAGCCAGTTCCTTGTTACTAGTTGTAATTCCCCAACTTCTGCTGGGAATATAATAAATGGAAAGAGTATAGCATTTGGATCAGGCTTGCTTTAGATAATTTTGGAAAAATCAGTGAATCGCCCTTCATGGGCCATGACGGAATTACAGTTTTCCAAAAAAGTTCTACAATATTACCATTTTCCAAATTTGACACATAATCCATGATTGAAAAACTGATAGAGAATTTTGGCCAATTTAGGAACTGTTTTGGGCTAAATGGTTTTTCATTGGGCAACCCTATGATAGATAACCATCTTTTACCACCATCCTTGTTGGATGTAGATTTCAAGGATGTTATAGAATAGGTATTCAAAGTTTCAATGACCCCTTTATTTCAGTTAATTTTGCCACGTTCAAACAATTATCAACTAAATTTTGAACTTAGTAATCACTCTTTTTTGACATTGAAAAATTAGACATTTTCTTCAATCTAAGATTTTGGATTTTCCGTGAATTTCTAAGACTAATATTCTTCATCTACTTTTTTAAATTTACGGCTTTATGTTCATGGTGGATTAATAGCATGTATTTATAATAATGTATTGGGTTTAAAATCCAAGATTAAGAGCAGTTGTGAATGAGATTTAAATATAAAATTTCCAGAAGTGGCTTGGTATTCTATTCTCAATTGTATTAATGACTCTTCACTATATGCTAGGCATTGATTTTTACAATTTAAGGTGGTACAGGAATACATATGTCCAAACTGAAACTATCTCGCTTGTATGCAAATGTTGATTCACTATGTGAGAAATTTAAAATTTTCCAAGTCTCTTTAATTCCTCTGTTTTGGGAATGCTCAAACTTAGAGAAATTCAGGAAAGGCATTTTTCAAACTTTATCAATGGTTCTTAAGATCAATTTTGAACTTGTCCGTTAAATTGCTCTGTTTGGTTTTTCTCGTGATCCAGATAAACCATCGTCGGCAGCTCAGAAAAAATTTTGAGCTTTTGCTACGTTAATAGCCAGATGAGCAATGTTATTGAAATGGAAAGATGATTCTTCCCCGACTCATACACTGTGATTACATGATGTAATGTCCTTTTAAGTTTAGAGACAATCATATCTTATATTAAAGATAGAAAGTTCCAATTGATGAAATAATGGGGCACATTCCTAGAATTTTTCTACAATTGGAGGAACTAAATGTGTGGTTTGGCCATTCATCGCCTGTTCTCTGGGGGCTACCAGTGGTTCTACACTATTCTTCTTTTCTTCATTACATAAGATAACTTTGATTAGAGGGAGAGGTTGGATTAGACCTAATTTTTAGGTTTTTTTCGTTTTAGCAGTTAATTTTTTTTCTTTTTTCCTTCTATTTAATTTATTTCAGTTAATGGGTTTGACGGTGTTCTATAGATTATTTCTGATCAATTGTTTTTGAGGTTAATGAAACAGTTTGCCATTGTGTTCAAGATGGTTAAAGGAGAGAAAGAGTAAACACTCTTTATTCTGAATAAGATGGCATCTAAAGGATGACATGGTTGGTGTGGAAATTAGCACAACACCTTTACAGCACCAATGGTTGGGACCGGACCTGGGTTCGGGTCCTGCACTGTCTATAAAGAGTTTGAAAGTCTTCCCTGTATCTGCGTGGATTTTCCTCAGGGGCTCTGGTTTCCTCCATCCATTCAAAATGTGCAGGGGGTGTAGGTCAATGGGGTGTAAATTGGGCAGCATGGCTTCAGGGCATGAGATGTTCTGCTACCATGCTGTATGTCTAAGTTAAAAATTAACCGAATATACAATATAAACGTAACTCATTTTATGGCATCGCGCGCTCATGTGCCTTCTCATAACATTTACTGGGTGATCTCTAAAATTTCTTGATTGATCAAGAACACTCTCTACTCCTTTCTGAAACCTCTCATGCCTGGGTTCATCCCGATATCCATGTGTGTGTCCTCTCACCAAATTGTTTAAGAATCAGTGACCATAACTAAATCTTTCAGGTTCACATCCTTCCTCCCAGTTTTGTAGTGGAGTCTAATTCTTTGAATGATATTGCCATTACATGTACAATATAGATGTTGTATTTAAAATATAAAACAATCCACATCAATCATCAAGCTGCCATTTACACCTACCTGAGGGATGTGAGAGGACATCAGTACCCAGAGGAAACCCATGGAGTCAAAATTGTAAGGTTTGGAGTAGAGTGGATGAAAAGCCAGAAGGTAATTGATGTGTTATGTTGTCTTCTGTTCAATGGATGAGCCTGGCTCGACATTTATCTCGATGCAGTTTTTTTGGAAGTTTATTTAAGAATTTTACAGAACCAAGAAAAAATACAAAGTTTAATCTAAAACTACCCTCTACTACCTCCCACTTCCCTCCTCCCCCTTCTAATCTATCCCAGCCCCTATAACCCTCACCCCTACGAAGCTTATATTAAAAAACTCAATAGCATCGTCTCATAACAGACTGTTACGGTGTGACATCCATTTACATCTTGCAACACGTATAAGGCTTTTACTTAACATCTCAACCCATACATTCCAAATACCAACTTCACATCTTTATAAAAAAAGAATAATTATTTTGCAAATTATACGTTATTTTCTCTAAGTAAATACATGATTGAATTTCATTGTGTCATCTATAAATACTCAATTCGACATCATTTTTCCAAGTTGCAGCTATACATTTTCTAGCCACTGCTAATTCTAAACGAATATATGCAATTTGAGGTTTCTCCAAGCGTAAATTTGCCGTAATTGTATTCATGTATCCCAGTAATCATACCCATGGATCCACATATAAATCTATTTGAAAAGAACTCGCAAAAATTTAATCACTTTTTACCAAAAGGGCTTCAACTTTAAACATTCCCACGCTGAGTATAAAAAAAGTACCTGTCTGATCACCAAATCAAAAACACAAATCTGACCCACTAAATCCATATTTTGTCAGTTTTTCAGGAGTTCAATATAACTGATGCAGAAAGTTATAACTAACTAAACTATATCGTACATTAATTAATTTCATAACACTAACCAAACACATGTAAGACCACTCATCCACAGAAATAGGAACACATAAATCCTTCTCCCATTTATCCTTTATTTTAAATATATCTACCTTTTTCATCTTTTCTTGTAATAACATATCATTTCGGAAACAAATCTCTTCTTTCCCCTTATCAACAATTAATCTCTCAAATTTCATTTGACCAGGTTATACTAAAATTTCTACCAAAGCATTCTAATAATAAATCTTGTACTTGATAGTAAGCAAATAAAGTATTTTGTGATATTCCAAATTTCTCTCTGTCTATTAAACCAAAACAGTCCTCCAATAATATCACTTCTTTTGATTCCCAATCTTTCAAATAAGAATTATTCATAGAAAATGAAATTGTCTGATTCTGATATAATGGTGTCTTAGCTGAAATCTTACCTTTCGATCCTATAAACTGATTCCATTTATACCATTCTCCTATCAAATGTTTCAATACTGTCAGTTGATACTACTGCAAAAGCAGAGGATTCCATTTATATATAAAATAATGTATTGTTCTTTCTTGTATTTGATCCATCTCCACATTCACCCACATCGGAGGTTGGTCAATATCAAACAGTCTATTCATAAACTTTAATTGTGCTACTTGATAATAATTTTGAAAATGTGGAATTGATGACCTCCCAAAACATACCTCCATGTCAACTTTTGCATAGAGACTCTAGACAACTTACCTTTCCATAGAAAGAAACAATCTGCTTTATTTAATTCCTGAAAGAACTTTCCCGGTATAACACTCAAAATAGATTGAAACAAATACTGAATGCGTGGATATATACTCATTTTAATACAATTTACCCGTGTTAACAGTGACTCCTTCCATCTATTTAAATCAAAGTTAATCTTATTTAATAATGGTACATAATTTAAGCTGTATAAATTTTGATACTCTTTATCCATTATTATGCCCAAATAATTTTATTTGACCATTTAAACTTCATAAGTTGTTTCCAATCTGAATAATCTCCATCTGATATTAGTAATATCTCACTTTACTTTATAGCCTGACATTACCCCGTATCTTTTCAACAAATTTTGTAATGGTTCGAAAGAATTCTTAGGTTGAGACAAATATATCAACACATCATCTGCAAACAGATTAATTTTATACTCTTGCCCACCAATTGTAATTCCCTTAATATTCATTTCTTGCCTAATTGCTTGGTTCTATAACTAATGCAAATAAGGCTAGTGACAGCGGACGACCCTGTCTAGTGGATCTAAACAAATTGAATGCCTGCAAAATCTGTCCATTTGTCACCACCCGAGCAGGAGTATTAGTATATAATGCCTTAACCCAACTGGTAAAGAGTGGTCCAAATTTATATTTTTCTAACACCTTAAATAAAAATTCCACTCCACACTGTGGAAAGCCGTTTCCATGTCTAGCGCTAATATCATTGTCTGGTTGAGTTGTCTTGAAGCATTAATTATTGTAATTAATTTAGTAATATTATCAGCTGAATACCTGTCCTTGATAAATCCTGCTTGATCCACATGTACTAATTGCGGTAAAAGGTTAGCCAATCTGTTTGCTAAAACCTTTGCTACAATTTTGTAATCTACATTCAATATTATTATTTATTAATATTAGTCTGTATGACACAACTTTTAATGGATCTCTGTCTTTCTTTGGGATGAGTGTTATTAATGCCCTTGAAAACGATTCTGGAAATAAACCTGTATCAGTGGCGAGCTTCAGTACATCAGAATATTCCGGAAATAACAAATCATAAAAATTTCTCTAAAATTCCAATGTAAATCCATCTTCTCCAGGGGATTTTCCACTTGTCATAGATTGTAACGCCTCCTTAAGTTCCAAATCAGTAAATGAACCATCCAAAGTCTTAATATCCTCTTCCTCTAATAAAGGTAAATTTAAATTCGACAAAAAACAATCAATCTGCTCCATATCCGAATTCCCTTCAGATAAAGTCCCGATAAAATGTACAAAATTCATCATTAATATCCTGTGGTTTATGTTATCTCTGAATTTCTCCTAACTGCATTCTAGGCACTTGTTCAGTTTCCAATTGCTAAGTTAAAACCGTATGTGCTCTCTCCCTCAACTCATAGTAGAGGTGTTTCCATCATTGAATTATTTTTTCACAATTGTATTATAACAAAGCTTCAATTTGGACAACTGTATTTTATTATCCTCAGTTGAATTTTTCTGAAATGTCTTCTCTAATGTTGCAATTTCTTTCTCTAAGTCCTGAATTTCTGCTATATATTGTTTCTTCACTTTTGCTGTGTAAGTAATAGTTTGACCTCGTAAATATCTTTTTTAAAGTATCCCATAACATAAACTTACTTTGAACTGATCCCTTATTCGTTTCTAAAAAAACCTAATCTGATCTCTTACAAGCGTAATAATTTCAGGTTTTTTTTAACAACATTTCATTAAATCACCAACAATAACAAGTTTCCACCATCTCTGCGATACTACGTGAAATTAACAATAATGAGTGATCTGACAGAATCCTACTCTTATACTCAGCCTGTCTGATTCGACCCTGCAAATGGGCTGATACCAAAAAAAACTATTCTTGAAACCGAATCATGACGTGCAGAATAAAAGGAAAATTCCTTTTCAGTCGGATTCCTCCATTCCCATATTTCCACTAAATTTAAATCCCCCATCAACTCAGTTATTCTTTTCGCCATTTTGTTTTTTTTTCACAATTTTTCGAGATTTAATCAACAACGGATCCAAACAACAATTAAAATCTCCTCCAACCATAATATTCTCATTGATTGATTCAAATATAAAAATGCATCAGGAACAGAGTGAACATCATCTTCATTCAGTCCGTACAAATTCATCCAAGTCCAAGCCTCTGAAAATAGTTTCCAATTAACCTTCAAAATCCTCTCTACATGAGCAGAAAAAGATTCTAAAAAGGCACCTTTTTATGTATCTCCCGATAGTTTTTACCTGGCCCACCAGGAGTCACTGTTTTCACTTTTGTACATGGTTTTTCATTGTTTGAGAAGATTTTATAATTTGCAATGTTTTCCCGGGAATTTTAACAGCTCTTGGCTAATATTGTGAACTCCGAGTTGCGCACATATTGAAATATGAAAATAAAGTATCTATTTTGAGGAACAGAAGGAAAGGACACTGCTGGTGACACATCTCAGAGAGCAAAGGTGCAGGAAGGGGGAACATTGCAGAGTGCGTCGAAAGAACCAAACACTTGTTGATCCAAACCAAGACTTTTATTAACTAAAAGACTGGAGCATATCATACGTGGGTCGACCAGTCCAGAATGACCTGGTCTGGCTAGGAGAAATCCTTTAAGACCTGCCAGTAGGTGTGGCTACACTCTCAGCCAATCACAGTCATCCTACACTACACTCTGGACAGATACACATTGGTGTTAGAATCTGTACTATCAGGGGGAACGACCAGAAGGCAATTGCTGTGTTATGTGGCTTTCTGCAGGTGTGCAGAAATGCTGGGAAACAATTCTGGGGGCCATCTCTTTTTCTTCACCCGTTACAGAGCAGCAGGTAGCTGGGAGAAAACAGCAAGGCTGCAGAGAGACAGATAGATTAGGAGAATGGAAAAAGAAGAGGCCAGTGAATTCCAAAGTAGGAAAATGTCTGGTCATGAACTTTGGGAGAAGGAATAAAAGGGCAGATTATTATTGCATAGGGTGAACATTCAAAATTCTGGGGGAGATGGACCTTGGCATCGCCGTGCAGGATGCCCCATAGGTTAACTTCCATGTTGGTGGTCAATCAGCTGATTGGAATGTTGGTATTCATATCGCAAATAATAGGATATAAGAGCAGGGATGTGATGTTGAGGCTTAAGAAGACACTGGCGAGGCAGCACCTGCAGTAGCGGAGAGAGTTTTGGGCTCCTTATTGAAGAAAGGATGTGCTGGCATTGCAGAAGATTCACAAGAATGATTCCTGGAATGAAGGGATTAATATATGAGGAAGGTTTGATGGATCTTGGACTATACTCCTTGGTGTTCAGAAGAATGATGAGTGGTAGGGGTCCTAAGAAGCACTTCGAATGTTGAGAAGCCTGGATACAGTAGATGTGGTAAAATTATCTCCCATGTTAGAGGAGTCAAGGACGAGAGAGCACAACTTCAGGGTTGAAGGATTCCCACTAAAAACAGAGGTGCAGAGGGATTTCTTGACACACAGACTGCAGAACCTCTTGAATTTTTTAAATGGTGGCTGCAGTGACCAAATGATTGGGTGCATTTAATGCACTTCAACTCTGTCTGCTGCAACAGGGTGGATCTCCCAGTGGCCACCCATTTCAATGCTTACATGGCTGACCGTGGACTCAAGCACATTTAGATTCTGATGAAAACAATTCATTAAATAAGTAAAAGTTCAACCACAGCAACTGCTGGAATATAAGTTATACAAAGCTGCTGGAAAAAGCAGGTCAGGAAGCAGAGAAACCAAGAACTGGAGAAGTAAGAAAACAAGTGTATTTGAATTGACAGGTTGGAGAAAACACAGAATAGGTGTTGGGAAATTTGCAAAGAAAGTCCTGGCCAAATAATGTAAGAAGCAGCCAAGTGGAACCACAAGATGCCCCTGTTATGCAATTTTCCCAGGTGGCACATTTTTGTGGCCTTGTCTTGAGATGTGCATCTATATGTGGTGCTTAAAAACCCACCGTTAAGCTGGAGGAGCTCAGCCCGGATTTTCAGTGTCCATAGGAGATCAAGATATGTTCCCAACATTTCAGTCCTGAGCCCTTCTTCAAGGAATGAGCCAGATACAGGAACTCTTAGAAAAGGCACTTTCAGGTGGCCAAATGCCCCACTTGTAAAGCCGCATATAATGGCAATATGGGCTGCCGGAAGGCCACCTGAATGCGCAGGATGCGCCTGCCAAATGAACTTGGTAACCCTCCTCCGAGAGGTATAATCGGCACAACACAGAAATGCTGTGGTGCCGGGTGGAGGTGTTTGTTGTGTTTACCATTTTTGTTTTTGTTCTGCGGTGTTCAAGTGTGGAGTGTATTTGCAATGTGATTTGTCCGTTCCATGGTTTACATCTAGTTTAAACATAATGTGAAATGTTTACATTGCTATATCGAACTCAGATATTTATGAAGCAATAAGATTTCTCAAAAAATGTTTTTTATTACATTTTTGACAAGCACACAAGTCTCATTTATATGCAACCATTACTTCACGAGAACACATAACATGCCAGGCAGTAGGCTCATGTTGTCGCATTGGGTGGGGAGGGTGGAGGGGGGAACAAGTTGTGGAAATTAGGAGCTAGGTGGCAGGGTCATACCCTTACAGGATGGACAAAATGGCAGAATGGATGGCCTGGTGCCCATGGGCCTGCTGATTGCGACAATCTGTGCTAATGGGTGCAGGACCATCTGCTTCAACCAACGTCCACTCTGACAGAAAGTCTTCCTTGTTAATCTCACATATATTGTGCAGGACACAGCGAGCAAACACAACACCTGGGACTAAGGTGGTAGAGATATCCAGACGGTTGGACAGGCACCACCGGCAGCCATTTAGACGGCAATATGCATGTTCCACCACTATCCTTGCAGAATTAAGGGCCTTGTTAAATCTTTGCTGATCCAGATCCAGTCCTTGGTGCTGTGTGAACCCCTTCATCAGCCAATTTCGTAGTGGATATGCCAGATGACCCACAAGATGCGCTGGAACCTCCACTCCATTAACATCCTTGGACACCTGCAGGCACAACAATGGAGAATGTTGTTAATTCATACACATGACCGTTGACACAATAAGCATACATAAGATTGACACATGGAGCTTTGTAGGGTGAACACTCACGTCAGGTGGGAAGTGGTATCCGCCCTGGTCCTCTTCCTTTCTATACAGAGGAGAGTTGGCAAGCACTCGGGCATCATGGGTACTGCCCGGCCAACAAACACATCTGAGAAGCTGTAACGTGAATGGAAAGCACAGTGAAGTGATAGACATTGAGATGTGATGTGATAAAGACCAATAAAGGCTTAGCTCACCAGAATCTGTGGTCGACCACCGCTTGCAGAACCATTGAATGCCAGCCTTTGCGATTGTAGTAGGCTGCAGCATGCAAGCTGGGGGCAATAATGGGAATATGTGATCCATCAATGGCACCGGCACACATTGGGTATCCCCTTTGCACCAAGCTGTCATTGGTCTCCTGGAGACATGTTCCAATGGGCAGGGACATGAGACGTTTACCTCTGGGCAGAAACAATGTCAAGCTGGCACTGAAAGGTGTTGTTAAGGTTACTGAACGCTTACTATACCTTTTGACAATTCACATCTGATAGGTAACAGACTCCATCAGCTGTGTTTGGGCAGGAAACCAATTTATGAATGGGCTGCCTTTTGGCAGCTCATTGACTCGATCGGTAGTCAGTTAGCGCTACTGCATTAAAAATATCAAGGAAGACATCATGGATTTTGGAGATTGGGACCCTGTTGGGAAGAATTGATCATTGATCCCTGTCTGGAAGATTTGCTGGCCTAAAGACTTATATTTTCTCTCCCAGTCTGTTCTCTGGAAGCCTGTGAATGAGTAAAACCTATACTGGTTGTATTTTCATCGAGATTCATAGCTATCCTATAAACAAAAACTTCTCCATGTCCGCCACAAGAGCGGGGATCTCCCAGTGGCCACCTGCTTCAATTCCCCATCCCATTCTCTTGCTGACAGCCTGTTCATGGTCTTGTCGTGGCTGCTAAAGGTGGTGCTACTGAAATGAAGCACCTCCACACAGTATGAAGTGAACCAGTAACTGCCTTTATGTGAATCTCTCGTGCTGCTTTTAGGGGACGACCTCATTCCTCTCTGGGGTGCACTGGTCTAGGGGAGTGATGTCAGTGCGTTGCGTAGTCATTGCCTGCCCAGTGACGTGCAACCAGGATGTGGCAACATCTCTCAGGCAATATGTGTCGCCAAACGCATGTTTCTCGTGAGAAGGGAAGGGGGGCCTATGCCATCTTGTACCAACTGACTGGGACAGCGATTCAGCCCGCCTGACCACATGGTCGCTCGGCCTGCTATGAAAAACCTCATCCCTATCACATCCAATTAACACCTTTTGTTGGGCTGGATTTGTCCCCTAACCAGAATTCTGAGCCTTTCTGAGATTTCCTGCTTCTGGGTTATTCTGTTTATTCCTTGAAGAAGGGCTCAGGCCTGAATGCTGGAAAGAATAGCTGAGTTCCCTCAGCATGTCGGTGTGTTTGTAATTATAATCACAGCGTCTGCAGACTTCTGTGTTTCACTCATCTTTATTTGTAATACAAAGAACTGATGTTGGCAGTGGTGGTGGGGAGAGAGTGGGGGGTGGGGAACCATCTGATGGCATCCTCATTAGTACCTGGACCTACCACTTTGTGTCAGCCTATCCCAACAACTGGGAGCTACAACCCTGCGACAGTTCCCATAGAATTAGAGGACTAACAGTAGATCTGTGTGGAAAGAACAACCTTAGCTGCTTCTTGCCCTTTCGTGTAAGACTTTATTCGTAATAAATGATCGACCACAAAAAACCCTGTTCCAAGTCTCTTTCAGCCCTTAGTATCATGTCCATACATTCCCATCATTGAACATTTTACATGCGCTCTCTGTTTGCACTCGGATGGTGAGTGGGAGCAGTTCCTTTGGTGCTTCAACCTTCTCCCGACCCCTGCACAGAAGCTGTTCTTCATCCTGCTGATGCTGGTTCTGATCCTCCTTTCTCTTCCTTGATGGGAGCAGCTGAGAGATGCTGTGGGCAGGGTCAAAGGGCTTCTCCAGGATTTGGCATGGCCTCTTCAGACAAGGATCCTGCTAGATCACACTGATGGGGAAGAGGGAGACTCCAGTGATCCTCTCTGTTGCTCTGAGGGTCCTGTGGATTGACTCCAATCCATTTCTCTGCAAGGACCCTCTCATCCAGTTTAGTTTGTACTTGTGTGGTGTTTCAAGGTCCCTCGGCCTGACGGAGATTGCCGATTCTATCGCATCTGCTGATTCCAAACGACCTTAGTTCCTCCGTCCTGTCGGGTCAGTCCGATTTAATGTTTCTCATCTTTTGTTTGATTTTTTAAGATTGTGTAGTGGATGTGTGTGGGGTATAAGTGCATGGGTGCTTGTGGGTGGGTATATGTGTGAGCGTGTGTAAGAAGGGGTGTGAGGGACAGTGTGTGTGTGTGTGTGTGTGTGTGAGGGAGTGGGAGTGTCTGTTGGCATTTGGGTGTGTGTGGTAGTGTGTGTGTGCGTGCATGTATGTGGGGGTTTTATTTACAGTGAAAAAGTATATACAGAATATTTACAATATATACAGAATATATACAGAAGAGTGAACAAATATATACAAATATATCAATGATCAAATATATACAGAACATATGTACAAAGCACAACATCGACGTCAAATGAAAAGAACTCGACAAAATTATCTCACTTATCGAACACGTCCCTGATATAAAAGCACATCTACCAATTTGCCCCGAAATAGTTGGGGTTGTGTGTGGGATTTGGGATGTGTGTGTGGAGTTGTGTGGAATTGGGTGTGTGTTTGTGGACTGCATGTTCGGGTATTGGGGTGTTGGATGGAACGTGTGAGTGGATGTGTGTGGTGTGTGTGGGTGAGATTGTGCGGTGGATGTGTGTGGGTTATATGTGCATGGTTGCTTGTGGGTGGGAATGTGTGTGGGAATGTGTGTGGGCGTGTGTAAGAAGGGGTGTGGGGGAGGGTGTGTGTGTGAGGGTGTGTGTGCAGATATGTGGGGCTTTTGTTTACAGTGAAAAAGTATATACAGAATATATACAATATATACAGAATATATACAGAACAGTGAACAAATATATACAAATATATCAACGCTCAAATATATACAGAACATTTGCACAAAGCACAACATCGACGTCAAATGGAAGGAACTCGACAAAATTAACTCACTTATGGAACACGTCCCTGATAGAAAAGCACATCTTCCAATTTGCCCCAAAATCATTGGGATGTGTGTCTGGAGTTTTGTGGGATTGGGGTGTGTGTTTGGGGTCTGCATGTGGGGTTATGGAGGGAATGGGTGAGGGGTTGTGTGTGGGGTGTGTGGGTAGGATTGTGTGGTGGATATGTGTGGAGTGTATGTGCTTGGGTCCTTTTGGGTAGGTATGTGTGTGGGCGTGTGTAAGAAGGGGTGTGAGGGAGGTTGTGTGTATGTATGTGTGCGTGTGGGAGGGTGTGGGAGTGGGTATGTGTGCGTGTGTGCATTTCCTTCTTTCCATTTTCCATAAGTGAACAAATATATGCAGACATTTGTACAAAGCACAACATCGACGTCAAATGGAAGGAACTCGACAAAATTATCTCACTGATAGAACATGTCGCTGATATAAAAGAACATCTTCCAATTTGCCCCGAAATAATTGGGGGGACCTATCCTGAACGATTTTCAGAACCTTTCATTCTAAATCCCGACTTCCAGACCCATATTATATTCGTCTAGGAACAAAGTCTACTTTAAATACAAGAATCTGGTTCGGAGACGGGATTAAGGGGAGAGGGAGAAAAGAGATTCTATTGGAGTGTGGATGTGTGTGTGTGTGGGGTCACTGTGGGAGTTGTCTGAGTGTGTGGATTGAGTGTGTGGCAAGTGGATGTGAGAGGTTTGTGTGGGGTGAGTGTTTGGTAAGTGTGGGGATGTGGGGTGTGTGTGTAAGTGGGAGTGTGTGTGGGAAGTGTGTGTAAGTATGTGGGTGTGTGGGGTGTGTGTGGGAATTGTGTGTGGTCTGTGTGTAGTGTGGAGTCAGTGTGGAAGGTGTCTGAGTGTGTGGGAAGTGTGTTTGTGGGTGTGTGTGAGAGGTGTGTGTGGGGTGTGTGTAAGTGGGAGTGTGTGGGTTGTATGTGAGGATTAGTGTAGGGGGCTGTGTGGGGGTGTCTGAGTGTGTGGATGGGGGGTGAGAGTGTGTGGGATTGGTGGATGGGGGTGTGGAGGGGAGTGTGTTGTGGGGTATGTGTGTGGGAGTGTGTATGAGGGGTATGTGTGTGTGGGTTATGTGTGGTGTGTGTTTGTGAGGGATGTGTGATTGTGGGGAGTGGGTGTGTGGGGAGTGGGGTGTGTGGGGGTGGGTGTGTGTATGGTGTGTTAATGTGGTGTGTGTGTGAGGGATGGGTGTGTGTGGGAAGTGTGTGTAGATGTGTGTTTGTGAGAATATGTGTAGGGGGCAGTGTGGGGGTGTCTGAGTGTGTGGATGTGTGGGTGGGGGGTGAGAGTGTGTGGGATGGGTGGAGAGATGGTGTGGAGGGGTGTGTGTTGTGGGGCATGTGTGAGGGTGTGTGTATGAGGGGTGTGGGTGTGGGTTATGTGTGGTGTGTGTGAGGGGTGTGTGTGTGGTTGTGAGGGGTGTGAGTTTGTGGGGGATGGGTGTATGGGGAGTGTTTGAGGGGTGCGGGTTTGGGGTGTGTGTGGGGGTGTGTATGTGTGAGTGGGTGTGTGTGGCAGGGTGAGTGTGTGTGTCAGTGTCTGTGTGGGGCACCAACGTATATAGGTCATGGCAAGCATTGCATGCGCCCCCACCCCGCTTGTCAGCGCTACTTCCATCCCCATACTTGTCAATGACGACGTCATCTTGCACCCCTTGACACATCAGCGATGGCACCAACCTCCCTCCCTCCATCAGCGATGGCACCAACCTCCCTCCCTCCATCAGCGATGGCACCAACCACCCTCCCTCCATCAGCGATGGGACCACCCCCCTCCTTCTATCAGCGATGGCACCAACCTCCCTCCCTCCATCAGCGATGGCACCACCCCCCCCTCATTCCATCAGCGATGGCACCAAGCTCCCTCCCTCCATCAGCGATGGCACCACCCCCCTCCCTCCATCAGCGATGGCACCAACCTCCCTCCCTCCATCAGCGATGGCACCAACCCCCCTCCCTCCATCAGCGATGGCACCAATCCACCTCCTTCCATCAGCGACGGCACCAACCCCCCTCCCTCCATCAGCGAAGGCATCACCCCCCTCCCTCCATCAGCGACAGCACCAACCCCCCTCCCTCCATCAGCGAAAGCACCACCCCCCCTCCCTCCATCAGCGACGGCACCAACCCCCTCCCTCCATCAGCGACGGCACCACCCCCTCCCTCCATCAGCGATGGCACCAATGCCCTCACCCACACCTCCCCATGGGTCAGCGACTGCACCAATGCCCTCACTTCCACCATGGGCGCTATTTTGGGGTTTGTGTGTGTGGGGAATTTGGGTAAGTCTCTGATGTTTGGGGATGTGTGTATGGTGTGTATGTGTGGTGGGTTAGTGTGTGTGGTGGGTTAGTGTGTGGGGTGGATTTGAGTGTGGGGGTTGTTTGTGTTTGTGTGGTGTTTTTGTGTGTGAGTTTGTGTGTGTTAGGGGTTTTGTGCTTGTGTGGTGTTTATGAGTGGGGTTTGTGTGTGTGTGGGATTTGAATATAGAGAGTGTGTGTGTGGGTATGGGATGTGTGGCTTGTGTGGGGTTTGCATATGGAGGGTTGGTGTGTGTGTGTGTGTGTGTGTGTGTGTGTGTGATATACGTGGAGGGAATGTGTGTGTGTCTGTGTGTGAGCGCATGAGTGTGGGGGAAATATGTGTGGGGTGGTGTGGGTGGGTGGATTTGCGGTTTTGTGTGTGAGGGGGTTGTATGAGGGAGTGTGTGTGTGGGCGTATTTATGGGGTGTGTGTGTGTAGGGGTATGTAGTTCGGGATGTGTGTGTAGGGCCATGTGAGTGGGAGTGCATGTGTGAGGGACTTGTGTGGGAAGGTGTTTGTGCAGGGTCGCATTAGTGCGTGTGCATGGTGGGATTTGTCTGGCAATGTTTGTGTCAAGGGTGTGAAGGGTGTGTGTGCGGAGAAATAAGTGTGGCAGTGCATGCAAGGGAGGGAGTGTGTAGGGGGCATGATTGGGAATGGGTTTGTGCGTGGGTTGTGTGTGCAGGGGTGTGAATGCGGTGGTGAATATGGAGGGGCGTCCATGTGCTGGGTGTGTATGTGGGGTATGTGTTTGGGGATGGGTGGAGGTCTATGAATGGGTGTGTGTGTGGTTTGTGTTGGGTGTGTGTGGGACGGGTATGTTATTGTTTTTGTGGGGAAGTCTGTAGGGTTATGATTGTGTGGGGTGTGTATGTGGGGAGTGAGTGGGGGATGTCCATTGGGGCCATGTTTTTTGGAGCAGATGTGTAGGGTTGTATTGTGTGAGTGTGCGTGTATGTGTGTGTGTAGCTGGGTGTTGATTTTGTGTTGGTTGTGTGTGGGAGGTGGTCAAGTGTGAATGTGTGTGTGTTTGGGTGTGTGTGTGAGAGGTATATGGGGTGTGGGTGGGTGTGTGTGGGGGGGACTGTGTGTGTGAAAGGATGTGTGTACGGGTATGTGTGTGGGAGGTTTATCTGTGTAGGGGTTGTATTGTGTGAGTGTGCGTGTATGTGTGTGTGTAGCTGGGTGTTGATTTTGTGTTGGTTGTGTGTAGGAGGTGGTCAAGTGTGAAGGTGTGTGTGTGTTTGGGGGTGTGTGTGAGAGGTATATGGGGTGTGGGTGGGTGTGTGTGGGGGGGACTGAGTGTGAGAGGATGTGTGTACGGGTATGTGTGTGGGAGGTTTATCTGTCCAGGGGTTGTATCGGGTGAGTGTGAGTGTGCGTTTATGTGTGGGATGTGTGGCTGGGAGTTGATTTTGTGAGTTGTGTGTGGGAGGTGGTCATGTGTGAAGGTGTGTGTGAGGGGTGTATGTGGGCGGTGTTTCTGGGTTGTGCGTCGGGGTATACGTGTAGGTGTGGTGTGTGGGAAGGGGACTGTGGGTGCATTGGGTGTTTGTGGAGTGAGGGTGTGGATGGTGTGTATGAGTGTCGAAGGGTGTTTGTGTATATCTGTCAGAGGTTGTGTGTGGGGGAGTATGTGTATGGGGGATATGTGTGTGTGTGTGCGCAGAGTGTATGTGTGGGAGTTTGTGAGCGTGAGGGTGTGTTCCTGGGATGTGTATGTGTGTGTGGGGTGTGCATGTGGGAGGTGTGTGATTGTGGGGGGTGTGAGTCGGTGCTTGTATGTGTGGAATGTGTGTCTGGGGATGCGTGTTGGGGGTTGTGTGTAGGGTGTGTGTGTGGGAGGTGTGTGATTGTTGGGGTATGTGTCTGGGGTATGTGTCTCGAGTGTGTTGCAGTTTTTTCAGGGGGGGAGTCTAGTGTTTTTTATTGTTGGTTGAGGGTTTTTGTTTAAGTTAATTGTGAAAGATTGGGTGCCATTGTGTAAGTTGTAATAAGTAATTTAAGTTTTACAATTGTTAATGTTAAGGGTTTAAATCACCCAATAAAAAGGCAATGTGTGATAGATTATATTAAGAAGCTAAAAGTAGGGATCGTGGCAAGATAGCGTGGAGTCTAGACATGTAATCTCGACCTCTCTGGCCAGATTTTTAAATACCTGTTTTTTAACCCTTTGTTTTCAAGTTTAAACTTTTTAAATTTTAGTTTAAAGTATCAAGCAATTATTATGGCCACTAATGGTAAAAAGATTAAACCTCAAGTTCATAAGAATATCCATTTTCGAAGTGCTGAGGATCTGGGGACTAGACGACCTGAAACAGCCCCTGGCTCAATTTCTTCATTGCCTAGACCCCAAAGATTTCCTGTGCGGGCTGAAAAAAAATCTATTGCTACCAAATGAAGGATGGCGCTGGAATTACCCATTCCCCGGAAGAAGGTGCGTGTTCCCAAGAAGTAGAAAGCCTTTTGATTTCAATGGAGGGAGCACACAGGAAAATGTCTCCATTATTGGAAATGCATCAGGTCGACGTCGATTCAATCCTGTTAAAGAAGTTTTGTGGCATAAAGGTTATAAGTCTACTTTTTGTTACCCTGCAGTGTTGAAGGTGTTTTACGGAGTCTATCAATTTTGGTTTTTTGAAACTGATTGTGAAGCAATGATTTTTGCTGACTCATGGCCAGATATAAGAGGACAAAGACATAGTCCAGCATTATCTCCTAAAGAAAACTTTGGTAGCTCTGGAAAAGGAAGAAATGGCAAAAATGGGAAAAAAACAGGAATGGAAAGAGTCCAACTTCTGAAATGGGATTTTCAAGATTGGAGTCTTTTGGGTTAAAAGAATTTTCTTATTCTATTTTTTCTTTTGTTCTTATAATATTTTGATGTTACTGACTGTTTGGCTGGGCAAGGAGAGATTTGGACTTTCTTTACTAGTCATCAGCCACTGGTGGGTGACCCACACCCAATTTTTGTTTAGGGGATTACTACCTTTTGGTAGTTTTTTTTTGGGGGGGGGGTTTCTTTTTTTTTCCTTTTTCTTTATTTTTAATTTTTTTTTATTTTTTAATTTGTGATTTTTTTATTGGAGGGCCTATATACATTAATTTGAGTTTTTATATAAAGATATTATTGGTATTTAGTAATAATAGTAGATATGTCAAAGTTGAGGTTTGCTACTTTTAATGTTCGAGGATTAAATAGTTAGGTTAAACGTAAGCGGGTCTTGGCATATATTAAGAAAATGAAAATTGATATTGCTTTTTTACAAGAAACACATTTGAATGTGAAGGAAAGCGTGAAATTAAAAAGGAACTGGGTTGGGCATGTATATTCTTCTTCATTTAATTCTAAGGCTAAAGATGTAGCTATTTTGAAACGTAAAAATGTATCTTTTGAATTACAATCAAAGGAGAAAAAGGCAGAAAAAATAAAAATTTAAAGAAGCTAAAAGTAGATATTGTCTTTTTGCAAAGGACTCATTTGACAGAAAAAGAACATTTGAAGTTGAAGAGAGATTGGTCAGGACATGTAATTTTTTCTTCATTAAACTCTAAAACTAGAGGCGTGGTGATATTAGTTAATAAAAATAAACTTTTTGCTGTGGATTTTTTTTTTGATAATGTTGGAAGAGTACTGATTGTTAATTGGAAGATTTTTTTCTGAAAGTTGGACTTTAATGTATGTTTATGCACCAAATGAAGATGATCAGACATTTATTTCAGGGACATTTTTAAATTCGAATCAGGCATATGGGAATGTGTTAGTCGGAATAGATTTTAACTGTTGTTATGATCCCTTGTTGGACAAATCTCCAAAAATTGTTGAAAGAACTAAAATGGCAAAAAGACTGTTTAAGATGATGGAGGATTTAAATTTAGTGGAAATTTGGAGGAAATTAAATCCAACTGAGAAAGATTATTCACTTTATTCAGCTCGGCATAATTCTTTCTCTAGAATAAATGTATTTTTGATTTCTGTGCATTTACAAGTAGATTTAATTTTGCAGAATATAAAAGTAGGTTATTCTCATATCCTTCATTAAATGTTTAGGGACTGAATTAACTGAGACAGCTTATCGATGGAGGTTTAATGAAAAGTTATTGAAGAGACCGGATTTCATTTAGTAGATGAGAGATCAAATTATTTTTTAATACAAATGAAAGAAAATTCAGTTCAAAGTAAATTTATTTTGTGGGATGCTTTAAAAGCATATTTGAGGGGACAAATTATTAGCGATACAACTAAGAGAGAAAAAAACTATTTATTCGTAAGTTTAAATTTGGAAAAGGAAATCGAAGGCTTGGAGAAAAAAATTAAAAAAAATTATACAGAGGATGAAAGGATAAATTTATCTAAAGTGAAATTACATTATAATTTACAAATGTATAAATATGAGAAAATGATTTTGCAGTCTAAACAATGTTATTATCAATTGGGAGAAAGAGTGCATATGGTTTGGCATGGCAACATAAAACTGAGCAAGTATCAAGGACAATTAATGCTATTAGGAAGAATGGAGAAATTACATAAATGAATACTGATGAATTTTTAAAATTTAATGAAAATTTATATATGTCAGAGGGTTATCAAAAAATGGATCAAATTGATTTATTTTTATCTAGTTTAAATTTGCCAGTGTTGAATGAATTTGAGGTAAAGAATTTAGATATTTTATTTACTGAATTAGAATTGAGAGAAGCTTTGCAATCGATGCCTGATGGGAAATCTCCTGGAGAGGATGGATTTAAGGTGGTGTTTTATAAAAAATTTAATGATTTATTATTTCCATTATATAAAGATGTTTTGAAACAAGCAACTAAAATGGATGTATTTCCAGAATCTTTCTCAAAAGCATTGATTACAGTTATACCTAAAAAAAGAAAGGAACTCTTTAAAAGTGTCACCTTACAGACCGATATCATTATTAAATGTTGATTATAGATTGGTGTCAAAAGTTTCAGATAATAGGTTAGTGAATTATTTGCCAAATTTTTTTACGTAACAATCAGGTAGGGTTTGTCAAAGACAATATAGTTAAATTGTCATCAGATAATATAGTTAAATTGATTTCATTAATTAATGCTAAAAACAACAAGATAATCAACCAACGGATATATCTTTGGATGCTGAGAAGGCATTTGATCGAGTTGAGTGGAAGTTTTTGTTTAAAGTATTGGAAAAATTTAATTTTGTTCCATTTTTTAGGGGTTGGGTTAGGGCTTTATATGCAGAACTTACGACAAGGGTAATAACGAATGGTGAGATTTCAAAATCTTTTAATTTATCTTGTTCTACAAGACAGGGTTTTCCTCTTTCACCTGCTTTACTTGCTTTGGTGACAGAACCTTTACCTCAGGCTGTTTGACATGATTTTGGTGTTAGAGGACTTAAAGTGAGAGAAAATGAAAATAAAATTAGCTTATTTACACATGATGTTTTTGTATATTTAACTAATCCAAAAACTTCACTAAAATTATCACAGGACTTGTTGAATAAGTATGGCAAATTATCGGGATATGAGATTAATTGGGAAAAGAGTGAGGTTTTACCAATAGCAGAAGAAGATTTTATGGATTGTAGACAAATTACTAAATTTAGATGGTCAAATAAAATTAAATATTTAGGAATAGTTGTAAATAAAAATGATCATGAATTATTTATTTTGCATTATGTACCTTTATTAAATAAGGTTAAAATTGATTTAGATAAGTGGAAAGATTTACCACTGACCTTAATAGGAAGAGTGAATTGCATAAAGATGAACATTTATGCTCGAGTACAATACTTTTTTCAATCTATTCCTTGCATAGTTGGGTTATTCTTATGGAAAGGTAAATTATCGAGGGTTTCTTTCCAAAAATGGACTTGGCATTATAAATTGGGTGGTTTGCAATTACATTGTTTTTATAATTATTATGAGGTGGCACCGATGAAGTTTATTAATTGGTTATTTGATAATCAACAATCTCCTAGGTGGGCAAAGATAAAGATGGCTCAGATTTTGGAAAATAATATTAATCATTTCATATATAAATTGAATCCTTTATTGTTACAAGAATTTAAATTATCCGTTTTTCGACATATAATGAATATTTGGTAAAATCGCAATTTAATTCTTGATTCTATCGGAATAATTTCGATAAGATCACCATTATATCAGAATAAATTAATTCCCTTTTCATGATAGAATCCTTACTTAAAAGATTAGGAAATTAAAGGATTAGTGAATGTAATAGATTGTTTTGAAGCAGGGAGGTTTTGTTCATTTAAAAGGTTGCAGGAAAGATATGGTATTGCATCAAATTTTTTGTTTATTACCAACTTTGAGATTATTTAAAGAAGAATTATGGGAAGGAAATAAATTTACCAGGTCAAAAGAAATTTGAATTATTAATTGCAGATAAAGGTGAAAAATGCTTTATTTCTGATATGTATAGTTTGTTGCAGGAGAAAATGGAAAAAGACAAATGGGAAAGAATTAAATATTATTTTGACATGGGAGGAATGGTCAAAACTGTGTGTTGACGGTGTTACCAAGTTAATTAATGTGAGGTATACTATGGTCAATTAGAATTTTTTGCATCAATTATATTCAACCCCTGAGAAATTGAAGAGATATGGATTCAGTTTAACAGATTTCTGTTTTAGATGTAGAGAGCAGAAAGTTACTTTTGTACATTCAGTTTGGTCGTGAAAGAAAATTAAGCATTTTTGGGAGGAAATTATAAAATTTTTGAGGGATTTGTTTCAAAGGGATATTTAATGGATCCAAAAATATGTTTGTTGGGTTATGTTAATGTTCCATTTGTTGATTCAAAATGCCTAAACCATATTTGGCTTTGTTAAGATTTGGGTTAGCAGTAGCGAGAAAATATATAGCTGTCACATGGAAGAATATAAACTTGCAAAGATGGCATAACGGATTGCACTCTTGTCTATATTTAGAAAAATTAACATATAATGTAAGTAATTACTCTTTTTTATTTATATGTGGTGTTTATATTTGAAACACATGGCTATAGAAATTAAATCAATGTTGTAATGTTGGCAGACCAATCAGGGAATATTTGATACATTTCTCTAAGGTTTTGGGGGAGGAGAGGTTGTTTTTTTTTTCTTTATTTTGGTTATTTTTTTCTTTTTTTGGTTTTTATTGTATTAGTAAGGGGGAGGGGATGTAGCTTACAGTTATTTTATGTGTATTTGATTTTCTTTATGTAATTTGAGAATATTAAATAAAATCTTTCAAAGAATCGAGTGTGTATGTGTGTGTGTGTGTGGGGCGTGTGCGTCAGGGTTTGTGTGTGTGGGGGTGTGGTAGGAACTGCCGCTGATCCCCGAGTCCTCCCCACTGCCGCCGCTGATCCCCGACCCCTCCCCACTGCTGCCTGACACATCGATTCCTCCAGACGCTCGAGATTCCAGCCGGCTTCTCTGAGCAGGGTGTCACGGTTGATGTAGTGGTTAGGGCAATGCCTTTACATGGCCAGTGGTCAGGACTGGACCTCAGTTTGAATTCTGCGCTGTCTGTCAGAAAGTTCTCCTCCTCGTTGCTATCAAGTGGCTTCTGTGTTCAATCTTGCCTTTGAAAGTTCTTCTGCATTCAGGACAGGTTGTTCCAGATGGCAGATCAGGCTTGGGTTGGTACGGCCTCTCCTCTCATCTTCTTCTATTTCTGCACATCTGCTGGCTTCAAAGGTTGCTGTTCCCTCTCAGATGATGGTTTGCCAGACCTTTCTGTCCATGGTTCATCCACCCTTTGACAGGTCTTGTTTTTCATCCTGCAGGGTGTCTAGCCACCCTCCTCACCAGGCAAGCCTGATGGGGGAGCCGGTTTAGTCGCCGACCACTCGACCATGCGACAGGTAGTACTGGGTTACATGGTACCAGTAGCACTCAGGCGAGTGACCTGACACAGATCCTTGTTTACTCTTCACTTCATGCAAAAAGGCTCCCAAGTACTCATGTTGACCATGACTGTGGCCAATATGCCTTTGTTGAAGAGCCTCAGGATCCGTACTTCCATTTCAGTTCATCTAATACTAGAAGGGGTGTCCTATAGTTGTTTCCTTGATGCAGAGTTAAAGGCTTTGGTGTGGGTGATGAATGACGTGTACAAAGGTTGGATCTGTTCACTACATTTTTTTGGAGTTGTCGAATTTTTAGGTGTTGGCAGAAATCTCCTTGAACTTTGTTGAGATCCTCCAGGACTGGATGTAGAAATACCTGAACATGTTGATTGTGTTTCCAAGTGTGGCTGCCTTATTGACAGTTGGTCCTGCTACCAGCTCGACTTCCAGCACAAGTTGTTGTCCTCCCTTCTGCGCTTCACGAATCTACAAGCAGTGGAAACAAAAGTCATTCAAGGGAAGAGATGAACAGAGTTGAGGAAGATCACGCGAAGACGACCAATGGTCTTCAGCTCAAAATCATCTTCACTTTTTCGTAAAGATTCAGAGACAATAGAAACCCATTAATCCCCTATCCCTCTATCCCTCCCCCTTCGTCGACAACTCTTCCTCCCTCTCCCTCCCTCTCCTTCCCCTCTAACTCTCACTCTCTACGAATATCCCTCCCCATCCTCAAAAACTCTCCTTTCCTCTCCCTCTCCTTTTCCCCTCACCCTCTCCCTCTATCACTCCCCTTTCCTCAACAACTCTCCCTCCCTCTACTTTCCTCTCCCTCTCCCCCTCACCCTCTCCCAAAATCCCTCCCCTCAAAAAATTTCCCTCCCTTTCCTCCTCTTTCCCCTCTCCCTCTCCTTCCCCTCTCCCTCTCCTCCTGCCCTCACTCTCTCCCTATATCCCTCCCATTCCTCAAAAACTCTCCTCTCCTTTCCTCTCCCTCTCCTCCTCTTCCCCTCACCCTCTCCCAAAATCCCTATCCCTTCCTCAACAACTCTCCCTCCCTCTCCCTTTCCCCCTCCTTCCCCTCCCTCTCCTTCCCCTCCTCACCCTCACCCCATTACTCCCCCTTCCTCGAAAACTCTCCCTCACTCTCCTTTCCTCTCCCTCTCCTTTCCCTCTCCTCCTCTTCCCCTCACCCTCAGCCTATATCGCTCCCCCTTCCTCACCAACTCTCCCTCTCTCCTTTCCTCTCCCTCTCCATCTCTTATCGCTCTCCTTCTCCTCTTACCCTCACACTCTTCCCTATATCCTTCCCCATTCCTCGACAAGTTTCCCTCCCTCTCCATCTCCTTCCTCTCTCCCTCTCTTTCTTCTCACCCTCCCACTATCCCTCCCCTTCCTCGACAACTCTCCCTCCCTCTCCCATTCCTTCCACTTTCCATCTTCTTCTCCTCCCCCACTCTCTCCCTATATCCCTCCCCTTCCTCGATAACTCTCCCTCCCTCCCTCTCCTTCCCTTCCCCTCACAATCTCCCTATAACCCTCTGCCTTCCTTGACAACTATCCCTCATCCTCTTTCCCTTCTCCTTGTCCTTCCCCTCACCCTCTCCCTATATTCCTTACCCTTCCTCGACAACTCTCCCTCCCTCTTCTTTCCTCTTCCTCTCTTTCCCCTATCCATCGACTTCTCCTCTTCCACTTCCCCTATCCCTTCCCTTCTTTGACAACTCTCCCTGCCTCTCCCTCTCCTCTTCCCCTCTAACCCACCCCCTTCTTCGACAAGTCTACCTCCCACTCCATTCTTCTCTCTCTCCTTCCCCTCTCTTATGCCCCTCACCCTCTCCCTATATTCCTCCCCCTTCCTTTACAACTCTTCCTCCCTATCCTTTTCTCTCCCTCTCCTTCTCCACTTCCTCTCCTTCTCCTCAAACTCTCCCTGTATCCTTCCCCCCTTCCTCGACATTTCTTCCTCTCTCCTTCCCCTTTCCCTCTCCTCCTCTTCCACTCACCCTCTCTCCCTCTATCCCACCGCCTTCCTTGACAACTCTCCCTCCCTCTCCTTCCCCACTCTCTCTCTTTTTCCTCTTCCCTTCACCCTCTCACTATATCCCTCCCCCTTCCTCGACAACACTCCCTCCCTCTCTTTTCCTCTCCCTCTCCTTCCCCTCTCCCTCCTCTTCCCCTCTCCCTCCCCTGAGTGAGGTGCTGGATTTGGGAGGGGGGGAGGTCAAATGCAAGGGAAAGTCTACAATATATCCTTTCTAGCATTGATGGAGAGAAGGATTTTGAGCTGAACGCTCTCTGCACCCTGAAAGAGACAACATGGTGGAGAGGATGGTAAAAAAACATCCAGCCTGCTGGACTTCATGATTTGGGGAACTGAGTGTAAAAGTTGGTGAGTCAAGTTACAGCTGTATAAAATTTTGGTTCGCCGCATTTGGAATATTATGTAGTGTTCTGGTCCCTGAATTCACGGGAGGATGTCGAAGATCTTGTAGACCTCTATCAAGTCTCCTCTAATCCTTCTACACTCCAGCTCTGTGAACCTTGCCTCATGAGAATTGTTTCCCAATCCAGGCAGCATCCTGGTAAATCTCCTCTGTCCCCTCTCCTTCCTATAATGAGGTGACCAGAACTGAACATAATATTCTAAGTGAGTCATACCAAAGATTTATAGATTTGCAACATGACAACTCTACTCCTGAATTCAAACCACCTATGAAGGAATCTCAGCACACCATAATCCTTCTTCACTCTCCTATCAAACTGTGCGGCAACCTTGAGAAATGTGTAGATTTGCAACCCAAGGTTCCTCTGTTCATCCACACTCTTAAGTAACTGACCATTAACTCTGGACTCAGCCTTCTGGTTTGTCCTTCCAAAATGCATCAACTCTCAGTTATCTGGATTGAAATCCATCCACCACTTTTCTGCCTAACTCTGCATCCCACCTTCATCATTTTGTAACCTTTAACAGCCTTCATCTCCATCCACAACTCCTCCAAACCAACCTCCGTGACATCCGCAAACTTACTGACCTATCCATCCGCCTCTTCATCCAGGTGACATGAAAATCACAAAGAGCACGGGTCGCAGAACAGATCCCTGCGGCACCAACCTCCAGGCAGAATACTTTCATTCCACTACGACACTCTGCTTTCTTCCGACATGACAGCTTTTATTTCATGCAGGTAATTTTTCGCTCATCCCATGACTCAGGACTTTCCGAAGGAGTCTCCTGTGACCGACCTTCTCAGACGCCTTGCTAAAATCCTCGTAGACCTCATCTATCACCGTACCCTCATTAATTTCTTTTGTAACCTCCTCCAAAGACTGAGTTAGATTTGTGAGGCCCAAGCTTGCCTTCACAAAGACATGCTGACTATCCTTGAGTAGAGTGTATTTCTCCAGATCTTCATAGATCCCATCCTTAAGAATCCCTTCCATTAGTTTACTCACCAATAATGTAAGACTAACCCTAATTCCCAAGATTCTCCCTATTACCTTTTTTAAACAAGGGGACTCTATTTACCATTCTCCAATCCACCCGAGTCGCGCTGCCGTCTATCTCCCTCCTTGCCCACGTGAGTGGTGCTGCTGTCTCACCCCCCCCCCACACATCTGGGTCACGCTGCTGCCTCTCCAACCCACCCCCCCACCCCTTCACCAAGGGTCGATATCGACCACTTTGGAGACCCCTAATATGTTATTTAAAGTAACTTAATGTCACTTTATTCGATTCAGCAAAGAGTGGGGCAGGGAGGCAAGGTTAGGGGGGCTTTACTAAAGCTCAGCCTGGAGTGGTAGTTAATCCGCCACAGTTGACATGGCGTTGCAGTCGTGCTCCAATCTTCAAATATGCCTGGATGCAGCAGGCATGGATAATTGCCGATGATTTGCCACAACCCATTTTTTATACACTTGTGGATGCATGAAACTATGCACCAGCTTTGATCTTTTTCAAACTTCGAACATGCGAGGCAGAAGCTTTAATAGTAAGAACCCATTTACTTGTTTCAGATGGTGAAGAGAAGCAACATCCACGTCATTCTGTGCATTTCTAAATGGCACATTGGGGAAGTAGTGAAATCAAATTGCATGAGTGGATGCAATTGCTTTGGATGAGACCTTAAACCACATCCTATATGGTTTTTAAAGAACATACAAGATTCTATCGTACAATAAATTCTGTTCTTTACCCGGCCTCGGGCCTAGTCGGTTCGAGCAGTGAGTCGGAGGAGGCGGAGACCAGAGTTTGGGCAGTGTTCGGAGGTGGAGCGAGTTGAGAGTGACAGGTTTAATTGGTCAAGGCCGATAAAAGGAGGGAAACGCAAAGGAGAGGCCAGCGAGGAGTGGCCCAGTGAGTAGTGGCCTGGTGAAAGAGTGGGGTTTCGAGGCTTTGGCTCGAGAGGGTTCAGCGAGTAGAGGCTGAGGTCGAGTGTATCTAGATTAAGGTAAGACTATATTTTTTTTGTTATTTTCTCTTTCTAAGGTGAGGGGGAAGAGAGAAGGGTTGAGTGTGAGAGCAGTTTGCTCTTTTCAGTGTCAGATGTGAAAGGTCCTGGAGTCTTCGACCTCCTGGACATCCACGATTGCACTAGGTGTACTGAGCTGCAGCATCTCAGGGACCGTGTTAGGGAATTGGAGCTGCAGCTCAATGACCTCGACCTGGTCAGTGAGAGTGAGGCCATCATAGATAGGAGCTATAGCCAGGTGGTCTCAACAGGGCCACAGGAGGAGGATCAGTGGGTTCCAGTTAGGAGAGGGGAAAGGGAAGAGACAGATACAGGAGGGGGCACCTGTGACTGAAGCACTCAACAAATGGTACACCTCCTTGAGGAGCATTCAGGCTGGGGAAGGAATCAGTGGCTGTATCTCTGGCACAAGGTCAACCTCTGTTGCCCAAAAGGGTAGGGAAAGGAAGAGGAGGGTAATAGTTATAGGGGATTCGATGGTCAGGATGACAAATTGTGGATTCTGTGGATACGATTAAGGAAACAGATTGGTGCCAGGGTCTGGGATGTAACTTCCTGTGTCATTTCAGAACAAGTTGGATAGCTGCCTGGATGTGAGGGTATTGGAGGGTTATGGACAGGGAGTGGGTAAGTGGGGCTAGAGTAGCCCACTTAAATCGGTGTGGACTCGAGGGGCCGAGATGTCCTGTATCTGGACTGTAATTGTCTCAGCCAAGATTTATCTTGCAATCAACATCATCTGGTCAATCCTGCATTGCTATTAGGGACCAGTTATGTGTGCAAAATAGCAATGTTTCTCAACTAGGTCAACGATCCTGCTTCATCAATCCAGAAATAAAACATTTCCAAAATCGCAGTGGTGAGAAGTGCCAGGTAAAAGTAAACCTTCAAGATCTTCCACTTGGACATTTGTCCGTTCCAACGTCCTCTTCTGCTCTGATGTTTCCTGACGCAAACGCTGGAATCTCTGTTCGATGGTAGCTAAAATGAACACAAGGTTCTGTTACACATACATTTAAAAATGTCTTCAAAGATTTACCATGTTTCCGGTGTTTTCTTCCCAACAAACACATTTTTTTGGTTTGGAGAGAGAACTGTGGGTTTAGTAATATTTAAAGCAATGCAGAACAGAAGATGACGAGAGAAAAGGTGAGCAAGGAATGAAAAAAGTTTGGAGGGAATCAACGTGAAATAGCAGACAAGTGAAATGAAGAACAGTGAAAAGGAAGGGACATTTGCAAAAGAAAATGGAGAGAGAAAGAGAGGGACAGTTGTGCAACTCTGTTGAAAACATGTTGACTTCAAGGCCTTTTACTCATCGAGAGGAGCAGGTGAAGTGGGGGGGAGCTGGGGCCGGGGAGGAGCAGGAACAACAAAGAATACCCTGCTGAATAGAGAAGACTCTGAGAGCAGCTGCAACCGTTCTCACCAGAACTGTATCCCGCCCTTCAGGTGCTCAGATGCATGGATCTTCAGTGCCCTCCCAGCACAGCATGAGAAATCCCCTCTCATTGGGGGGTCTTTGAGACATCACAGCCCTAAACACTTCCTTGGCTGCATGTTTGCCAGATGTTCACACTTGGTAAATGGCCGCTGCTTAACCTTCTACCATTTCTACATACCCTCTATTTCTATTAATAACTGATCAACAAGACAAACGGAAAATATAGAATTTCTGAGGTTTAGGAAAGGAAACAAAAATGTATAAAAATAAATGAGCTGATAGAGCATCTGGAAAAAAGAAAAGCAACATTAACATTTCGATGGAGCTCGTGACTTCACCGCCTTGCTGGCATATTTTAACATATGTTTCCTATTTCCAGTCTTGTTTCTATGATTGGAAGTTGTCTGGTTTCCAATCATTCAATCTTCTCTTTAATTGATGAGCCACGGACAAGTATGCATGACTGGAGCCTGGCTGCTTTATTAAATAATCGCAGAGCATCACTTTCAACGAATTCACTGCAAGAATTCCCATTTGCCGCCATTTTCATTTCCAACGCTCCAAATATGGTTCTCAATTCAGTACCTTTAATGCAACAATTTTATAAGACCCAACACTTCTAAGATGCACCACTCGAGCAGAAATTTCATTCAATAAACACACATTTTGCAATACTATTGCGATTCTGGCCTACGAGTCTGAATCACTGACCACAATTCAGTGGAGAAAGTTCGATTGAACTTTCTTAAATACTGCATTTTATTCAAACATTGAAGTGTGCACAGTTCTTTAGTAAATGGTCATTTTCAGAGCTGTTTATGAAATGATAGCCTATTTATGACGTGCTAGGTAAAGATGATTCAACATTTGAAATCCAATCAATTGCAAGAAATATTTTAGAATGGTTCAAAGAGGTTGGTGGGTCCCCACTGGTAATTTGCACAATTTGAAAATGTCTAATTTACCAGCTGGAAGCATCACTTGTATTTGTTGGAATTAGAGAACCACCTTATGATCTAAACATCAAATGTTGAAATGGTACCTGTGGTCTTTCGAAGCTGGACTATATTTGGAACAACGTCATTGCTCAAATTCAGCAGGCACTTTGCTGCCTCCTGTAACTTTTCGACACCATCTTCATGTTCAGAAATTTCTCCCTGAAGAACCTGTGATTTCAAAATGACACAATGACTCATTCACAATAAAATTAATATTTATTTCTGTATATCTTAGATTTGCCGATGCCTTGGTTAATTTCGATATTGTCTTTGGGTCAAGGAGATAAACAGCCTGTGAAGGCGATTCTATAAATTATCATAAATACCAACAACTCTCTGGCCTGCTTTGGGGTGAGGAGGCGAACATTTTCAAGGACCCAATAACCACAGGATATTGGAATTTTCTCAAACAACCAGATCAAACTTTCTATTGATCATTACTCATTACTCATTAATGCTTCGAGGTATTTAATACGCCTGATGTTTGAGCATTTTCTGATGCTGTTGAGCTCATCATCTTTATCTTGTCTACATCTCTTGACCGGCCCTGAAGTCCCCTTGCAAACCATCAAGGTCACAAGAAAATATTTAAAAATGTTCTGATGCTTAGATTTACATCAGCATTGATAAAATAATGCTGAAGAACTCATTTGGCTTTTCACCACTAATGGACATAGATTTGGCTGCAGAGGGTTATTCTGCATTAGCGTTTTTCTCCCTGTCTACTTTTACTCCAGATGACCCCTCTCCCCAATCCATCATCCTTCAAAGGTAAATATGTGTTCTCCCTCAGCAATCTGACCCGTTTGCAACTCCTATTCTCTCGAGCACTTAATGGCCCACAGCTTTTCTCCATGACCATCAATCCCAGGCCATTATTGCAATAAATGGTCCGATTTTTCTCTGACTGCAAGACCAGAAATGCCCTCCACCTCAATAAAGCAAAACTTTCTGATTTGTCTTTCTGATGCAAATTCCAATTCCTCAAACATCAACTCCAGTCAACATGATGCCATTAGTTTTGTTAATGATAGAAAAGGATAGGTCTGGGACTCGGGTTGAGATTTTAAATTGGAGAAAGGCCAATTTGAGGAAATTAGAAAGGAATGAGAAGGTGTTGACCTGGAAAAGTATGTGCGGGGTGAGTGGAAGACCTACAAAGGTGAAATTTGGAGAGTACAGACTTTGCATGTTCCTGTCAAGATTAGCAGGCTTAGGAATCTGGTTTGGAAGAAGAGAGGTGTGCAGCAGGTATAGACATCACAGAGCAAATGAGGTGCTTGAAGAGTATAGAAAATGCAAGAAAAAACCTCAAGAAAGAAACCAGGAAGGCTATGTGGATGATAATGGGGTAAATTGGATGAGTAAGCTTGCAGGTGTTGTGGACACTAAAGAAGGTTTTCAAAGCTTGAAGAGGGATCAGGACCAGCTGGAAACATGGGCTGACAAATGGAATTTAATGCAGATGAGTGTGAGGTGTTGCATTTTGGAAGGACAAGCCAAGAAAGGACATACATGGTAACCAGTCGGGCAGTGAGGAGTATGATAGAACAGACGGATCTGGGAATACAGACACCTCATTCTCTGAAAATGGTGTCACATGTGGATAGGGTTGCAAAGAGAACTTTTGGCACATTGACCTTGATCAATCAAAGGATAAAGTATAATTTTCATTGGTGAGACACAATTTGGATTATTGTGTGCAGTTTGGATCACCTAACTGCAGGAAGGATGGCAATTGTGCAGAGATTGACTTGGATGTGGCCTGGACGTCAGGAGCAGAGTTGTAGGAAAAGGTTAAACAGGTTATGATTTTATTCCCTGGAGTGTAGAATGAGGGAAGAATTGAGAGAGAGATTTAAAATGATGTGGAGGACAGAGTAAATATAGGTAGGCTTGTTCCACTGAGAGCAAGTGAAATACAAACCAGAGGACATGGGATAAGGGTGAAGGGGATAAATTTAGGGGGAACATGAGGGAGAACGTCTTCACACAGAGTGAAGAGGTGGGAGAGTGGAACAAGCTGTCCGTTGAAGTGGTGACTGTGGGCTCAATTTTTAATTTGAAAAGAATTTGGACTGGTACATGGATGGGAGAGGTATGGAGGGCTATGGACTAGGTGCGTCAGAGGGCCTCGGCAGAAAAAGGGTTCGGAACAGACAAGAAGGGCCAAAGGGGCCTGTTTCTGTTCTGTAATATTGTAAGGTTCTATGGTTCGAATACTTCTTTGGAATAAATCAATCTCTGCCACTTTGCAAACAAATCTTACCTCCAAATGTGCTCCAAATCACCACTTTCCTCCCACCCCCCTTCACCTGTTCCTGAAACCCCCATCTATGGAGTTATCGTCTCTGCACCTGATGATCCCATTAATGATTTGCTGAGATTTTTTGCTCTGCTGTTATAATCTTGGAGGTCGTCCAAAATTCTGCCACCATTTTCTTAGGCCCCCATTAAACATGGATAAGGTCTGAGGAAACCCATACTGAAAATAGACACACAATGAGAGCAGAACTGTTTGGCTTCTTTGTTACAGTTTCCAATCTCGCCCCCACCATCTGGAAACAAATTGGCTGTTGGATCTTCATCAGGCTCCCATTAAAACCTGATCAAGTTGGAATGAATGGAGCTCAACTTCCTATTTCAGGTGCCAAACTTACAACCTCCCATGTGGCCTTAACCACTGTTATTGGATGTGCACATTATCATTATTTCAAAGCATTCATCATTCTACTCGTAAATTAGAATAAGCAACATTACACAGTGATTTATGAAATAACAACTTTAATTTACCATGATATTTTCAAGTTCTTGCTGCAAGATTTCTGGATTAGGGATGGCCTCCAGCTGAACCATTCGTCTTTCTCTTTCTACTCTCTCTAGCCACAAACGCAGCTCATCTGCCTTCTCTTGCCATTGTTCAAATACCTTGGTGCTAAGACGGATTCCAAGTCCAATGCACTATAGAGTGAAAGAAATGAATGAGTATGTGGATTTTTAAAATGTACGATTTTGTGATGCGATCAAATATCGAGTGTCCAATCGATCCAAAATGGGTCAAGCGATACATTACTGGTCCATTACTTATGCCAACTATCATTTTTTTGTTCCCTGCATCAAGTTTTTTGAGGGTCACAGACAAAAAGGCAATGTTCACTCCTCACCAAAGGTGAAATGCCTGTTACCCTGCCGTACTGTTCCATTTTCTTGTTATGTCAATAAATCTTTTAATTAATATTTTGAGTTTGCTTTCAAAATAAACTGATGGTCAGGAATATATCAGAAGCATTGAAAACCTTCACAAATTTAGTGTGTCAGTGAAGATTAGACAGAAATTCTTTTGGGGCTGGGCTTGTTCCAGCCGAACACTCTGCATTTCTGTTATGCCATTCAAGCCTAACCCTTGGGTTTAGGACATACTGAGCCAGCGAGGTGACCTTTGTGGATTGGACACATTACACCGTGTTCAGTGACAAATGCACGTGGGAGGCCAGTCTGGAAAATCTTCACCAATTATGATCTGTTCGACATTTGATTTTATTAAAAGGAAATGAGTTCATGACTTATTTTCTGCAGTGGTCTCTGTCCAACTCGAGTGAGTTTGGCCACCAAGAGAGCTCCACAATACTGGAAAGATTTGATCATTGTTCCTGTTCTTCATGGGTATTATTAATCACAGCCGCAAACCTTTTCCAGAGCCACTCTTATAAGACTAAAACTTACACAAGTTGCTCAGTCTATCAAAATGCTCTCATGTTACTGATCTAAAGTAAAATTGGAGTTTAAATGCTATTAGTCAAAAAAAAGGAGATATGTCATACTTCTGATCGAAGTGCGTTGAAGCGAGCATCGGCGCTTTCAACCGTCTCCTCCACACGTTGGCTTATGGCATCAGGATCAATTGGGATCTTGTAGCTTTCAATTGCATTCCTGATTTCAAAGAGAAAGGCAGCATCGAAGAGACTTTTCCAAGATCGTCTGAGGTATCTTAGATCCCCTTTGAGAAACTGAAGATCATTGAAGAGGAATTTCTGCTTCTTAAGTTTGAATGTCAATGACGTGGAGTCAAATTCCTCAGCTTTTATTTTTTGTAGTTCCTTTTCTGAATGAATCATTAATGTTTCAAATTCATCATTATCTGTTTAAAGGAATATAATGGTGAAATAATCAAAATGATCAAATAATACCAGATTATATAGACTTTGACACATTGACAGGATCCTGTAATAATTACAAGTTGGGGTTATTCCAAACCACATGTAGCTTTCAGTTGTCTTACTTAGAATTCTTTTTAACTCTCAGTAAATAGTATTTTATAGTAATCTGGAAAATAAATGAATACTTTCCCTCACCTTTTCGGAACTTCTGCAGTTCTAGATGCAGATCCTCAATCACGTTTAATTGAGAATCTGCACTTGATAAAGCGGATTCGTACTCCTCCATCAAGACATTCAAGTTCTGCTGCAGTGCAACTTCCTCGTCTCGCAAAGGGTCCTGGACATTTTGTTCCAGGAAAGTCTGAGCTGCCTCTATGGCCAAAACCAACTCTTGCTCTTTCTGGGACAACTTTTGGCGATGTTCCTAGAAAAGAAACAATCCTAGGTTCATTTTTATTGCTCCAAGTTGTCTTGGGGGAGGTAAGGTTTCTATTTATTGCATTTGCAATTGAAATAAAATATTCAAGTTTCCCAATTTATTAAAAATCAGGGTACCAAAACACCCTTAAATACACACAGGAAACATACTTCAAGTCCAGAAATCTAAATGGTTTTATGCTTTCGGAGGTTTAATCAACTACCTTGATCTACAATTCTTTGCTTGTGTCAAAGGATGAATCCTGCTGAGATGGAGTAGAATATATTCCATATTTAATTTGACTGACAAGAAAATAAATCCTCTCCTTCAGTATTTGTACACAGTCCCTTCCCTGTCAAACAGACTTACTTTTATTTAAACTTAAGCACATTAAACTTTTGTCATTTGAATGATCTCATCCTTAACTTTCAATTCAGGGATTTAATATTCTTTCATGATGTAAAAGAGAACACGTGAAATCTAACGAGAGGTGACTGTGATCTAGTCAGGAGAATGTGAACTAGTTTGTAACTGTGTAAGAATGCACCCTTCTCACTGAAGTAACTGTGGGGTGGATGTCTATGTATATGAGTGTGTCAACATTTTTAAGAGATGGTGGATCTTCTTGTCTTTTTTCTTCACTGGTATCACTGTTTCCTTCACGCCAGACTTGCACATCTTCGCCCAGTGGTTTGCTATGCCGTAGGCTCCACATTCAGAACCGTATGCGGGGCAATCATTTTGGTCACGGAGGGGTGTTGTCCGCTGCCCTTCCTACAGGTCCTGGGGGTGGCACTTTTCTGATTGTATTTTTTATAGCATCAACCCTTCCTTCTCTTTGCTGTGGGTGGGTCTGCATTGATAGGGATTTCATTTGCGTCCTCGTGGCTTTGAAGACTCTGGCTGTGTCAGAGTCTTTGGCCAATTTCAAGCTATCCTTCCCTAGAAGAGACTTTTGCACTTCAGGATGGGCATATTAGTGGATCAGCTAATCTTTCCTCTATATCCTTCCATCTGCATTTTGCAGCATTAATTTTTGGTGTAGTAAGGAAGTTAGTAACAGTCTCATCAGTCTCTTACACAAAACCTTGAAATTCATTGCATTCAAGTCTAGGATTAGAGCTGAGTTCAAGGTGAGAAACAACCTTTGCAAATATCTGCTCTGGATCATTTTTCTCCACCCCGTAAGCTCTCAGCTATTAAATAAGTCACGGCCTGGCTCCCCTGTCCAGACATGTATAGAACTAACCTTCTCCTCGCTGTTGCATTTTTAAAATAGCTTTTCACTGCTAAATTGTACATCTGCTGAAACGTTTTAAACGATTCAACCATGTCTTCAGCCTCCCGTCCATCACTGGGTGAACTGCTGTTGCACCAGCCATTCATTTCCAGGTGTACTTTTTCTCTTCTTCCCCTTCAGATTTCAGTCACTTCCAATCCATTTTATAGTTTTATTCTTGTTCTCTCAGACCGACCACTGCCAACATGTTCTGTCTCCGTGTTACCTGGGAGGATTCTTAAATAACTTAAAGATGCAAGATTCAAATAACAGAAGGGAGTTTACTTACTGATGCCTTCCACCATCTCAGGAAACTGTTCACACTCATACTCATGTATAGGTGCCCCCCAGTAGTGCACGACGGTTACCACAGTGAGAAGGGTGTATTCCTAGGAAGTTACAAAAGAGTTCACATGATCCTGACGAGATAACACACCCGTCTCACTGTCGTAAATGTCGTGCACCAATGTGGGGTGCATGTCTATGTGAGTATGAACATTTCCTGGCATGGTGGAAGGCATCAATAAGTAAAATCTCTTCTGCTATTTGAATCTTGCATCTCTAAGAAGATGCAAGATTCAAATAGCAGAAGAGATTTTACTTCTGCTATTTAAGAAGCCTCCCACACAGAGACATAACGGTGACTTTATTGTATTTATCTTTACCATTTGGTTCAACTTCCTTTGGACTTGACAAGACTTTATTCAAGTCGCCTTATTCCAAAACAAACCAGGCTGTCAAGCACACACAGGGCAATAATTTGCATACATGTTAAGCAATGCTTTACGAAAAGAAGATAACATCAATTGGTAAATGTTTAAAGATCTTTGCTCTTTTTTAACGATGAAAATCTGACTTGAGCACTGCATATTAAGGAATGACAAACGTGAAAATCTATCCCCATTTGAGTGAAAACATTCTGGGTAATTATCATTTTCACATTAGTGCTTCAAGATGCAGGTGTCCCTGCCAGGGCCCAAACTGAACGAACGGCAATATCTTTCCCAGTTAGAAGGGAGAGGAGTGTGGAGGGGAATCAGCAGGTAGTAATGTTCCTACGGACCTAATGCACGTCCCTCTCCATGTCAGAAGGCTCCTCTTTGGACATATTCTTGGAGTCGAGTAGATGTCGTTCACTCCGTTGATAGAATACAGGACTACCTCAGTGGAGAGAATGAATGGAGGGCTAATCAAGCCAACTGCTTTGCTCTGCTGTTGAGGTCCTTGGGCCCTTTGGGAATTGTGCTCATCCAGTCAAGTGCGGAGCAAAGGTTCGCCACCTACTGCTTGACAGGTAGCCTCTGATCTGTTTTAGTTATCACAGTACTCAAAGTGGCTGGTCCATGTTAGGACCACAGTGAGAAGGAGACCTGGAGTCATGTGACAAAACCCAATTGAAGTACCATTATGCAGGTTATTGGTGAACAATGCCACTTTATGTCACAGTGTGTGCGACACACTTTCCATCGGGCAGCTGATTAAATAAAGTATGGCTTTGTCCTGCTTTTGGTAGATGGACCAGATACCTGAAGAATTTGTCACTTTGTCAGAAGGATGTCAGTGGATCAACTGTGACAAGAGGTGCAAAAAAATCTAGACTGAACTTCTCCAGTACTTCGAATGTGATGGAGTCTGGTCCTATTTGTCTGCTGCACTTGGTGTTCCTAAGTAAATCAAATAGGGTGAAAGTGATTTCTGTGATGGTGTCGGAAGAACCTGATGGAACATGCTAGAAAGTGTCTTAACCCCAACATTGTTATTCAGAAGCTGAGGCCTACCACCACTGAGAATGAGGAGACCGTTGGTCCCTCTTTCCCTGTTTACTGTTCATGACCCAGCCGGAAGGACGACAGAGCTCAAATTTCATCAGCGGTTAATTCTGTCTTTGGAATGTTATTTTTTTTTCTGCATTGCCTGCCCACTGTCCAGTGTTGTAAGATTATCAGTCTGGCACCTCATGTGCATCTGCATTCCCTATTAAACCATGGTGATGACTTGTCTTGGTTGTAATGGGAGAACTAACGATGGTAAGTAACACTTTCCTGCTGAAAATGTTAAAGGCCCATCGTACCTTTTGGCCACTGTGATTCCAGCTGTCAATTTATTCTGAATCTATCCCATTTAGCACAATGGTGCTACCACACATCAGAATTGAGGGAGCCCCTGGAGAAACATGGGATGAGTCTTTCTGCTCCTGCTGTCACCAACAGTTGCCTCAACAACAGGAAAATTGTGGTAGTGAGGGGGTGTAGCCTTACTCACTCTCTTTTCCAAACCAATCCCTAGATCTGCACAAGGATCTGGCCTGGTTGAGTGGACGAACAGTGACGTTGCTACGCCAGAATTCATTCCGGTGGTGTATGCTTCCTCAACCCTTTTTGGTTGTGAATAGCTTGCATGGCCCATTCAATGGGTTATAAAGAGTTAATCACATGAGTGGGTGCTGGAGTTATCAAAATAGGGGAGGAGGTTCTTCCCTTTACAACATCAAGATCCACATTATCTGAGAATACAGCATTACTGAGGTGAAGAGTTTTTGTTAAGAAGCTGCCATGGTGAGATTGTTAGTGAAGGGCCTCTGTGACCATCGTCAATCACTGCCCCTTCATTAGTGAGTTAATCATATTCCCGTCATCTCTCATCACTTGCGTGACTGGGCCAGAGCAAAGAACAGAAAGTAGGACTGAGTTAGAAAGAGGATCTGCTAGATCTTTGAATAGGATTGGGAGAAGATCGTCAAAATTCAATTCAACATTATTTGGAAATTGTGTTAGTCATTATTTAAATGAAATTTAGTCAGTCGCCTTTCATCAAATCTGTACTGATCAGAGGTTCTGATGAAAAGTCCAATCCAAAATATTTTTACAATTGTTCGAATATACACTTATCCAAAACACCTGGAAGTGTTCATACCTTCAGGCCTTGCTGGTGGTCATTCAGTCTTTCGCCCATCTCAGCAAATGACCCCATCGCATCGTCCTCTTCCTCCATCTGGAAACCATCACCTAATGCGTAGAATTCGTCTTCGGTGATATGAACTCCATAGTGACCCTCGACTGCCAACCATTTCAGAAGATCACCTACTGTCTTCTTATGTTTTTGTAGGTGACCTTCTGTTGTTTCCTACAAATTGCAAAATCCTGTTAGTTTGAAGACGTGTTGTACTTTCCTGGCAGCAATTCCATATTCCCTCATCTATTTGCAAACCCTTGGGATTGAGGAGGATGTGAAACCACTTGAGTGGAAGATGCCTGTTTATAAACAGGGGCCATTCCACACCATTTCATCGGAATATGCACATGGGCAACACGTGGTCTTGCCCAGTCTTGGATCAATACGAAAAGGATGGAAAATACTAAAGACCAGCCTCCTATACACACACACGGGCATCGACGGAATTCCGCTTCATCATTTCCCTGCTCATGTCTCCCTAACACTGCCTTCATTTCTCGGGCCCCTTCGTCTAATCCCTCCCCTTTCATTTCAAAGGCCTTCTCTGCGTCTAAAGCAACTGCTACTGTTGGCGCTTTACTCCCTTCTACTGCATGAATTAAGTTAATAAATTTACAAATATTGTCTGTTGTGCGTCTTTTTTAAATAAATCCAGTTTGGTCTAGATTTACCATTTTAGGTACATAATCTGCTAATCTGTTTGCTAATAGTTTAGCTATTATCTTATAATCTGTGTTAAGTAATGATATTGGTCGATATGATGCTGGTGCGAGTGGATCTTTCCCTTGCTTTGGTATTACTGTAATTATTGCTGTTTTACATGAATCTGGTAAGCTTTGTGTTTTGTCAATCTGGTTGATTACTTCCAGGAGGGGAGGAATTAATAAATCTTTAAATGTTTCATAGAATTCTATTGGGAATTCATCCTCTCCTGGTGTTTTATTATTTGGTAGTTTTTTTTTATTATCTCTTGTATTTCTACTATTTCAAATGGTTCTGTTAATTTATTTTATTCCTCTATTTGTGATTTTGGTAGTTCAATTTTAGTTAAAAATTCATCTATTTTGCCTTCTTTCCCTTCGTTTTTAGTTTGGTATAATTGTTCATAGAATTCTCTAAAGTTTTCATTGATCTCCGTTGGATTATATGTGATTTGTTTGTCTTTTTTCCTTGATGCCAATACAATTTTCTTAGCTTGTTCTGTCTTAAGCTGCTATGCTAGGATTTTGTGCGTTTTTTCCCTTAGTTCATAATATTTCTGTTTTGTCTTCATTATGTTCTTCTCCACCTTATATGTTTGTAGTGTTTCATATTTTATTTTTTGATCTGCCAATTCTCTTCTTTTAGTTGTATCTTCCTTCATTGCTAATTCTTTTTCTATATTTACTATTTCCCTTTCCAACTGCTCTGTTTCCTGATTATAGTCCTTCTTCATCTTGGCTACATAACTTATTATTTGCCCTCTAATGAACGCTTTCATTGCATCCCATAGTATAAACTTATCTTTCACTGATTCCGTATTTATTTCAAAGTACATTTTAATTTGTCTTTCAATGAATTCTCTAAAATCCTGCCTTTTAAGTAGCATGGAGTTTAATTTCCATCTATACATTCTTGGAGGGATGTCCTCTAACTCTGTTGTCAATATCAAGGGTGAATGATCCGATAATATTCTAGCTTTATATTCTGTTTTTCTTACTCTATCTTGCTTACGAGCTGATAACAGAAATAGGTCTATTCTTGAGTATGTTTTATGTCTACCCGAATAATATGAATATTCCTTTTCCTTTGGGTGTTGTTTCCTCCATATATCCAAAAGTTGCATTTCTTGCATCGATTTAATTATAAATTTGGTTACTTTGTTCTTTCTGTTAATTTTTTTCCCAGTTTTATCCATATTTGAATCCAAATTAAGGTTGAAATCCCCTCCTATTAATATGTTCCCTTGCGTATCTGCTATCTTCAGAAAAATATCTTGCATAAACTTTTGATCTTCTTCGTTAGGTGAATATACATTGAGTAGATACCAAAACTCCAAATATATCTGACATTTTATCATTACATATCTCCCTGCTGGATCTATTATTTCCTCTTCTATTTTAATTGGTACATTTTTACTGATTAATATAGCTACTCCTCTTGCTTTTGAATTATACGACGCTGCTGTTACATGTCCTAACCAATCTCTCTTTAATTTCTTGTGCTCCAATTCAGTTAAATGTGTTTCTTGCACAAATGTTATATCAATTTTTTCTTTTTTCAGTAAATTTAGCAGTTTCTTCCTTTTGATTTGGTTATGTATTCCGTTAATATTTAAAGTCATATAGTTCAACGTAGCCATTTCAAACTTTGTTTATCTTCCCTTTCCGTTTCTCCATCATCACCTTTCCTTCTTATCCATTTCTGTTTTCTTGTTTTGAACACTTTATAAGACAACATTTCTAAAACATCAAACATTTTCCTTATTCTCCTACTTAAAACTTCTTTAACCCCATTCTCCCCTCCCCCTCCTGCGTTGCCCTTTATCCCTTGATGGGCAAACACATCTCCCCTCTCCATTTGGATTTGCGAATTCACTCGCAAATGTCAACTGATTTTGCAGTGACCGTAACTCATCCCCACCCAGCCCCCCCCGGAAAAGATTTCAATTTTCATATGTAACAAAGGTCACTCTTTTAATTCCCTCCTTATTCCCTCTATTCCCTTTCATTCCCTTATTAATTCTTATCTATACTCTATATATTTTCCTCTAAATACGTATACATTCATGTATACACACACATACATACACATCTACATATATATATATATATAAAATATATACATACATATACCCATATACACACATACATATAGTTCGTGGTCATTTTTACTCTCATTACATGTCTTCATCTCTCTGCTTGTTTTGTAGTTGTTCTGCAAATTTTCGTGCTTCCTCTGGATCCGAGAATAGTCTGTTTTGTTGCCCTGGAATAACTATTTTAAGTACCGCTGGGTACTTTAACATAAATTTATATCCTTTTTTCCATAAGATCGTTTTTGCTGTATTGAACTCCTTCCTCTTCTTCAGGAGATCAAAACTTATGTCTGGATAGAAAAAAATTTTTTGACCTTTGTATTCCAGTGGCTTTTTGTCTTCTCTTATTTTCTTCATTGCTTTCTCCAATATATTTTCTCTTGTATATCTTAAAAATTTTACTAAAATGGATCTTGGTTTTTGCTGCGGTTGTGGTTTCGGGGCTAATGTTCTATGTGCCCTCTCTATTTCAATTTCTTCCTGTAATTCTGGTCTTCCTAGGACCCTGGGGATCCAATCTTTTATAAATTCTCTCATATTCTTGCCTTCTTCATCTTCCTTAAGGCCCACTATCTTTATATTATTTCTTCTAATGTAGTTTTCCATTATATCTGTCTTCTGAGCTTACAGCTCGTGTGCCTCTTTAACTTTTTTATTAGATTCTTCTAATTTCTCTTTTGTCCTCTACTTCCATTTCTACGATTATTTCTCGTTCTTCCACATTCTCCACTCTTTTTCCTATCTCTGATATGACCATTTCTATTTTATTCATTTTTTCTTCTGCATTCTTAATTCTTCTTTTTATCTCATTAAATTCTTGTAATTGCCATTCTTTCACTGATTCCATATATTCTTTGAAAAAAGATACATCCATTGTCTTGCCTTTCTCTTCTTCTTCCACTTCTTTCTGTTCTTCTTCTTCTTCTTCCTCTGGATTGACCATCTGTTGTTTCCTTCTTTTCTTTTTACCTTCTTCTTTCTTGTTGTCATTATTGTCTCTGTTCTGCACCAGCTGCTGTGCTGCAGGTGTCTCTCTCAGCTGTGGAGATCGACTCCGCAGCTGTTTCCCCCTCCCGTCAGTGTGTTTTTTTTCTTGCGCGGTTGCGCACTTTTACTCGGCTCTGCGAGCCATTTTTGTAGTCCCGAGCCCGGGACTTCCACTGACCAGAGGGAGCGGGCTTCTCTCTCCGCGGCGGGCCTCCTCGGACAGGTAAGGCCTTCACCTTCTTCTTCCGACGTTCTTTCTTCTTCTCTTCTTCCCGTTGTTTTCGACTTTTCTCTCTTCGCTGCCATTTTCTTCTCACCTTTATTTTTACTTTGTTTTAAATTTTAATCTTGTACCTTTGTGTTTTGTGTGTTTTTTTTAAACTTTTCCGGAGAGGGCTGGAATTCCCTGACCGGCCACTACTCCATCACGTGACTCCCCCAACTGGATCATCTTCAGCTGTCATCATTTTCTTAGTCACAGACCTAGTTACCGCACATGCAGGATATATCTCACCATCCTCTCTAACCACATCCTTACTAGGCCAATTTGTCAATCTTAAAACTGTTAGAAATTAAAGTACCTTTAAAGAAATTGCTCGAGACAAAAATTGAGAACAAAGAACATTTATTACTACAACAATGCAAAGTTGGGTGCTTCCCCTTACCCTGGGAATACACACACATACTGGGGCTCACCCAACTTTTATACAGTCAATTTCAGTATCAGAATGCCCTCCCCCTTACATTCTTCTGCCCCCTGGATGGGTTTGGCATAGGTAATTCTTCCTGCCTACGTGCAGTTTCAGTACACTTGGAGGACCAGGGGGGGTTATCCTGTCGGTGTCCCTTCATGTCATTGTCCTTATTCCCACCTTCCTGATTCTCGGGGCTACAGTCTCTTGATATGCAGAGTTGACTCATTCTATCTAGGGTTGGCTAATTTCATATGTATAAATCTGTGTATGGTTAGCTAATTAGAAATGTATGACTTGGTACTTCTGTCCAGGGCTAGGAGACCCTTATCTGATCCAGACTACCTCAACTTCCTACATTCTATTGTACCTTACCATTCCTTATCTTAGTCCTATGGTCTTGTCACAAAGGATAGAAGATTCTTATGTTAATCGTGCTGACTCTGCTTTCCTGCATCCTAAGCCCCAAACTTATCCTGTTTGAACTGGTTTCAGCCATTTTACTGATGAACTTTAGTTTCTTCCATGTTCATAATTTTAGGTCAATTTTCCCATCTCTCACAATCCTCACTTTTCTTTTAGATCAGTAATACTGATCTTTCACCATGATCAGTGTTACTGATCTTTGGTTACTAGTGTCAGTGTGACTGATCCCCCCCCCCCCTTTCCTCACTTTTCTTTTAGATCAGTAACACTGATCTTTCAAGTGTAAGGTGTAGTTTTACCCAGCTGGTCAATAACCGAATTGTAACACCTGTGTAAAGTCTTTAGGTAGGGGAGCACCATGAAGGTCAGGGGAGTGAGTCCAGCTGCTTATTAGGGTTTGGAGTATCAGGCTCCAGTTCTCAGTAAAGAGTCTAGTCCATCCCATACGTTGAAATATTGAAGCAGTGTCTTTGAAGCACACGACCTTTGTAAGTGTTGTCCCGACGAAGTCTGTGAGAGGCGCTGCCTTCAGCAGCGAACGAGTAGCAGTCTATGAGAAGCGCTGCCTTCAGCAGCGAACGAGTCGCAGTCTATGAGAAGCGCTGCCTTCAGCAGCGAACGAGTAGCAGTCTATGAGAAGCGCTGCCTTCAGCAGCGAACGAGTAGCAGTCTATGAGAAGCGCTGCCTTCAGCAGCGAACGAGTAGCAGTCTATGAGAAGCGCTGCCTTCAGCAGCGAACGAGTCGCAGTCTATGAGAAGCGCTGCCTTCAGCAGCGAACGAGTCGCAGTCTATGAGAAGCGCTGCCTTCAGCAGCGAACGAGTCGCAGTAGTCAGGCGGTTCCGTTTGATTGTGGCTCGTATCTGATGTCCCCTTCAGCCCCGAACCCTAGGGCCACCGATCTCCGAAGGCTGTTTGGAGCCTGATATTAAAGTGTCAAGCAGCTCACGTTGTTGGAAACTGGTGCTCCCTTTCATGGGGTGATGAAAAGTGACCAAGCTGGGGGGGGATTGTTTCTTGTGATTTAACTGTGTGTTGCAGCTTGTCTGCTAACATTAGCATATGTATCATTGAACTTGTGAGTTGCAGCCTGTCTGTGTACATTAGCATATGTATTAACTCTCTCTCTCTGTTACATGTACAATCCTGACTACCATTCTGTCTGTCTTTGTCCCACCATGTCCTTTGTGAGGATTTTGACACCCTGCACTCTACTTCGCTCCTTTCCACGTTATATAACCACCAGATGAGCAGCAGCTCCCTGAAAACAGGTGTTCCCCTTCAGGGATGATCAGAGAGAGAGAGCCAGGTGGGGGATTATGTGTCTCGTGGTTGTGTGAAGTGTCTATTGTTTGTTTTGCGGTTAGCTTGTTAGTTTCCCCCTTTGTGTGAAATGTACATTGTTTGTTTTGCGGTTAGTCTGTGTACACAGGTGCCTCACTGTGTGACTGCCTATCCCCACTGTGTTTCCCTGATCCGTATTCTAAATACCTTGCCTCTATGCCCTCTCTAGCCTGTAAAACAGTACAATCTGTAACCTCTGCTACCCCTTCTCCAGAAGTACTTAAAACATCGAGAGTACTCCACTAAAGCTGTTTAATTCCCCTGGTCCGTATTGGGATCCCTTATATCCCATTATGACTATACATTAAATCTATGCCCTGTCTACATTCTAAAGGAGCTGAATTGCAACCTCTGCTGCCCCTATTCCAGGGGGGCTTAAAACATTAACGAACAATATTCCAAAGAAATTAGTAAACAACAATGAAGAATACCTGTAAGCTCATTAAAATACAATAAGAACTGAATAAAACACAATAAATGTAAAGCTCATTGAAAACTGCAATAAAATGCAAGAAGAACTGAATAAAACCACAATAAATGTAAAGCTCATTGGAAACTGCAATAAAATACAATAAGAACTGAATAAAACACAAAAAATGTAAAGCTCATTGAAAACAGCAATAAAATACACAAAACTGAATAAACCACGATAAATGTAAAGCTCATTGAAAACAGCAATAAAATACACAAAACTGAATAAACCACGATAAATGTAAAGCTCATTGAAGACAGCAATAAAATACACAAAACTGAATAAACCATTAAAAAAACGAATAAAATTGTAACATTATGGCACTTTGTCATTAATTCTTTGAATGTGGGTCCAGCCTTTCTCTCTTGTTCTTACTGCGGTGTCTGTAATTAAAAGTACACAGAAGGGACCATCCCAGGCAGGTTTTAGTTGATCCTCTTGCCATGCTTTTACATATAACCAATCACTAGATTTTAATAAAATGAATAACAATCTGACTTTCCTTTGTGTTAGTGTAAAAATTGTAAAATGAAACACAAACCATATTTGCATGGGTTTTGAATATGTTAGACCTTATTAAAATGCAGTTGGAGCTGCTTGTCTGTATGGGGCACAACCCTCCAATTTGTTAGAGTGAGTACATAACAGACATTGCAGCACAAGAGCCCCTGCAAGAGAACTTGAAACATATTCAACCTTTAGTTCTGCCTTAAGTAAAATGCCTTGTGCCACAGCTCACAGGAGCTGGCCTTATTTAAAACAGTCTGTAAAACAGGCACCAAAAAAAAGTTAAAAGATGTTCTTATGAAGATTGCACACACAATAATTTAAGTACAGGCTAGTTTCTATTATATTCCACTTAAAAGTTCTGCTGCATGAATCCTGGAGCTTGTGGAGTCATTATTGAATCAAGAAATATTGGTACCATGCCAATCTCATTCTAACATGCCAATTTCTCCAGTCCTTAAGTCAAGATGTACTGAATAGCATCTGGTACAAGATCTGTGAGTTCTTAATGATATTATTATTCTTATGCACCCAATTGTTCTGAACTATGCCACCAATTTAAATCATATTCCACCTATTGCAGTACTCACACAGCACCATAGACCAGTTCGCAGGTTTATTTCTCCATTAAGCTGAATCCAATTGCGCAGGATTTACCTCCGTGATTATTTACAATGTAACTTCTGCACTACCGGATTTAAATATAAACCTGATGAATGGGGGAAAGTTATCATGAATTAAATAACAGCGGCAATACAGAGAAATTGTGCTGAGGCATTAATTTCACTCCAGAGGAAAATGCACCAGAGAAATGAATGATTAAACTTATAGGAATCCCCATAGGAATCCCCAGAGGTATCTTTATTCTCCAGAGGTGGGTGATTTTTAAACTCACGGACCTTGACTGCTGAATGTGTAGAAGAAATGTATTAAATGTGTTGATAGGGCTCCATACCTCTAACTGCAAGACAAGAGCCTGAAGCCTCAATTTCAAGTGCCACAGTGCACTTAAAGGGACATGCACACTCCCCCTTCAACTGGCTGATCCAGCCACTTTACACATCAGATCCTTTCTTTATCTCACATACACTTAAAGTTAAGATGTATAGAACTCACCCTATTTGCGCAAACATTTCTCCCTGCAAATGTTATAACATCACTCAACTCTCAGGTACTCCCTGTGCAAAATCACATTTAAATACAATTTATTTCATAAATTGGAATTAATTGGTAGTTAAATTCGCTAATTCTACAGTATTGAAAAACGATCATTTATGACATTTAATTTTTAGCATGAATTTTAATCAATATTGGTCAGTGACTGAAGTGGGAAGTCGTGATTTATGAAATTATCTCTGGTCTCTACTCTCCCACTCCCTGCACTTCTCCCAACATTCAGGAGCTGGCACACAGTCCCTGCCTTTTCCATGTTACTCATCTACTATTACTTTAACTGCTTGCATCAAAATGTTAGCCTTTGCTTTCTGCTTATCCTCAGATGTCTGGACAAATGCTTTTTGTGTGATCTGTAGAAGCTGGGTTATTCCCTGCTCATGCCAATTTTCTGTCTTTTGTAATTTTCTCTTAATGTCTGGGGCTGAGTTGGTAACAAAACCTGTTAGTACCAATTGTTCCCCTGCTGGGGATTCTATGTCGAGACCCCCATATTGTATATATATTTGGTCCCAAAAATTGGTCTAACTGTTCGGCACATCCCTGGGGATCTTCTATCAGGGAGGTCAGTTCTTTCTTAAAGTTACACACTTCAGTACTGGTCAGGGGCACATTTACGAAACCGAGACCCTCTCTCATGGGAACTTCCCGCAGTGGTCTCATCCAATTGGTTTCTGGCTTATTAGGTCTGGGTTCCTGCTCCCTGGGAAATGAATCAAAGGGTTCTGCCCTTTCTTCCTGAAGAGTCTCACGCTGTTCTGAATTAAAGTTACCTCTCTCTCCTGCCAACAGAGGTGGTAATCGAGTGCTTTGTGAGCAAGTTATCATACCACTCCTGCTCTCTTCTCTCTTCTCTAGTGGTGGGGGAGGTGGGGAAGGTGCAGAAGGGTAGGTCATAGGAGGGGAAGGAAAGATAGGAGCCGGCATAGGAGGAACATAGGGTGGAGGGAGGGAATGTAACACATCCCAACCCTGTGATTCAGGGACAAGAGGTTCCTCCTCTCTCTTATCCCTGGATTCTTTCTCATTCAAAACCAGCTGTTCAATGGATCCCTTGAGCCAGCAGGCTGCATATTCCCTGCTCTCAACATTGTCGGGCTGGTTTTGATAGAGCCATAAGTTCAAACTTCACACATCCATTCATCCTCGGATCCGAATTTTGGCCAGTACACGGAGCTCCCTTTAACCGGGTATCCCACCCATTCATTACAACAATACCTGACCGTCGTCAGTTTGTCTTTACCGCGGGTCTTTCCTGTGCCCCACTCAGATAACATCATCCCAAGCGGGCTGTACGTAGCTATCTGGTGGTCACGTCCTGTGTCAGGACTCTCATCTCTACTGCCCGCTAGTCTGTCTTTACCGCGGGTCTTTCCTGTGCCCCACTCAGATAACATCATCCCAAGCGGGCTGTACGTAGCTATCTGGTGGTCACGTCCTGTGTCAGGACTCTCATCTCTACTGCCCGCTATTCCCATACTTAGGAACAAGTAAAATACTCTTACCGAGTTCTGGCAGTACTGCTCTAGCGCGCGTCCTTCCGCCGTTTGTTCTCAATGCCTCTTCTCGGATATCACTCGCTTCTTCCACTGACCAGCCACCCGTCGCCCGTGAGTCCAGCTGAATCAGCCGGGGTGCACCTACTCTCGTCGTCGGGGCACTCTGTCAGTGGAGGGAGTGTGATCCCGGACGAGCCCCCATTTGTTAGAAATTAAAGTACCTTTAAAGAAATTGCTCGAGACAAAAATTGAGAACAAAGAACATTTATTACTACAACAATGCAAAGTTGGGTGCTTCCCCTTACCCTGGGAATACACACACATACTGGGGCTCACCCAACTTTTATACAGTCAATTTCAGTATCAGAATGCCCTCCCCCTTACATTCTTCTGCCCCCTGGATGGGTTTGGCATAGGTAATTCTTCCTGCCTACGTGCAGTTTCAGTACACTTGGAGGACCAGGGGGGGTTATCCTGTCGGTGTCCCTTCATGTCATTGTCCTTATTCCCACCTTCCTGATTCTCGGGGCTACAGTCTCTTGATATGCAGAGTTGACTCATTCTATCTAGGGTTGGCTAATTTCATATGTATAAATCTGTGTATGGTTAGCTAATTAGAAATGTATGACTTGGTACTTCTGTCCAGGGCTAGGAGACCCTTATCTGATCCAGACTACCTCAACTTCCTACATTCTATTGTACCTTACCATTCCTTATCTTAGTCCTATGGTCTTGTCACAAAGGATAGAAGATTCTTATGTTAATCGTGCTGACTCTGCTTTCCTGCATCCTAAGCCCCAAACTTATCCTGTTTGAACTGGTTTCAGCCATTTTACTGATGAACTTTAGTTTCTTCCATGTTCATAATTTTAGGTCAATTTTCCCATCTCTCACAAAACTGACCCAACTTTATTCTCTGACAAATCATTCCCCAGCAAAAACGAGACACCTTGCATGGGTAACTCCTACTACAACAGTTCCTTTGACTAATTCTGAATTTAGCACAACCTTGTGAAGCAATATTGACCCTACCTCATCTCGAACACCTTTAATCAAAGTTGTCTCCTCTGTGTCTGTCCTTTGATCCACAGTTAAAACGGTTTCTAACAACAATGACTGAGCAGCCTCAGTATCTCTAAGAATGTTAACTGGAACCTGAGACAAAGCCCTCTGACACAAAAGGCTTGAAAACATCCATGACCTACTGATCAGGTTATGCACCTCTGCTCTCCTTAAATTCCACTGTTTCTGTATACATGGTTCTGGTTAAACCTGTTTTTACCTTTTCTGTTTCAAGACTAGACAGTCACACGACCAGCTTTCTTACACAAATGGCATATAAATACAGAAGTTCTGTCCTTTCCTACCTTTCCTTCATCTTTTTACTGAACATTTTCTCCAGACTTTATTTCAGCCCTACTATCCTGCTCCATCCTAACCTTATGAACAGGTTTATTAATCTGGTCCACATGAGCTCTCTGAAAATGCCTATTATTCTGGAATGTCCTTTTGTGAGTCTTCCTCAACAAATTTTCCTTCACATGTAATATTTCACTATTATAATCCTCTACATTTGTACTTTTCTCATCCAATGTTTAACTTCAACAATTTTAAATGCCTCAGAAATAGCCATCAGTTCCTATTTTCTCACCTTCTGCAGTTCTGCAGGTGATGGTTGTAACAAAAATGTATCAACATCCATTGCTGCAGTTTTTCCAGACACAAGCTTTCTGTAAGCTTGTAAAAATAGCCTGCAAAAACATCCCAATCAACTAATAAATCATGAAACTGCAATGTTCAAATCCTAAAGGATGAGCCCCCATAAAATGTTACGGAGTCCAGATGACCCCAAAAACCAGTAGCAATAGATATGCACGACAACACAGGGTTATTTAAACAAAAGTAGTTTAGAATTTTATTTGAACATGAAAACAGAATTGAACTTTAACTTATTACTTAACCTACCTAACCCACTTAATCCGCCCTCAAATACTAAGTGCAGGTGAGTGTAATGTGTATTGAAGATTAGAAAAGTTCTTTGGATTACAGTCCAATCTCACTGGTTGCAGGCAATTCTTGCAACAGTGCTCATACATTAGCATTAACAAAGTTCACCAAGCTTTGGTGTTTAACAGACATATGGTTACCACTCAGAAGGGCTCTTGCTGGTTTTCAGAGAGAGAGATTCCATTTCCAGAGCATCTGCAACTGATTTCTTCTTAATTCTGTCTTTCTGACAGAACTTGCCCCCTTCAGGGTTCTCCGGATGATCCTTTTTCTTTCAGGTCATCTTTCAGACCATCAGTCTTCTCTTTTGACCAGGCAGCCTTCCAAAGTTTGGCAGCTTGTCCCTCTGGAACAGATTTCTCTGACTCCTTCTCTCTCACTCCCTCCCTCTCTGAGAGCAAAGCTGTTCTAACTCTGCCTGCTAACGCCACATGCTCTCCTAGGCAAGCTGTATGTGGATACTTTGTTGCTCCTTTGCAAAAAGCAGGATGCAATAATCCTGCTAAAATTCTGGGTTTTCAAATGTGTGTGTGTGGAAGCTGCTCGAGTAATTCATTCCAAGCTACCTCTAAAACTCTTGTCACACTGCACATTCAGAGATCTGAGAAGAACCCTTGGCCGATCCAACTTTGCTTGAAAGTAAACAACAATCACTAGCGATCTGTGGTCGTCTCAGCCTTCCTTAAGATAGGTTGCAGACACCACCTTATCAATTAGTGCATTGGATCAGGTAGTGCCGGAAATACACAGAGAAGCCGCTGTGTGGAGATTTCACAGAAATACAGTTTAGAAGCAGGAAAGGATCAGATGTTATTGAACAACAATGAAAGGAACTATTAGCATGTGGTCTACAAAGTAACCTTTTTGTATACTTTATTTAAAATCAAATTCAAAATCCATAATAAAACACATCATATTAACATACAAAAATTTCCCCCATATATACCCCCCTCCCACCCCCTCTCTTAGCTCCCTCCCATCCTCTACAACCTCAAACTAAAGAAACAAACCATCATAGTCGGGTTTGATGTCACCAATCAACCATGACATATTTAGACCCATACATTTTACAGAGGGACCCGCACATTAACAAAAATGGTAGACGCATGGCGTAAATTGTAAGTTATCTTTTCCAATGGAATACATGATTGCAAGTCCATGTGTGATATAGAGAATTTAGGTTAAAAAGACTTAAGTTAAAATGTGATGATTAATCATAAACAGGGAAGCCAGAACGGACAGAGAGTTTACTAGCAGTCAAGGACAGAAGGAGCTGCTGAATATGTTTTTTTAAACCTATCTTTTCATGGTCATAGTGAGAGACATGCAGGAGACAAAGGATTGATAAGAAGTGTGAGAAACAGAATTCAGTGAATGTAGAGTTCACAGCGTACGTAACGAACGTGATAATTAATAATGCAGTTATACTCAGAATGTTTTTGTAATACTAACCAATTAAAACAGTATTAATAAGAAGGGGAAGGGCAAATAATAAAGGTATAAAAATCAATGCACTGTATGTATCGGGGCTTAACTGGTGAGAAACCAGTTGAGTCCAACTCTGCAGACTTGTAAATAAAGCTTGTCGTGTCATCAGTTTTAAAGAGACTCGTGTGAGAAGTTTTATTTCTGACAAATGGGGGCTCGTCCGGGATCCACACTCCGGCCGTGAGGGGAGGCGAGAAGAGGGACATCGGAGGCGGTGCACCCCGCTGAGTTTAGCGGCTCCTAGTCCCTTGCTCGTCGCTTCGGGCGGCTTGAGCGAGTGGTATCCGGACAGGGTGACACGACAAGACGGAGAGGAGAAGGGTGACGGTTCAATCCCCGGGAAGACACCGGTAAGTGACGACTTACGATTGTGGTGTGGGGATTGGGTAACAGGTGTAACGGGATACACCTGTTTGGATAAAAACCTAACGGAATAGATTAAGTATAGATCTTTTGTCGTTGTGTGAGGACCCTGTCGCGGGACTCTAGGATAGACCCCAGGGAAACCTCGGCGGTAACCGAAGGAGGGACAGCACCTCCGACGAAGTGCCGAGAAGAGAGGGGTCAACCCCAGGAAAACCTCAGCGGTAACCGAAGGAGGGACAGCACCTCCGACGAGGCGTCTGAGAGGAAGGGAGTAGGGTCCAGAGCGAGAGGGTCCTCAGCAACGATAAACAGATCTAGGTGGGAAAATGGGAGGATCAAAATCTAAGGGCTCGTCTGAAAATTCAGGACAATTCCTGGGAGTACCCCTTGACAGCCCTTTGGGGAGAATGTTTGAAAATTGGGATAGTAAAAGATATCGGGACAAAAACAAGAAAAAGATGGTCCAATATTGTCTCCTTTGGTCAAAACAACCTATTAAAGGTTCCTCGGTCTGGTGGCCGAAATTTGGATCTGATGAGGATTGGGTTAGACAAGCATTAAACATATATGTAAATTCGAGACCAAAGGTGAATCAAGAAGAGTCAGCATATGCATTTTGTTGGGTTCCCTGGCCAGGATCCTTAACAGAATGTTTTAAATTGAGAGTGGCAGGAGAAAAGAAATGGGAACCTCTGGACAACCTTCCCCCTCCTTATATTCCCCCGGTGCCTACTGCGCCCGAGGAAAGCTTATTACCGGAGGGGAAAGGTGATGAATCTGATTGCCCCGAAGGGGGCCGGGATAAAAAGGATGAATTAAGGGAGTCGGACCCTAAACTTCCACCGGTAAACTGACCCTGGACAAGATCCCAGACTGGTCCAGGACCATCAAAGTTTTCAATAAACCTAAATCCCCTGAGAGAAGTTCCTATGGGAGGACCGGGAGGGGGAACGGGATATGTGAATGTTCCCCTAACTAGTACAGAGGTGCGGGGATTTAAGAAAGAAATGAAAAAGTTATTGGAAGATCCTATAGGACTGGCTGAACAGCTTGACCAATTCTTGGGACCAAACACATATACGTGGGAAGAGATGCAGGCAATAATGGGAACATTATTTTCACCCCAGGAGAGGCAGATGATTCGACGGGCTGCCCTCCTCATGTGGGAATATGAACAACCTGGGGACCCTAGACCCCATGAACAAAAATATCCCTTAAATGAACCCAGGTGGGACAAACGAACACCCGAGGGATTGGCAAGTATGAGACAATATAGAGAGTGGACAATTAAAGGGATACGGGAGGCTGTGCCAAAGGGTCACAATTTTACCAAGGCATTTGGGAACCACCAGGGGAAAGATGAATCCCCTACTGATTTTTTGGAGAAGGTGAGAAAGAATGTCCAACAGTATGCTGGTGTGGACCCTAGTACACCAATGGGTGAACAGCTTATTCGAATTGAATTTGTTTCCAAATCATGGCAAGACATTAGAAAGAAACTAGAAAAGGAGGAGGACTGGAGTGAAAAACCCCTAAGTGAACTGTTAAAAAAGGCACAAAAAGTATATGTGCAGAGAGAAGAAGAAGATCAAAAGAAGGCGACAAAGGTTATGGTACAGACTATCCGACAGATGAATGCTGAATCCAGAGGGGAAAGAAAACAAAACCTTCCTCTAAACAATCCAAAATATCCAAGAGAGGGAAGACCCCGGAGGTTCGTTAAGTGCTATTACTGCAATGAGGAAGGACACTTTAAGAGGGAATGCCCCCGATACAAGAGGGAATTGCGTGCCCTCGAACTTATGGAAGAAGATTAGGGGTGTCAGGGGTTCCAAATGTTAGGGACCAAATATAAGAGGGAACCCCTGGTAAAACTAAAAATTGGTCCCAAGGGAGAAGAGGTGGTGTTTATGGTGGACACAGGAGCGGAACGAAGTAGTGTAATAACTGTGCCAATCGGAACTGAGCCTATAAAAAGTAATTTGACAATTTCTGGGATAGAAGGGGCTCCCAGAATGGTATCAATAATTCCCCAAGTAACAGTGAAACTGGAAGAAAGAGAAGGGGTACAAGACCTCTTGTTATTACCTTCGGCTGGATTTAACCTCCTAGGAAGGGACTTACAGGCTCTCCTAGGTTTGGGTGCTCTCCCTGTGGACGGAGAAGTGCGAGTCCACCTCTGCGCTTTAAAGGAAGAGGATGAACGGCAGATTGACGAGAGAGTCTGGTATAAGGAGGGAAATCGAGGAGGTCTGGACATCCCACCTTTACATGTCACATTAATACCAGGTCATCAGCCGGTAAGGAAACGTCAGTATCCTATTTCTTTGGAAGGGAGAAAAGGGCTACAGCCGGTAATTGAGACTTTAATACGAGACGGACTATTAGAAGAATGCATGTCACCTTATAACACCCCTATACTCCCAGTAAAAAAGTCAGATGGATCCTATCGCCTAGTTCAGGATCTAAGAAGTTTGAATGCTATTGTTCAGACCCGCCACCCAGTGGTGCCTAATCCCTATACTATTATGAGTCGGATTCCCCCAGACCATGAGTGGTTTAGTGTTATCGACTTGAAGGATGCCTTCTGGACTTGTCCGTTAGAAGAGGAAAGTAGAGATATGTTTGCGTTTGAATGGGAAAATCCATGGACAGGTAGACGGAGACAGTTTCGGTGGACTGTATTGCCCCAAGGGTTCACTGAATCTCCAAACCTGTTTGGACAAATGCTAGAACAAATCCTGATGGACTATCCACAATCTGATGATTCCCAACTAATGCAGTATGTGGATGATTTACTATTATCAGGACCCAAGGAACAAGAAATGAGGGGAGAGACCATTAGACTCTTGAATTATCTGGGGAAAAAGGGTCTACGGGTGTCCAGAAACAAGTTACAGTTTGTTGAGAAAACTGTGATATATCTGGGACACCAGATAAGTAAAGGACAGAAACGAATTACCCCTGAACGAATTGCGGGAATCACTAGAATGCCTTTACCCCGTAATAAGAAGGAAATAAGACAATTCCTGGGACTCTTAGGATACTGTAGGTTATGGATAGAGGACTACTCAGCTTTGGTGAAGTTTATGTATGATAAACTGACAAATGAAAATGACTATCCATTGAAATGGACCCAGGAGGAGGAGGGATGGTTCGAGGACTTGAAACATCGCCTAACACGAGCCCCAGTGCTCACTCTGCCCTCTTTAAAACAGCCCTTCCAGCTATTTGTCACTCATAACCAAGGAACAGCTGTGGGAGTTTTAACACAGGAAAAAGGCGGTCAGCGACACCCAGTAGCTTTCCTTTCCAAAATGATGGACCCAGTGTCTCGCGGATGGCCGACGTGTATCCAGGGAGTAGCGGCTGCTGCTCTGTTGGTAGAGGAAGCACGTAAACTTACTTTTGGAGGAAAGATGACTGTGTACACCTCCCATTCTGTGAGTGTTTTATTAACACAAACTGCCCATCGATGGCTGACTGATTCTCGCATATTAAAGTATGAAACCATTTTAATGGTTGGAGAAGATTTACAGTTTGCAAAAATTAATAGCTGCAACCCAGCTCAATTTTTATACGGCAGTGAAACAGAGAAAGAGGTGGAGCATGACTGTGTCGAGTTGACAGATCTTCAGACCAAGACCCGAGAAGACCTTTGCGATACTCCGCTGGGAGAAGGATATGAATTCTACATTGACGGCTCCGCCAGATGTGTTGACGGAATGAGAAGAAATGGGTATGCTATAATAGAAGGAAATACTTGGAAAGTAGTAGAATCCACGAGACTACCCGGAAGCTGGTCAGCACAATCCTGTGAACTATATGCCTTGCAGAGAGCCCTCAGAATACTGGCAAAGAAAATTGGAACGATTTACACAGATTCCAAATACGCATACGGGGTAGTGCATACCTTTGGTAAGATCTGGAAGGAGCGTGGTCTAATTACATCAAGAGGAAAGGAATTGGCACACGAACAGATGATTACTCTGACTTTAGAAGCCTTAACATTACCCCAAGAAATAGCAGTAGTCTACATACCAAGCCATCAAAGGGGAGATAACCCGACAGCAATTGGAAACAGACTGGCTGATGAAGAAGCCAAAAGAGCAGCCATGCAACAAGAAGTCCGTTTGCTGACTTTAATCCCAATAAGACAAGGCATAAAGACAGCTCCCATTTTCACTGCTAAGGAAGAAAAGAACATGGATCAGCTGGGCGCAAGCCAGTTACCTGATGGAACATGGAAAACACCAGATGGAAGAATTGTTCTAAATAAAGAAATAACTCGCAATATTTTAAAACACCTGCATCAACAGAGCCACTGGGGCACCCAAGCCTTATGTGACACAGTGCTTCGAGAATATGTGTGTAAGGGAATCTACACCTTGGCCCAACAAGAGGTGCAAAATTGTTACCTATGCACAAAAATTAATAAAAAGATAATGAGGACAGGGACCATGGGAGGTCAACCATTAGCCATACGCCCTTTTCAACGTATCCAGATCGACTTCACAGAGTTACCTCAAGTTCAAAGATGGAAATATCTGTTGGTGATAATAGATCACTTTACCCGATGGGTAGAAGCCTTCCCAACAATAAATACTACAGCCTCTACAGTAGCTCGTCTCCTCCTAGAGCAGATAATCCCCAGATATGGTATAATGGATTCTATAGACTCAGACAGGGGTCCACATTTTTCTTCAAAAATCCAGCAATTGATTTGTGATGCATTACAGGTCTCTTGGAAATTACATACCCCTTGGCATCCACAAAGCTCAGGGAAGGTCGAACGTATGAATGGAACACTAAAAATCCAATTGACAAAGTTAATGGTGGAAACTAAAATGCCTTGGATAAAGTGTCTGCCCCTAGCCTTATTAAGAATTCGTACTGCCCCACGAAAAGATGTAGGGCTGTCCCCTTATGAAATGATGTTTGGGCTTCCCTTCTGGAGTACAGTTGAGGGGTGTCCCACCTTGGGGGAAGGGGATATATTTGTTAGGAACTATTTACAGGCACTGTCACGCTCTCTTACAGATTTACGAAAGAGAGGACTATTGGCACAAACACCGCCTCTAGACTTTTCTTTACACAAAGTGGAACCAGGAGACTGGATTCTTATCAAGACCTGGAAGACTGAAAAGCTCCAGCCCCAGTGGGAAGGTCCATACCAAGTTCTCTTAACTACAGAAGCTGCAGCACAAACAAGAGAGAAGGGGTGGACACACGCATCCAGATTTAAGGGACCTGTAGAGGCGCCACAGGACCCTGATACGAACTCAGATTGGACTTGTATTCCTGGAGAAAAACCTCTTACCTTACGATTTCGCAAAAAGACTTAATTCACAATGTTATTGTTATGTTCTTTGATTTTTCTTAGTTTGCCTATGTCTTTATCAGGTGTGAAATGTAAGAAATGCAGAGATACAGTGGTCCTATTTCAGGACCACATTTGGGGAAGAAAGGAAGGTAATTTCATTTCCCATACCTCAGTTCCTGAGAAATGCTGGGCAGAAAATACCACCCAACATCCATATACCCCTTGTGTGGAAAAAGAAGGAAATAATATGGGTCATTATATACAGATTCCTAATACCACTCCTTTCCCTCTTAACGGTTGGAAATGTGACTCAAGCCCACCATGCCCTGATGGACTCTGGTTTTGCATACACCAACGTACTGTTCCAATGAAAAGTTACACTCCACACTTGAAATTGCCTGTCCCTTTAAGACAGCCGGACTTAGTTAGAGTCCATCCAAATAACCATGTAAGTTTCGGTAATGCAATTGGAGGAGATAACCTTTTTGTAGATCTGGCAACTAAAATTGCAGGAACTTTTAATGTAACTAATTGTTGGGTCTGCGGGGGTCCACGGATGTCAGAACAATGGCCTTGGTGGGGAGAACCTCTCAATTCATTGACCATGATTTCCCGCATTTGGACAACTAACCGAACGAGATCAAGAGAAACCTGGTCTCTCTCTAACGTCCCCTCTGGTTTTTATTGTCTCTCACGAGCCGGCAAATACCCAGTAGGAGAAAGTCCCTGCAAGGCTGTATGGATTCGCATTTCACCTGGTGTTTTCACTTGGTTTCCTAAACCTCAGACTTGGTTCTTATCCACTGTTTTTAAAACTAATTGCCTACCCCTGTCTAATAGCAGTATTCAGTTTTGGAATTGTACCACTTCCACCATCACAGGACCATACCAATCAAATCCTGTTCTTAAAAGAGTTTGGGAAAGGGGGTATGGAGTATCCCCAAATGGATTATTCTGGGTATGTGGTAATAAAGCTTATACTCGTCTTCCCTCACAGTGGAGTGGAACTTGTTTCCTAGGAATAATCCGCCCAGAATTTTTCCTTCTACCCCACGATCACGGTCATAAATTAGGCGTGAAGGTCTTTGATACATTACATCGTGAACCCCGCTCTACCACGGTACATTTGGGAGAATGGAGAGATGATTGGCCTCCAGAGCGCATAATTCAATATTATGGTCCCGCTACATGGGCTCAAGATGGATCTTGGGGTTATCGTACTCCTATATATATGTTAAATCGCATAATTCGCTTACAAGCAGTGCTTGAAATTGTTACAAATCAAACAGCTATAGCCCTGCAATTACTTGCATCCCAGCAAGGTCAGATGCGCTCTGCTATATATCAGAACCGTCTAGCCCTAGACTATCTCCTAGCCACGGAAGGAGGTGTATGTGGCAAACTTAATTTGACTAACTGCTGCTTACAGATTGATGATAATGGAAAAGCTGTTCGTAAAATCGCTGATAATATTCGTACATTGTCCCATGTACCGGTTCAAACCTGGCATCCTTTCCCACAATTTAATTGGATGGACAAATGGTTTGGAGGAACCTGGTGGCGTACCTTCTTGTGGGTCATCAGAGGTATTTTATTCCTCCTACTTATTTTGCCCTGTATTATTCCCTGTCTACGCAGCCTGGTGATTTCCATGGTCGAACAAGCTATGCAACCAGGGGGGATGGGAGACCCTGTAAGACTTTTATTTCAGCGTGAGATTAATGTATCATAAAACATTTATCTTCCCTAGCTTAGAATCCCCATTCATATCTATACATATATTCAACACATTTTAAAGAGAGAAAGGGGTGGATTGTGATATAGAGAATTTAGGTTAAAAAGACTTAAGTTAAAATGTGATGATTAATCATAAACAGGGAAGCCAGAACGGACAGAGAGTTTACTAGCAGTCAAGGACAGAAGGAGCTGCTGAATATGTTTTTTTAAACCTATCTTTTCATGGTCATAATGAGAGACATGCAGGAGACAAAGGATTGATAAGAAGTGTGAGAAACAGAATTCAGTGAATGTAGAGTTCACAGCGTACGTAACGAACGTGATAATTAATAATGCAGTTATACTCAGAATGTTTTTGTAATACTAACCAATTAAAACAGTATTAATAAGAAGGGGAAGGGCAAATAATAAAGGTATAAAAATCAATGCACTGTATGTATCGGGGCTTAACTGGTGAGAAACCAGTTGAGTCCAACTCTGCAGACTTGTAAATAAAGCTTGTCGTGTCATCAGTTTTAAAGAGACTCATGTGTGAGAAGTTTTATTTCTGACACATGTGCCATCTCTGAATACTTAATTCAATTTAATCTTTCCAGGTTATAGCTTTACATTTTCTCGCTACTGCCTATTCCAACTGAATAAATGCAATTTGAAATGTATCCAATTTCATTTCCAAACTCCATTTTACTTCATATGTCCCAATAAAAATGCCATAATTCCATTCAGAAAGGGTTTCACCTGATCACCTAACCATACTGAATGTAAAAAAGACCCTATCTATTCCCCACATTGAAAACACATATCCAAAGAGATAAATCTATACTTCTTCAACTTCTCAGGTGTTAAGTAAAGTTGATGAATAAAATTATAATGAACGAATCTTTATCTTACGTTTACTGGCTTAGTCACACTGTCCTCACATAATGTCATCCAATCATCCTGAGAAATTAAAACCGACAGATCCTTCTTCCTTTTACTTCTCACTTTATAAATATCCGACTTAGGCATCTTATTTTGTAATAAAGCATACATTTGTGTAATCAATCCCCTTTCCCCTCCTTCAATAATTGAACATTCAAATCTCTTCCTTCGAGGTAATCTCAAACTGTGTCCAAAATTATCTAGTAACAAAGTTACTAAGCATGGACCTGATCCATTTTTTCATTCTATCACTGACATGAAACAAAATTTCCAGCTTCATAACAATCTTCGGCCAAGATAATACCTTTCTTTTCCCAAATATTCAGGAATACGTGATTTATTTTTATACAAAGCTTATTTTAATACAAAGGGTTTTAGCCGAAATTTTGCCCTCAGCACCAATAGCAACGTTGGTCCGATACCATATTTCCATGAAATGTTTTAACACCGGTAAAGGATAATTTTGGAAAAGTTGAGCATTCCATTTATAAATAAACTGTTGCATTCTTTGTTCATGAAGCTGAGCCATTTGGATTTTAGCCCAACGTAAAGATTGTTGTGATCCAACCATTCTATTAATAAACTTGAATTGTGCCGCTTCATAATAATCCTGAAAATGTGGTAATTATAAAACTCCAAGTCAATTTTTGTATAGATACTCTTGCCAATTTACCTTTTCATAATAAAGATCTTCCCAGCACATGGAAATCCTTAAAACCTTTTAGGAATCCCACATGTAATTGATTGACAAAAATACTGAATACGGGGGAAAACATTCATTTTAAAACACTGTCGTGATGGACACAACCAAGAAAGACTCAGCCACCACATTGAAAGCCATTAATGATGTTTTTATTCAAATTCAGCCCGCGCCCGCTTAAGGGCAGCCTAAGCTCAGTCACCTCGTGCATTGTGATATCAGAATCGCTGCCCCAGGCGTGCGCTGGGCAGGTGACTTGAGGCAGGGAGAAAACCTTGACAGCGCCATCTTCCCATGGCTGCTCCGCCATGTGGCGTTATACACCATGGGAGACTGCGCCGCCACATCGCCCTATTAAAGTTATCAGTAAATCTTTCCACCTATTTAAATCTAATTTAATTTTATGCTATAATAGTCTATAATTCAACTCATATAAATGATTATAATTATCATCTACATTTATCCCAAAATACTTAATTTTATCCAACCGCTTAAATGTAACAATATCTGCAGTTTGCATAATCCATTCTTGTCAAAGGCATCATTTCACTCTTATCCCAATTAACCTTATATCCTGATAATGCACCACACTGTTCCAACCTTGCATGTAACCTTCCTAACGACTGCGTAGGATTTGTTAAATATATCAAAGCATCATCGGCAAATAAATTCATTTTATACTCTTCCTCATTTGCCTTAATATCTTTAATATCACCATCTTGTCTAATCATTCGCGCTAACGGTTCAATAACCAAAGCAAATAAAGCCGGTGACAAAGGACACCCTGTCAAGTTGATCTAGATAATATAAACGAAGAAGATACTTGTCCATTTGTCACCACTCTAGCCAATGGATTTTTATATAAGGCCTTCACCCAACCAATAAAGAGTGGCCCAAATTTAAATTTTTCCAATACCTTAAACAAAAATCCCCATTTTACTCTGTCTGCAAGGTAACCTTGATTAGAGAGAGGCATTAGATTAGATGTATTTTTTAGATTTAATTTTTCGAGTTGTTTTCTTTTTCTTTTTATTCTTTTGTTTTGTACAATTTATTTCAATAAATGGGTTCACCATATAGATTATTTCTTATTACATTACAACTCCGATTATCTGAAAGGGCTGTGACCAACCGGCTGCTGCCGAGAGGCCGCTCTCCTGGATGACGGCAGGACAAGGGATTCTTCCAACCACTTGCTGGGAGTGAGTGGTGTGCAGTTTGATGGGAGAGTTGGAGAGAAAAGTCAATAGGGGAAGGTAAAGAAGGAATAGAAAAAGAGAGGGGAGGGAGTTACCTGAAACGAGAACAATCGATGTTCTAATTTCACGTGCAATAATTTTTTTTTCAACCTGAGAGGTTAGTTTGTCTCTGAAAAATATTTCAGATAAATGCAGATTCCTGATTTGTTTTGGATATCTTCATTTATTTGAATTTTTGTAAACTTTTGGATAAATGAGGATTTCAGCGAATCTGATTTTGGATGATTGGAGTTGGAGTGTAATTGTTTTGGAGGTTAACAAGTCATCCTGAATGTAGTTTCATTAACTTTGTTTTCTTCGCGTGTCCTTACTCGTAATGGAATGAATTGTCACGTGGTTTTCAGATTTCTGTATGTATGCTTATATGTTAAACTCAATAAAAACATTTTACCAAGAATAAGCATGTGGTCTTGAAGGTAAAAGTCACAGTTAAAACTTAATGACTATTTTCAAATCCACTGCAAAGCATTATCTTCATCATGTGAACCATGGCAGTGAACAGAACAAAAGTATCTGGAAAAAGCAAGGCAAAACACCTTTCAGGATTGGCCCAATGAACATTGGTTCAAGGGTTGCTGAAGGCATTGCAACTGAACACATGGCACAGGGTCAATCCCCAGAGACATTCAGATTTTACACCTATACACTCAAGGCTGAGGTTTCTGACTTGAATTTGATGAAAGGCAAACCACAGATTCTTGGTGCATCTTTACGAAGAACACTCTTGTTTTGATTTCAGCTAGAAAACCGGGACTCCAGTCTTTCATCAGTCTTTCTTCCAGGGCAGAAACCAAAGGAAAGGGCACATTCTTCTGGGGGTCCTTGGTTAATATTTACTCTTAAATCACCATGGCAGAAACACAGAACATAGAACACTGCAGCATAGTACAGGCCCTTCAGCCCTTGATGTTGTGCCAACCCATATATTCCTTCCTAAAAAAAGCACTAAACTCTCCCTACTCCAAAACAATAAAGAGAATTTAATTCCTGCCTTTGACAGCCAATTGTTCCCAGAAGAAATATTAAAAATAATTATACTTCAAATGTAACAACAGAAAATGTTGGAAATAGTCAGCAGGTTGGTCACCTCCTGACTTGCTGGGAGTTTCCAGCCTTTTCTGTTCTTATTGAAATATCCAGTAATTCCAGTTTTATCATTTACACTTTAAACCTTGGGGATCCTTTGTGCTGTGAAAGGAAAGAGAATGTTTTTCATTTTAATTTACAAAAATAAGACTATCTGGAGACCCATTTATTAAGTAGGAATGTATAAATTCCAAGTAGGATTCACTTGTTGATGACCTTGTTTAAGTTTCAGAATAAATGAAGCACCCAATCTGTAGATGCTTTGGAAAAAGATAAGACAAAGCATAACTGATTTACCAACACTGAATTGGAGGTAATTAGCTGCGAAACACCAAACTCTCCTTATAGGATGAGTGTCTGATGTTTACGTGAGTAATGAACCTTGTGCACACAGTACAACTTATGTTCATTTCGACATTGCCTCATAGAAGGTTTCACACGTGACCGAGAGTACCTGCTGCGTGTTTTCTTCCCTGCGGTCGACATTGAAGTCTGACGATTCCTCCGCAGCAACTCGGGAATGAAACCACCTGCCTCTGATCTTCTTGCAGCAGTTGCACGTCATTCTTTTCCGAGGAGTGAGGGATCTCCTACTCTGCTCCTCTTCCCCAGCCACTCGTGCCACTCGTAGACAGCACAAGGCATTGCCCATTCTCCTGCAAGTCACACGCGAGGTGTTTCCAGTGACGTGTGATGTAGTAATTCAAATACGTCACCACCGTGAGCCTCACTTGGCCAAAAAGCCCTGGTATTCGGCAAAGACTGTGCCACGCGCTCGCACCACGTTCAACCCTCACAATGAACACGACTGCAGTCTCAGCAACTGGGTTTGCTGGCTGTGTGATGTCATCAATGGGTTTATTGTTACACAATAATACAGAAAGACAAGTGAAACCATGGCAATCTCCCAATATTTACTCTCTCGCTATGATGTCACAATGAGACCCCAACCCCCCCACATTCTCGGAATGAATGTACTCAAGGGGCAGTTTATATTTGAGGGTCTCCCGCCAACCATTGTTGTCGGGGCAGCCAGGTGGACTCCTCTTGTCATTGCCCCTCCCTCCCAGGTAGTCTGCACCCACCTGGATCGGGTGCCAGGGGGCTATAAGGAGATCGGGGAAGTGATTGATACCCTCCTCTATGAGGGGGTGTGATAAGACAGCCCAATCTGGCCTGTCTGTAATAAAAATGGCACGTGGTGTATGATACTGTAAATTGGACAAATTCACTCCCCACCCCCCCACCCCCACCCCCCCCCTACTCACTCTTGCTGCGGTCATTTTCGATGTGGTTAAATTGGTGGAGGATATCACGGGCAGGGGCGACAAACCCTGGTATGCCGTGGTCAACATCGACAATGTGTTCTTCTCTAACCCATTAAGCCCCAACTCCCAGGACAATAGTGGAATCCTACACAGGTGTTCTGTGGGCACTGCCCTTCGGGCAGGTTGACCAGGACAGCAGCATTCAGGGGCTGAAATACCTCTCTTCCATTTATGGAACACCAGAGGATTGCACTGGCTTCTTGCTGGGAAGATCACATTCGGAGAGTACAGTTTTGGTTGGACGTGAAGATGAATGGAAGATAGTAAATTCTGTGACAAAGAGCCGTTACGACACATTCACATCCTTCACCGTGCTGGAGAAAAGGTCAAGATACCGTAAACCAAAAGTTAACATCGCATAGTGATTCCCAAAGTGGGTGCTGCCTCCCCTCTATGGGCATTTAAGAGACCCTTAGACTGGCACCTAGATTAGCGAATAATAGAGGGTCACAAGGCAGGAAGACTTTAGTATTTTAGTTTGGAACGAATATATGGGTCTGCACAACATTAAGGGCATAAGGGCCTCTACTGTGCTGTAGTGTTCTATGTTCTAATGACATCATTCTTTTCACCTTCAAAGAATAGGCACCTGACCTGTCTTGCCCTTCTTTATAAATGTTCTGCATTTATATAAGTGGAGAATATACTGTGGTGATATGCTATTACTCCTCTAGGTCACCAGCACCACCACCTGACAACCTCATATATAAAGCCGACCAATCCTAGGCTCCTCCATTCTGACCTGGGCTTGCACAGAGGCAAGAACTTGCTTTATATACTTGTCTATTAAAACTAGCATTTAACTTGGACTCTGTCTAATGTGGTTGATGTTAGTCACAATTTAATAGACTAATATATATATATTTTATATATATATACATATATATATACAGCTCCGCCTGTTAGTTAATTCAACGGAACCGGGATTGGCCGTGCAACCACCTGGGTTTCTGACTTACAATTAAGGATCGCGACAAGCACGGGCAGAAGGCGTACGACAAGTCGCCCTCCTGATCATGATCTACTACCAGGATCTCCTGGATGGGTTGCTAACTCTGAGACACCCCTAGCCAACCCCAATGTCCCACAGGGTGCACACGCTTGCCCAGGACCGAGTGTCCGCATGGCGAAGGGATCAGTTGGTAGGTGTCCACTCACAATCTGACCATGACATTAACCTTCCATTTGTTTTCAGGCAGCAGAGGAACTCAATCTAATGTATAATAGGGACAAGTGTGTCTTTAGCACTAGGTAACTGGCCATCCTGGGATATGTGGTACAGAACGGGGAAAATCAGCCCAGACCCTGTCCGCATGCACCTGCTCCCAGACCTCCCAGTCCCACACTAACAGAAAACCTTAAAGAGATATTTGGGACATTTTGCATATTATGCACAGTGGGTCCCCAACTATGAGGACAGGGCTTGCCCACTGATAAAAGCCTCCGGTTCCCAACCTGCCCAGCAGCTGTCAAAGCCTTCACAGATATTAAGGACCTGACTGCAAAAGCAATCCTGCCATCCATAGATGAGCCGATCCCATTCCAAGAGGAGACCGATGTATCAGATGTAGCGCTAGCTCCTACACTGAACCAGGAGGGGCGATCGGTAGCCTTTTTCTCATGGACCCTACAGTGGTCAGAGGTGAGAGACTCAGCAGTGGAAAAGGAGGCTCAAGCCATTGTGGAAGCAGTAAGGCACTGGAGAGATTATCTGGCATGGAAACCTTGTCAGGACCAATGATCTATGGCTTTTACGTTCGCCAACCAGAACAGGAGAAGATAAAAAAACAATAAAATCTTGTGCTGGAGGATAGAATTGACTACATATAATTACGACATTCTTTACCATCCAGGGAGGCTCAATGAGCCCTCAGATACACTGTCCAGGGACAACTGTGAGGCCCTCAACCACATGTCCCAACTGCAGAGCTTGCACAATGAGCTGGGCCACCCGGGAGTCACTAGACTGTTTCACTTCAAAAGGACCCAAAATCTCCCATTCTCGGGAGAGGAAGTAAGGACAGTAAACAAGGGCTGTCCCATCTGTGCGGAATGCAAACTACAATTGTACTGGCCGGATAAAGCTACACTTATGAAAGCTACTAGATCTTTTGAGCACCTCAGCCTTGTCTTTAAAGGCCCGCACCCTTCCTACGACAGGAATGTCTATTTCCTTAATGCCATAGACGAATACTCCCACTGATCTTTTGGAATCCCATGTCCCCACGTATCGGCAGCCACAGTAGTAAAGTGCCTGCAATCCATTTTCAGCATGTGTGAGTACTCCAGCTATGTACACAAAGAGGGGTTCCGCTTTATGAATGCCGAAGTCGACCCAGTACCTACAGGACAGAGGTTTTGCCACCAACTGCACCGCAAGCTACAGTTCCAGGGGAAATGGGCAAGTAGAAAGGGAAAATGCCTCTCTCTGGAAAACCATCCTGTTGATCTGAAAGGCAAAAGACCTACTCGTGACAAGATGGCAAGATGTGTTACCAGAGGCTTTACATTCTATACGCTCGTTATTGTGTACCACCACTAACACAACACCACATGACCATATGTTTTCCTTTACGAGGAAAGCCGCGACAGGCACAGTGCTGCCTAGATGGTTGATGACACTGGGACCAGCACTCCTCTGGAAGCACTGCCCAGCCCCACAAAATGGACCCACGGGTGGACCCAGTGGAGTTGAGCCAGGCGAATCCCCACTATGCATTTGTCACATTCAGGGACGGACGGGAAGACTCGGTGGCCACCAGGGACTTTTCACCGGTTGCAATCGTGGACAATGTGGGAGACTCACAGTCCCCTATGGATCAGCATGAAGGCAACAGACACTAGGACAGCCAACCATCACATCACCCCAAAGGGCCCCGCCAAACAATACACTCCCAACAACCAGTACTCGTACAGAAAACCATACACCCCCTCCCACCCTGCAACCGACAGGAATCCCTACACCCCCTCAGCATACTCCCACCTTGCAACCGACAGGAAGCCCTACATCCCCTCAGCATACTCCCACCTTGCAACCGACAGGAAGCCCTACATCCCCTCAGCATACTCCCACCCTGCAACCGATGGGAAGCCCTACACCCCCTCAGCATACATCCACCCTGCAACTGACGGGAAGCCCTACACCCCCTCGGCATACTCCCACCCTGCAACTGACATGAAGCCCTACACCCCCTCAGTATACTCCCACCCTGCAACCGACGGGAAGCCCTACACCCCCTCAGCATACTTCCGCCCTGCAACCGACGGAAAGCCCTACACCGTCTTGGGTAAACTTATACCTCTCATTTTGTTCGTTTTAGATTGGTCACAGTGTTTGAGCTACCGAAAGAAAATAGACACACACACACCGAGAGCAGTTCAGTTTATACAAGGCTTTATTACTAAATTTAAATCTGAATTCACACTACAAATTGCAAGCCCTTCCCAATTATACATCAACACCTGGACTGGTCCCAACTGCTGAAGCAAGGCAACGACTGCACATTTGTAGAAGGTTGTCGGGGCGCTGGTAGCAGCTTCTCCACCTCCCTTGACCGGGACGTTAGCTGGATTCTTGAAGTTCTTCTTCTTGCTGAGAGATGTTGCCACCTCTTGGAGAGTCTCAAACTTCAGCAGTGGGACCATGGCTTATATTACCCCAAAAGTTGTTTACTTCAGATCTTATCTCTTTGAATAAATTATTTAATTATCTTCAAGGTCTCCTGACAGTCTGCGACCAACAAAAGACAACTGCATCTCTGGGCCTCATGAGGGAAGTTGGATAATGTCTACTGATTCATATGCATCCCTGGGCCCCATAGTGTAAATTTAGATAATGTCTACTAATTCATATGCAACAAGCAGGTTCTCAGCCTTGCAGGAGCAAAGGCTGCAAAAGTAAGAAACATGGTTTAAATCTTCCATTACACACCCCCTCATCATGCTCCCACCCTGCAACCGATGGGAACACCCCCTCAGCATACTCCCACCCTGCAACTGACGGGAAGCCCTACACTCCTTCAGCATACTCCCACCCTGCAACCGATGGGAAGCCCTACACCCCCTCAGCATACTCCCACCCTGCAACTGACGGGAAGCCCTACACCCCCTCAGCATACTCCCACCCTGCAACCAATGGGAAGCCCTACACCCTCTGAGCATACTCCCACCCTGCAACTGACGGGAAGCCCTACACCCAATCATCATATTCCCACCCTGCAACCGATGGGAAGCCCTACACCCCCTCAGCATACTCTGGGGAGCAGGGCACCAGAAATGAAGAGAACATCCCTGTTAAGAAGGTGAAGCTTGGGATATGATTCCACCGGCCAGTGACCATAACAGTGGATCAGAAATGGGTTCAGCGGCTAAAGGAGCCACACAGGCTGCACATGAGTTATGTTCATGGGAACCGCTCAGGCTGCGGGCTGCTGGAGACTGGCTCATGGGAATCCCCGTAGGAAATGGGATACGAGAGGGTGCTGAGGGCAAAAAGGGCTTCTGAAGGGTCTCGGATGCTGAAGGCTTCCTGATCATGTCGGAGGTTTGGATCTGGAGCTTGTGTTACACAACACCAATCGTTGTGGACCCTGACATCATCAACAACACACTGCCGCAACTACCTGTCCTAGCGGAGCTAGATGCTGAATTTACCATCACCGATGTCATAAAAGCAGTCCATTGCATGAAAAATAACAAATCACCTGGAATCAATGGTATCTCTTCTGAGATCTTGAAGATTGGTGGCGAAGCACTTACCTCCGAGCTCACAATACTATTCAAAACATGTTGGCTCCACCGTTACATCCCCAAAGATCTGCGGGACGCAAATATTGTGACCCTTTCCAAGAACAAAGGTGACCACCAAGACTGCAGTAACTACCATGGCATCTCACTGCTCAGCCTTGTAGACAACATACTCTGTTGTGCAATCCCATTCAACCCCCCCCCACCCCCACGTCGATTTGGCCTTCGACTTCCAACAACTGCAAGAGAGATACATTAAACAACGCAAACCTCTCTATATGTGCTTCATCGACCTGACCAAGGCCTTTGACTCACATCTATTCCATGTCTTAAAACATCTTGGCTGCCCTGACACACTACTGTCCATCATCGTCCAGTTTCACAACATCATAGAGGCCACTGCCCAATTCGATGGCTTGAGATCAGAAGAGTTCCCAATCCAATGCAGCATAAAACAGGGTTGCGTACTCGCTCCAGTTCTGTTTGGCATTTTCATCTCTGCTCTTCTGCGCCATGCCTTTCCAGAAGCTTCAGGCACAGCGCTGCACACAAGGAGCTCCAGAAAACTTTTTAATCTGTCACGGCTCCGGGCAAGGACATAAATCAGAAGAGTTATGATTTGAGAACTGCTCTATGCAGATGATGCTGCCTTCATGGTTCACTCCCAGCCAGAGCTGCAAGTATTGTGTGATGCATTTGCATCTGCCTGCACTGAATTTGGTCGGAAAATGAGCCTGGGCAAGACGGGCATCTTTAGCCAACAAACCCACGACACTCCATCAGTTACGATCAATGGGTCAGTGCTCGCCAACATAGACAAATTCTGCTACTGAGGCTTCACTGTGACAACAACGAACTCACTTGATGCAGAACTGGACACAAGCCTGGGAAAAGCATCCACTGTCTCCGTGCCCACGTGTGGGAAAACTGCCACCTCTCCACCAAGTTGAAAATCCGAGTCTACGAGGCCTGCGTGCTGAGTATGCTTCTCTACAGCCTTGAACCCTGGGTCACATACATAAAGCATGAACACTGCCTAACGCATTCCATTTCTGCTGCCTCAGATCCATCCTAGGCTACTCATGGCACGACAGAGTCACAAACGTCCAAGTCCTGGAGAAGACTGGAGGTACGGACCTCTACTCAATCATTCGCGCTCACTGCCTGCGGTGGGCTAGCCACATTGTCTGTATGCAGGATGGCCGATTGCCCAAAGATGTCCTCTACGGTGGGCTACCAGATGCTCCTCGCAATGTTGGCCGCCCACGTTTTCACTACAAAGACGTAATCAAGTGCAATCTCCAGTCATTCCATGTCAACCATACTGACTGGGGGGACCTCGCCGAAAAAATCGCACTGCATGGCGTTCTGCGATTCGCAGTGGAACATCACAATGTGCCAACGACTACAAAAAGTTCCGTGAGGGCAGAAGAGCGACAAGACACCGTGTTCATGTTCACTTGCGAAGGGATGGGCCACGATGTTGTCAATGAATTGAACAGGAGACTGTGCAGCCGCAGAGGCTGAGGGAGCATAGGAGGAGAATTCACAGACCGTGGCTCTGAACAGAGATTGTTTTGATTCCCTTTCTACTCCAATAGCTCAGTGCTTAGAGCACTGGCCTTGTCAACCATTCCTTGCTGGGGCCTCATTTCTGCAAGGGGAGCTGGACAAAGTGGTGACTCTCCGTCTGCCTAAAATAAAAGGAGTCTTGAACCTTGAACCTCAGTCAGAAGTGAGGAACTGTTTGGAAAGGCTGGGTGCTGAAGCCTATCAGCTCCTCTCTGAGCGGTGAAATGGATCGGTTCCAATTTGCAATCGTAGCAGTAGGTCTATGGTGGATGCCATCTCACTGGCACTACACAAAGCCCTGGAACTCCTGGACAGCAAAGATGCATACTTCAGGATGCTTTTTATCGACAACAGTTTGCCATTTAACACCATCATTCCCTCAAAATTGATCAGCAAACTCCAAGACCTTGGGACTCAACACCCCACTGTGTAATTGGATGCTGAATTTCCCTCTCCTCCTGTCCACAATCAGTGAGGATCAGTAAGAACATCTCCTCTACAATCTCCACCAGTACCAGAGGGCTGTGTTCTTAGTCCCTGCTTTCTCTCTATAAACTTATGACTGCGTGGCTCAGTACAACAAAGCCAATGCAACTGATGCTACCATGGTAGTGGATTATATATAATGTGGCGATGAGACAGCATACAGGAGGGAGAATGAAAACTTGGCTGAATGGTGCACGAACACCCAACTCCCACTCAATGCCACCAAAACCAAGGAGCTGATTGTGGACGTCAGGAAGGGAAATCCAGAGTTGTATGGTTCAGTGATCATCAGGGGATTAGTGGTGGAGAAGGTGAGCAAATTTCAGATCTTGAGAGTCATTATCTTGGACCCAACACACAAATGCCATTGTGAAGAAAAGACATCGACACCTGTACTTCCTCAGGGATTTGCGGAGGTTTGGTACGACATCAGAAACCCTGGCAAATTTCTACGGAGGTGTGGTAGAACGTGTGCTGATCGGCTCCATCCCAGTTGGGTATAGGCACATCAATACCTTTGACTGAAAAGCCCTCTGAAAGGAAGTGGACACAGCCCAAGACATCACAGGCAAAACCCTCCTCACCAACGAGAATATCTGGAACTCTGCCATCGGAAAGCAACAGCAATCTTCAAGAATCCACACCACCCAGCACACGCTCAGGAAAGAGGTAGCCACAAGACCCACACCATAAGTTTCAGGAACAGCTGCTACCATCAGACTCCTCAACAACAAACTCAGTCAGGGACTTATGTAAGGAGGGTACTTTTACACTTCATTGATGTTTTTCTCTCTGTATCGTACAGTCGGTTTGTTTAAATTTCTTTATTTGTTTACATCTCAACGTTGAGTCAGTTTTATATGGCATTGCCAAGAAGGTTAATTCTGCATGGCCCGCAGCAAAAACTATTTCAGGGATCGATGTGACGTCATGTATGAACTCTGACAAAAAATCTGAAATCCGAAATGTCAGATGTTTTACACGTCTGGACATGGCAAAAGAAACCTTTCCAATGCACTGTTGCCAAAAGTGACTTTAGTTAGTGTTGGACTCTGGCTTTAATTTATTTACTCTTAATTTAGTCTATGTGTGAACTGAGTCCAGCGCGTTCGTTGAATGAAGTGATAGGAGAAGGTATTCGGTTCAACAGTCAGTTTATTACACCACACAGCACAGCACAGCACAAGAATAAAACTTAACAAAGCTCTGGGTCAGTCTGTTAGTTCATAGGTCACCTGCCAGTGAGCTACTCCCCGAGACTGACCCCTATTGTCCAGTTGGCACAGTTTATATAGGTCAATCTTATCACACAGAACAAAAGTTGTTTTCCCTGCTAGATCTTTTTGCATAAGGGTTATCACAAGTCATCTCCTGTTTTGCAGATTTCTGGGGTGTAGCCTTCCCATGTTAATCCTCCAGGCCAGACTATCCTGTTGTTTAGATCTGAAATTAATTCATCCCCAGATATTTCTAATCACCATTCGGTCCCTGTCTGGCCAATTTCTGCTGTTCTCTTTAACACCTCCTCGTGCCTTAATCTTCCTCCTAGACTGGTTTTCCATTCCCTTTTATTCTTGCGGGCCATTCTTTGTTCTGATCTGGCCTGTGTCTCCTGTGCTACTTCCCACCTCCTTCAGTTGAGCATTCCTCCTAAATCGTTTTATGCATATCCTCTCCCTGTATCTTGGGAGCAGCCAATTTTGTTCAGCCAACTTTGCTCCATGCTGTGGCAGTCACTTAGCCACATTCCTCTTTCCCTGACTCATGCAGTACAAATAAACTTATTGATTAATCCTTTATTTCATAATGTTTTAACCCCTAGATTCCAACAGTCCCCCTTTTGGTCTCATGAAAATGAGACCAACCACCAGTTAACTTATCAGACCGAGACCTCAGGAGTTATTGCAAGGGCCGGCATCTCTGACCACTTGTAGTCACTATACTCTTGGGAGGGCCGTAGTGACAAATACATGCCTTGGGGTCTGGGGATGTCTCTCTGTGACAACGCTCGTTGGATCAGGCACTGGAGGCAGGGAAGGATGCACGGGATCAGGACCAACGCCAATACCACAACTCCAGCAACTAGCACTGCAGTCTGTATCCATCCCCAGGCTCCAGAGAACAAGTTTCCCAGCCATGAGCTGCCCCAGGGTCGCCAGTTCTGAACCGGGACGTGAGCTAATTTGCGAATGCCAGATGAAATCTCTTTTACTGCTTGCCCATTGTCATCGATTTTCAAACAACAATTAGTGAGATTCAATTTCCCACACACACCCCCTTCAGTGGCTAACAAGTAGTCTAAAGCTAAGCGGTTCTGAAACACCGTGGCCCTAATCTGTTGCTGCTCTTCTGCCAACAGATCAAGGGCTGCGGCAGTGTCATTGGTGATAATTTCCAAAATAGCTTGTAAACGAATCAGACGGTTTAACATGTAAATTGGGGTTCGATATCCCCAGGACCCATCCTGTGCCCAAGTAGCAGGTCCATAATAAGAAATAATGCGCTCTGGAGGCCAGTCCTCTCCCCACTCACCGATCTTTAAATCCCTCTTCTGGCGGAGCCCCTGATATACACGCGCTGCTAACTGATGGGAGTCGTTCTGTGGTAACAGCACAAATTGTGGTTGAATGATACCTATACAGCACGTTCCCCTCCAGTCTGGCTCCAAAAAAGTGTAAGCCGTATTCCCACAAATCCAATATAAACCCTCTGGGGCAAATCCGTGTGGATAGGGATGAGCCCAAAATTGTCTGAGTGAGGGAACCCCTTCATATGGATTAACGCCCGTGCAATTCCATACCCCTTTCCCACGGGAGTTATCTGTTATGGGTCTACAATGTGTTACCTTCTGTGGGGACAGGAACCACCGGGGTCGCTGAGGATGCCATCGAGGGAACTTCCCCAAGATCTTAACCCTTGTGCATCTCGAGTCTCCTTTATAATGCCTGCCTTGCTCCTTCCTGATACATTCCTCTCCCAATGGGTGATTAGCTAGATGCCATGTCTGGCGGGGGCGCGTTTCATCTGCCGATCCGTGAAAACTCATCAACTCCCATACTTCCAGGGGCTCCCCGCTCCATGGCCATGATCCATCTCTTGTGGGTCCCCCACATACCCAACAGTTTTTAACCCCCAAGAGTTCTGCCGTAGTTTGGCAAAGGTCTACCCATCTGTTGTCCCCTACTCTGTGAGTGGCAGCCTGGCGTTTAGCGTTGTCATAGATATCCCCCTTTTCTCTGTCCCATACGTATGGTTGTTTTCTCTTTTGCCACATGGGGTCCCACTGTATCCTCTGAATGGGAATTGAGCCCCCTTTCTCCTTATCTTGGTCTCCCTCCGGGGCACAAAACCATGTTACTCCTTGGGGACAGCGGTCTCGATTTGATGTGAACTGTAAAGAGCCCTTATTGAATTTAACATCATACACTTGTCCATTATGCACACACTTACGTCCTGTGTGAGTCCCCACACAGTGTTCAGGAAAGTTAGTCCAATCAGTAAAGTACTGTTCTTTTTCGTTGTGCGACCCCCAGGCCGAGTGCACACACTTTGTACAGTGGTTTTCTACTCCAGCCCCTTCAAGGGCTCGGAATACCAGTACCCATAGTCCCCACATAGTATTCATCCCAGCTTCTTTCGTTGTTTTGATGCCAATAACTTGATTATGCCGTCAACCACTGATACACAGTCACTGTAGTCCAATAGTCTCTTTAAAAAAAGGACTTTACGTGTTCTTAGTCCGTGGTTGCTTCACAGGTTCTCAGTCACCTCCGTTCGAATCTGTTCCAGTGTCCGTGTCGGTGGGTCCGTTGCTGCACACTGACTCCAATGATACCACGTCTCGCCTTTTCCTTGTAGTCGAACCGCGTGGGACGTCCTCTCCACCACTCGGTAGGGTCCTGTCCACCTGGGCTCCGACCACTTTCCCTTGATGACCTTTAGCAGAATCCACTCCGCGACTGAAGGTATTGGTGTTTCCCCTTCTCTGTTGGGACTTGTGACCTGTTGTGAAAAATCTGACACCAGAGCCGTTAGTTTATCATAATACAGCCTGCATCCCATTGAACTTACCTCATTCTTCGTAGTCTGACTTCCGGCTCCTGGTCCCGGGAACTGGTGCCCCGTTCGTAGTTCATATGGAGTGAATCCTGTCACAGAACTTACCGAACTCCTTATTGACATTAATGCCAGAGGCAACGCATCCACCCAATTTAGTTTGGTCCGTGCCTGTACTTTCCCGATCTTACCTTTTATTGTTTGGTTCATCCTCTCCACTATTTTCTGCCATGTTAATGCCTTCATGGGTAAACGTAACATTTGGAGCATTCAGGATCTTTTCTAGTCTCGTCTGCCTTAACGAAGTCATTGTAAATGCTGTGGAGCTCACAAATGCTACAATACTATGTGTTGTTAATACTGTCAGGCCCTGTCCCATTACTATGTGTGCCACCTTTTGTAGAATCTTTGCTACTCCTGCTGCATGTCTTGTACATGGTGGGTGTCTGTCTTCCGTTGGGTCTAGTGTGATACTCCCATACATGAGCACACATCTTCCACCCCCTTTTTTCTGAAAAAGAACACCATCAATTGTGTGTGCTTTTTCAGAAACATCCAAAAAGAAAGGTAGTTATAATTTGGAATCGCCAAATCTATAGCTGTTGTAAGAGCTTGCTTCAATAGAATAAAACTCATCTCAGCCTGTGCAGTCCAATCAAGTGTAGCTCCCAGATTCCTCATCCCCTGCTCATTCACCAAAGTTCGCAGTGGATGTGTCAACTCACCATACGATGGGATAAACTGCCTACTATAACCTGACAAACCCAAAAACAAAAGCATCTCCTTTACTGTCTTTGGTTTTGGATGATGTAGTATTGCATCTGCCAAATAGGGGTGTAATCTGACAGTTCGAAGGTCATGGAATCAACCTGCTGACAAAAACCCACATCTGCTGATCCCACTGACCACAGGTTCTCAGGGAGAGAGACTAGCATAGGGGCTGAGTCGGGGTGATCCATCTTCTCCCTACCATGAAATCGTTCAATCTGTCTATGCTCAAGGAGGACTTGATCATATGTAATGGACCAAATTCTGTATGCCTGAGCAGATGAGGAGAACTGCACTGTCGGTATTTGGGTGTCAGACCAGTCCCTTAGGGACTTCAAGTTCCGACACATCGGTCCCAAATCTTTTGCCTGATGAGTAGTGCCAATTGCAAGGGTGACATGAGGGATGGCCTCACCTGCCATCTCATACCATTCCAGCTGTTCAGATATCAGTGCCACCGCAGCGGCCACTCCCTCCTTTCCTATCACTATGTAGTCCGAATTACTTTCCCATTGCCTGCCCTCTACCTCTTCATAAAAGGCATGCTGATACATTTCATCCCCATCCCTATCGTAAAAGAGGGTCATATGGGGAGGGTCCGAGGGAGGGGTATACGGGTGTAACGTCTGGATCCACGGCTTCCATTGATTATAAAGCTTTAGCAGCCCTCCCTTCTGTGGGTCCTCAGGTTGCAGCAGCCCCCAGTAAATGTCAGCCCATTGTCCCTCAGACGCGGATCCTCCAGCTGCCGCCAACAACATCTGAGAACTGGAATGCAGTGTAGTTACTGAACAGTTCATAGAATATCCATTTGGAAAGGTGACCTCTATTCCGCTGGGTCCACAAAGGATCGATGCTCCGCACTTGACCAACAGGTCTCTGCCCAAGAGATTGGTAGGGCACCTGGCTGACAAAATGTATTGATGTGTAAAAGTCTGTCCTGCCACAGAAGTGACTAGTGGTGTAGAAAACGGCAGATTTTCTGGTGTACCCGAGAACCCTATCAGCTGGACGCTAGAGGATAATGTTTTATCTTGAAATTCAGTGCCAGTGAGTGTTGAAAATCTGGCTCCCGTATCCACTAAAAAGGATACTTCCATGTCCATAACTTTAATCTGCAGGAAAGGGTCTGCCAACCTAGCCTGCTCGTGGGTGCTCGGGCTCCGTCACTGTGGGCAATATTGCTCCTCCTCTGTCAGCAAAGGGAATTGTCTCTTTGGAGCTAAAGCCGCATGGGGTGCCTGATGTACCGGGGGTGGCACTGACGATCTCTGGGACTGGACCCAATGCTCATTTTGTGGTGGTCCATATCCCCTTCCCCCAGTGTCCCGAGGATCCCAAGCCAGGGGGCAGTCTCTCTTCCAGTGTCCTGACTGACCGCATACAAAACATACGGCTGGCTGCATTCGTGGAGCACCCCGACCTCTCCCTCTTACTCGGAATCCCCCCATTGGACCTCCCATTCTGGCCACATAGGTGGGACCCGGTGCCCAATATGGGGCCGGGTGCCAACTCATATTATACCTTATGGGGCCGGGTGCCAACTCATATTATTCCCTTGTGGTGGCTGCGTTGGCTGCTGAATCATCTGGTTTGCACCCTTTGAGGAAATCTTTTTTTCCTCATTCGCCTTTTGCCTAGCCTCTGCTAATTGAAGCTTAAGGAGTTGCACTTGTGCCGACTCCGTAGTTTGTTTGTCCTCCTTTTGCTTAGCCCTGTAACGTTTCAGGTGATGGGTCAAATATTTTCCCCATTGCTCACTCGAGCAGCCAGGAATATTAGGGTTACTCTCTAATGCCTCCCTAACTACGGCTGGCAGTCCGCTCATTACTGCAGCCCTAAAGAGTGTAGTCTGCAAGGGATCTGTGGCTGGGTGTACTCCTGCTTTATCAGTCCAACTCTCCCTACACTGACTCAAAAAAGTCGAGATCTCCTCATCCTCCTTTATGGAAAAGGTCAGGGACTGCATGACACCGGGGGGAACGGGGAACTTATCTCTCATTGCCCCTCCTACTGCCGTAGCATGGTTGGCAAATGGCTCAGCATCGAGGCACCTAGTGATTCCTGCGATCATTTCTACCTGCTGAATCTCCCACAGCCCAAGCTGTTTCCCCAATAATGCTCTCCAATCCCCTATGGCTATCTTATGTCCCATCGTAAATTGGCAGAACTTTCCCATCCACGCTCCACCTCCCTCAGTCGGAGGTGGCATTTTGTCCAAAATACAATTCATGTCAGTGAATGAGAAGGGTTGATACCTTTCCCCAATTTGCGGACCCTCATAAATTAGCAGCATCTGTCTATATCTTTCTGGAAGCCGTACTTCCCCCCTTTCCCGCAACGCATATCCCAAAGGGAAGCGAGGGTTCTCCTGACCCTGTCTTCTGTGTGTGATCATGCTTCCCTCTCTGCTTCTCCTAAGTACAGTAACAGCCGGATTTTTCCAAACCCTCGTGGTACCTTCCCCTGATTCTGCAGCTCTCTCCAAATCTGTTCGTACCGTGCCATAGCCTGTACCTCCTCTCCCTTCGGTACTCCTCCCAGTAATTGATCCCTTGTTTTCTCCCACTGTCGGTTTACAGATAGGGGAACCCCTCTGTCTCCCCCGAGCTCTTGCCCTACATCCCTATTTACTCCTTCCATCTCCGTTCTGATCTTTAACCCTTTAGAGTTCGTGATTTTGACACCCTGCAATCTACTTCGTCCCTTCCCACGTTGTATAACCACTAGATGACCAGCAGCTCCCTGAAAACAGGTGTTCCCCTTCAGGGATGATCAGAGAGAGAGCCAGCTGGGGGATTATGTGTCTCGTGGTTGTGTGAAGTGTCTATTGTTTGTTTTGCGGTTAGCTTGTTAGTTTCCCCCTTTGTGTGAAATGTACATTGTTTGTTTTGCGGTTAGTCTGTGTACACTGATGCCTCACTGTGTGACTGCCTATCCCCACTGTGTTTCCCTGATCCGTATTCTAAATACCTTGCCTCTATGCCCTCTCTACCCTGTAAAACAGTACAATCTGTAACCTCTGCTACCCCTTTTTCAGAAGTACTTAAAACATCGAGAGTAATACAGTGATATACACAGCAACAATACCAGCGTGCATGAAAAAACAGTTAAATGCCGAACACCTTATACAGATACTTATTACTATTATGGTACACGATTCTTAAACAAATACTTATTACACACTATAGAAACAAATAACTATAACACAATACACCTTATACAGATACTTATTATACACTACTATGGTACACGATTCTTAAACAAATACTTATTACACACTATAGAAACAAATAACTATCACACAATACACCTTATACGGATACTTATTATACACTACTATGGTACACGATTCTTAAACAAATACTTATTACACACTATAGAAACAAATAACTATAACACAATACACCTTATACAGATACTTATTATACACTACTATGGTACACGATTCTTAAACAAATACTTATTACACACTATAGAAACAAATAACTATAACACAATACACCTTATACAGATACTTATTATACACTACTATGGTACACGATTCTTAAACAAATACTTATTACACACTATAGAAACAAATAACTATAACACAATACACCTTATACGGATACTTATTATACACTACTATGGTACACGATTCTTAAACAAATACTTATTACACACTATAGAAACAAATAACTATCACACAATACACCTTATACAGATACTTATTATACACTACTATGGTACACGATTCTTAAACAAATACTTATTACACACTATAGAAACAAATAACTATCACACAATACACCTTATACAGATACTTATTATACACTACTATGGTACACGATTCTTAAACAAATACTTATTACACACTATAGAAACAAATAACTATCACACAATACACCTTATACAGATACTTATTATACACTACTATGGTACACGATTCTTAAACAAATACTTATTACACACTATAGAAACAAATAACTATCAGCCCATACACCTTCTACTACTTGGCCAAGTGTCTAAATCTACCTCTCGAGATTGCTACAAGGGGCTCCAACCCCGTCCTACTAGAGGGACCTCAACCTCCTTAGAGGGATTCCAACCGGACCTCAACCTCCTTAGAGGGATTCCAACCTTTTCCTCGAGGGACCTCAACCTCCGTAGAGGGATTCCAACCGGACCTCAACCTCCTTAGAGGGATTCCAACCTTTTCCTAGAGGGACCTCAACCTCCGTAGAGGGATTCCAACCTCCTTTTCCTAGAGGGACCTCAACCTCCGTAGAGGGATTCCAACCTCCTTTTCTTCGAGGGACCTCAACCTCCGTAGAGGGATTCCAACCTCCTTCGAGGGACCTCAACCTCCGTAGAGGGATTCCAACCTCCTTTTCCTAGAGGGACCTCAACCTCCGTAGAGGGATTCCAACCTCCTTTTCCTCGAGGGACCTCAACCTCCGTAGAGGGATTCCAACCTCCTTTTGTTTTATTCTTGTCTTTAACTAGGTCTTTTGCAGAGTAGTGACAACACACAATTTTATCTTTGCCAATAGCAGAACTTCGTTTGAACAGGCGTCTGCTTACCTCCCTCTGTTGAATGGTCACTTGTTGTTATCATCACACCACAATCGACCGGTGTTTCGTATCTTTTCTTCCGTCACTTCTCCATCTTCATCACGTCGGGGTCACCAAATTGTTGGACTCTGGCTTTAATTTATTTACTCTTAATTTAGTCTATGTGTGAACTGAGTCCAGCGCGTTCGTTGAATGAAGTGATAGGAGAAGGTATTCGGTTCAACAGTCAGTTTATTACACCACACAGCACAGCACAGCACAAGAATAAAACTTAACAGAGCTCTGGATCAGTCTGTTAGTTCATAGGTCACCTGCCAGTGAGCTACTCCCCGAGACTGACCCCTATTGTCCAGTTGGCACAGTTTATATAGGTCAATCTTATCACACAGAACAAAAGTTGTTTTCCCTGCTAGATCTTTTTGCATAAGGGTTATCACAAGTCATCTCCTGTTTTGCAGATTTCTGGGGTGTAGCCTTCCCATGTTAATCCTCCAGGCCAGACTATCCTGTTGTTTAGATCTGAAATTAATTCATCCCCAGATATTTCTAATCACCATTCGGTCCCTGTCTGGCCAATTTCTGCTGTTCTCTTTAACACCTCCTCGTGCCTTAATCTTCCTCCTAGACTGGTTTTCCATTCCCTTTGATTCTTGCGGGCCATTCTTTGTTCTGATCTGGCCTGTGTCTCCTGTGCTACTTCCCACCTCCTTCAGTTGAGCATTCCTCCTAAATCATTTTATGCATATCCTCTCCCTGTATCTTGGGAGCAGCCAATTTTGTTCAGCCAACTTTGCTCCATGCTGTGGCAGCCACTTAGCCACATTCCTCTTTCCCTGACTCATGCAGTACAAATAAACTTATTGATTAATCCTTTATTTCATAATGTTTTAACCCCTAGATTCCAACATTAGGGAATCTTCTGGGGTTTGGAGCCTTCATAATGTGACAAAGACAAGGCCATTTCCTAACCCCTGTTGATCTAAGTAATGTGAATAAAACATCTGGGATCCTAGCTCCATGAAACAAGCCTTAGAGAAGTTGGGTCACTCTATGGTGCCATGTTCTCCCAGAGTAAATCATGTCTGATATCAAACTTTTTTTCCCCTCCCAGAGCAGTTTAATGATTTTGGGAGATGTAATGGTGTCAAATAAACATTCCATCATCTGGAATCCAATGAAGTGGTTCAACCACATCAGAAATGACCACAGCCAGAGTGAGTTGGGGCGGGGGAGTGAATTTGTCCAATTTGCGAAAACATTCACCACGTGTCATTTTTCTTACAGACAGGCCAGATTGGGCTGTCTTATCACACCCCCTCATAGAGGAGGGTATCAATCACTTCCCCGATCTCCTTATAGCCCCCTGGCACCCGATCCAGGTGGGTGCAGACTACCTGGGAGGGAGGGGCAATGACAAGAGGAGTCCACCTGGCTGCCCCGACAACAATGGTTGGCGGGAGACCCTCAAATATAAACTGCCCCTTGAGTACATTCATTCCGAGAATGTGGGGGGGTTGGGGTCTCATTGTGACATCATAGCAAGAGAGTAAATATTGGGAGATTGCCATGGTTTCACTTGTCTTTCTGTATTATTGTGTAACAATAAACCCATTGATGACATCACACAGCCAGCAAACCCAGTTGCTGAGACTGCAGTCGTGTTCATTGTGAGGGTTGAACGTGGTGCGAGCGCGTGGCACAGTCTTTGCCAAATACCAGGGCTTTTTGGCCAAGTGAGGCTCACGGTGGTGACGTATTTGAATTACTACATCACACGTCACTGGAAACACCTCGCGTGTGACTTGCAGGAGAATGGGCAATGGCTTGGGCTGTCTACGAGTGGCACGAGTGGCTGGGGAAGAGGAGCAGAGTAGGAGATCCCTCACTCCTCGGAAAAGAATGACGTGCAACTGCTGCAAGAAGATCAGAGGCAGGTGGTTTCATTCCCGAGTTGCTGCGGAGGAATCGTCAGACTTCAATGTCGACCGCAGGGAAGAAAACACGCAGCAGGTACTCTCGGTCACGTGTGAAACCTTCTATGAGGCAATGTCGAAATGAACATAAGTTGTACTGTGTGCACAAGGTTCATTACTCACGTAAACATCAGACACTCATCCTATAAGGAGAGTTTGGTGTTTCGCAGCTAATTATCTCCAATTCAGTGTTGGTAAATCAGTTACGCTTTGTCTTATCTTTTTCCAAAGCATCTACAGATTGGGTGCTTCATTTATTCTGAAACTTAAACAAGGTCATCAACAAGTGAATCCTACTTGGAATTTATACATTCCTACTTAATAAATGGGTCCAGATAGTCTTATTTTTGTAAATTAAAATGAAAAACATTCTCTTTCCTTTCACAGCACAAAGGATCCCCAAGGTTTAAAGTGTAAATGATAAAACTGGAATTACTGGATATTTCAATAAGAACAGAAAAGGCTGGAAACTCCCAGCAAGTCAGGAGGTGACCAACCTGCTGACTATTTCCAACATTTTCTGTTGTTACATTTGAAGTATAATTATTTTTATTATTTCTTCTGGGAACAATTGGCTGTCAAAGGCAGGAATTAAATTCTCTTTATTGTTTTGGAGTAGGGAGAGTTTAGTGCTTTTTTTAGGAAGGAATATATGGGTTGGCACAACATCAAGGGCTGAAGGGCCTGTACTATGCTGCAGTGTTCTATGTTCTGTGTTTCTGCCATGGTGATTTAAGAGTAAATATTAACCAAGGACCCCCAGAAGAATGTGCCCTTTCCTTTGGTTTCTGCCCTGGAAGAAAGACTGATGAAAGACTGGAGTCCTGGTTTTCTGGCTGAAATCAAAACAAGAGTGTTCTTCGTAAAGATGCACCAAGAATCTGTGGTTTGCCTTTCATCAAATTCAAGTCAGAAACCTCAGCCTTGAGTGTATAGGTGTAAAATCTGAATGTCTCTGGGGATTGACCCTGTGCCATGTGTTCAGTTGCAATGCCTTCAGCAACCCTTGAACCAATGTTCATTGGGCCAATCCTGAAAGGTGTTTTGCCTTGCTTTTTCCAGATACTTTTGTTCTGTTCACTGCCATGGTTCACATGATGAAGATAATGCTTTGCAGTGGATTTGAAAATAGTCATTAAGTTTTAACTGTGACTTTTACCTGCAAGACCACATGCTTGTTCTTGGTAAAATGTTTTTATTGAGTTTAACATATAAGCATACATACAGAAATCTGAAAACCACGTGACAATTCATTCCATTACGAGTAAGGACACGCGAAGAAAACAAAGTTAATGAAACTACATTAAGGATGACTTGTTAACCTCCAAAACAATTACACTCCAACTCCAATCATCCAAAATCAGATTCGCTGAAATCCTCATTTATCCAAAAGTTTACAAAAATTCAAATAAATGAAGATATCCAAAACAAATCAGGAATCTTCATTTATCTGAAATATTTTTCAGAGACAAACTAACCTCTCAGGTTGAAAAAAAAAATATTGCACGTGAAATTAGAACATCGATTGTTCTCGTTTCAGGTAACTCCCTCCCCTCTCTTTTTCTATTCCTTCTTTACCTTCCCCTATTGACTTTTCTCTCCAACTCTCCCATCAAACTGCACACCACTCACTCCCAGCAAGTGGTTGGAAGAATCCCTTGTCCTGCCGTCGTCCAGGAGAGCGGCCTCTCGGCAGCAGCCGGTTGGTCACAGCCCTTTCAGATAATCGGAGTTGTAATGTAATAAGAAATAATCTATATGGTGAACCCATTTATTGAAATAAATTGTACAAAACAAAAGAATAAAAAGAAAAAGAAAACAACTCGAAAAATTAAATCTAAAAAATACATCTAATCTAATGCCTCTCTCTAATCAAGGTTACCTTGCAGACAGAGTAAAATGGGGATTTTTGTTTAAGGTATTGGAAAAATTTAAATTTGGGCCACTCTTTATTGGTTGGGTGAAGGCCTTATATAAAAATCCATTGGCTAAAGTGGTGACAAATGGACAAGTATCTTCTTCCTTTATATTATCTAGATCAACTTGACAGGGTGTCCTTTGTCACCGGCTTTATTTGCTTTGGTTATTGAACCGTTAGCGCGAATGATTAGACAAGATAGTGATATTAAAGATATTAAGGCGAATGAGGAAGAGTATAAAATGAATTTATTTGCCGATGATGCTTTGATATATTTAACAAATCCTACGCAGTCGTTAGGAAGGTTACATGCAAGGTTGGAACAGTGTGGTGCATTATCAGGATATAAGGTTAATTGGGATAAGAGTGAAATGATGCCTTTGACAAGAATGGATTTTGCAAACTGCAGATATTGTTACATTTAAGCGGTTGGATAAAATTAAGTATTTTGGGATAAATGTAGATGATAATTATAATCATTTATATGAGTTGAATTATAGACTATTATAGCATAAATTTAAATTAGATTTAAATAGGTGGAAAGATTTACTGATAACTTTAATAGGGCGATGTGGCGGCGCAGTCTCCCATGGTGTATAACGCCACATGGCGGAGCAGCCATGGGAAGATGGCGCTGTCAAGGTTTTCTCCCTGCCTCAAGTCACCTGCCCAGCGCACGCCTGGGACAGCGATTCTGATATCACAATGCACGAGGTGACTGAGCTTAGGCTGCCCTTAAGCGGGCGCAGGCTGAATTTGAATAAAAACGTCATTAATGGCTTTCAATGTGGTGGCTGAGTCTTTCTTGGTTGTGTCCATCACGACAGTGTTTTAAAATGAATGTTTTCCCCTGTATTCAGTATTTTTGTCAATCAATTACATGTGGGATTCCTAAAAGGTTTTAAGGATTTCCATGTGCTGGGAAGATCTTTATTATGAAAAGGTAAATTGGCAAGAGTATCTATACAAAAATTGACTTGGAGTTTTATAATTACCACATTTTCAGGATTATTATGAAGCGGCACAATTCAAGTTTATTAATAGAATGGTTGGATCACAACAATGTTTACGTTGGGCTAAAATCCAAATGGCTCAGCTTCATGAACAAAGAATGATACAGTTTATTTATAAATGGAATGCTCAACTTTTCCAAAATTATCCTTTACCGGTGTTAAAACATTTCATGGAAATATGGTATCGGACCAACGTTGCTATTGGTGCTGAGGGCAAAATTTCGGCTAAAACCCTTTGTATTAAAATAAGCTTTGTATAAAAATAAATCACGTATTCCTGAATATTTGGGAAAAGAAAGGTATTATCTTGGCCGAAGATTGTTATGAAGCTGGAAATTTTGTTTCATATCAATGATGGAATGAAAAATATGGATCAGGTCCATGCTTAGTTACCAACTTTGTTACTAGATAATTTTGGACACAGTTTGAGATTACCTCGAAGGAAGAGATTTGAATGTTCAATTATTGAAGGAGGAGAAAGGGGATTGATTACACAAATGTATGCTTTATTACAAAATAAGATGCCTAAGTCGGATATTTATAAAGTGAGAAGTAAAAGGAAGAAGGATCTGTCGGTTTTAATTTCTCAGGATGATTGGATGACATTATGTGAGGACAGTGTGACTAAGCCAGTAAACGTAAGATAAAGATCCGTTCATTATAATTTTATTCATCAACTTTACTTAACACCTGAGAAGTTGAAGAGGTATAGATTTATCTCTTTGGATATGTGTTTTCAATGTGGGGAATAGATAGGGTCTTTTTTACATTCAGTATGGTTAGGTGATCAGGTGAAACCCTTTCTGAATGGAATTATGGAATTTTTATTGGGACATATGAAGTAAAATGGAGTTTGGAAATGAAATTGGATACATTTCAAATTGCATTTATTCAGTTGGAATAGGCAGTAGCGAGAAAATGTAAAGCTATAACCTGGAAAGATTAAATTGAATTAAGTATTCAGAGATGGCACATGGACTTGCAATCATGTATTCCATTGGAAAAGATAACTTACAATTTACGCCATGCGTCTACCATTTTTGTTAATGTGCGGGTCCCTCTGTGAAATGTATGGGTCTAAATATGTCATGGTTGATTGGTGACATCAAACCCGACTATGATGGTTTGTTTCTTTAGTTTGAGGTTGTAGAGGATGGGAGGGAGCTAAGAGAGGGGGTGGGAGGGGGGTATATATGGGGGAAATTTTTGTATGTTAATATGATGTATTTTATTGTGGATTTTGAATTTGATTTTAAATAAAGTATACAAAAAGAAGGTTACTTTGTAGACCACATGCTAATAGTTCCTTTCATTGTTGTTCAATAACATCTGATCCTTTCCTGCTTCTAAACTGTATTTCTGTGAAATCTCCACACAGCGGCTTCTCTGTGTATTTCCGGCACTACCTGATCCAGTGCACTAATTGATAAAGTGGTGTCTGCAACCTATCTTAAGGAAGGCTGAGACGACCACAGATCGCAAGTGATTGTTGTTTACTTTCAAGCAAAGTTGGCTCGGCCAAGGGTTCTTCTCAGATCTCTGAATGTGCAGTGTGACAAGAGTTTTAGAGGTAGCTTGGAATGAATTACTCGAGCAGCTTCCACACACACACATTTGAAAAGCCAGAATTTTAGCAGGATTATTTATTGCATCCTGCTTTTTGCAAAGGAGCAACAAAGTATCCACATACAGCTTGCCTAGGAGAGCATGTGGCGTTAGCAGGCAGAGTTAGAACAGCTTTGCTCTCAGAGAGGGAGGGAGTGAGAGAGAAGGAGTCAGAGAAATCTGTTCCAGAGGGACAAGCTGCCAAACTTTGGAAGGCTGCCTGGTGAAAGGAGAAGACTGGTGGTCTGAAAGATGACCTGAAAGAAAAAGGATCATCCGGAGAACCCTGAAGGGGGCAAGTTCTGTCAGAAAGACTAATTAAGAAGAAATCAGTTGCAGATGCTCTGGAAATGGAATCTCTCTCTCTGAAAACCAGCAAGAGCCCTTCTGAGTGGTAACCATTTGTCTGTTAAACACCAAAGCTTGGTGAACTTTGTTAATGCTAATGTATGAGCATTGTTGCAAGAATTGCCTGCAACCAGTGAGATTGGACTGTGATCCAAAGAACTTTTCTAATCTTCAATACACATTACACTCACCTGCACTTAGTATTTGAGGGCGGATTAAGTGGGTTAGGTAGGTTAAGTAATAAGTTAAAGTTCAATTCTGTTTTCATGTTCAAATAAAATTCTAAACTACTTTTGTTTAAATAACCCTGTGTTGTCGTGCATATCTATTGCTACTGGTTTTTGGGGTCATCTGGACTCCGTAACATTTTATGGGGGCTCATCCTTTAGGATTTGAACATTGCAGTTTCATGATTTATTAGTTGATTGGGATGTTTTTGCAGGCTATTTTTACAAGCTAACAGAAAGCTTGTGTCTGGAAAAACTGCAGCAATGGATGTTGATACATTTTTGTTACAACCATCACCTGCAGAACTGCAGAAGGTGAGAAAATAGGAACTGATGGCTATTTCTGAGGCATTGAAAATTGTTGAAGTTAAACATTGGATGAGAAAAGTACAAACGTAGAGGATTATAATAGTGAAATATTACATGTGAAGGAAAATTTGTTGAGGAAGACTCACAAAAGGACATTCCAGAATAATAGGCATTTTCAGAGAGCTCATGTGGACCAGATTAATAAACCTGTTCATAAGGTTAGGATGGAGCAGGATAGTAGGGCTGAAATAAAGTCTGGAGAAAATGTTCAGTAAAAAGATGAAGGAAAGGTAGGAAAGGACAGAACTTCTGTATTTATATGCCATTTGTGTAAGAAAGCTGGTCGTGTGACTGTCTAGTCTTGAAACAGAAAAGGTAAAAACAGGTTTAACCAGAACCATGTATACAGAAACAGTGGAATTTAAGGAGAGCAGAGGTGCATAACCTGATCAGTAGGTCATGGATGTTTTCAAGCCTTTTGTGTCAGAGGGCTTTGTCTTAATAAAGGAGGGAGAACCACAGGTTCCAGTTAACATTCTTAGAGATACTGAGGCTGCTCAGTCATTGTTGTTAGAAACCGTTTTAACTGTGGATCAAAGGACAGACACAGAGGAGACAACTTTGATTAAAGGTGTTGGAGATGAGGTAGGGTCAATATTGCTTCACAAGTGTGATATAGAGAATTTAGGTTAAAAAGACTTAAGTTAAAATGTGATGATTAATCATAAACAGGGAAGCCAGAACGGACAGAGAGTTTACTAGCAGTCAAGGACAGAAGGAGCTGCTGAATATGTTTTTTTAAACCTATCTTTTCATGGTCATAGTGAGAGACATGCAGGAGACAAAGGATTGATAAGAAGTGTGAGAAACAGAATTCAGTGAATGTAGAGTTCACAGCGTACGTAACGAACATGATAATTAATAATGCAGTTATACTTAGAATGTTTTTGTAATACTAACCAATTAAAACAGTATTAATAAGAAGGGGAAGGGCAAATAATAAAGGTATAAAAATCAATGCACTGTATGTATCGGGGCTTAACTGGTGAGGAACCAGTTGAGTCCAACTCTGCAGACTTGTAAATAAAGCTTGTCGTGTCATCAGTTTTAAAGAGACTCATGTGTGAGAAGTTTTATTTCTGACAAATGGGGGCTCGTCCGGGATCTACACTCCGGCCGTGAGGGGAGGCGAGAAGAGGGACATCGGAGGCGGTGCACCCCGCTGAGTTCAGCGGCTCCTAGTCCCTTGCTCGTCGCTTCGGGCGGCTTGAGCGAGTGGTATCCGGACAGGGTGACACGACAAGACGGAGAGGAGAAGGGTGACGGTTTAATCCCCGGGAAGACACCGGTAAGTGACGACTTACGATTGTGGTGTGGGGATTGGGTAACAGGTGTAACGGGATACACCTGTTTGGATAAAAACCTAACGGAATAGATTAAGTATAGATCTTTTGTCGTTGTGTGAGGACCCTGTCGCGGGACTCTAGGATAGACCCCAGGGAAACCTCGGCGGTAACCGAAGGAGGGACAGCACATCCGACGAAGTGCCGAGAAGAGAGGGGTCAACCCCAGGAAAACCTCAGCGGTAACCGAAAGAGGGACAGCACCTCCGACGAGGCGTCTGAGAGGAAGGGAGTAGGGTCCAGAGCGAGAGGGTCCTCAGCAACGATAAACAGATCTAGGTGGGAAAATGGGAGGATCAAAATCTAAGGGCTCGTCTGAAAATTCAGGACAATTCCTGGGAGTACCCCTTGACAGCCCTTTGGGAAGAATGTTTGAAAATTGGGATAGTAAAAGATATCGGGACAAAAACAAGAAAAAGATGGTCCAATATTGTCTCCTTTGGTCAAAACAACCTATTAAAGGTTCCTCGGTCTGGTGGCCGAAATTTGGATCTGATGAGGATTGGGTTAGACAAGCATTAAACATATATGTAAATTCGAGACCAAAGGTGAATCAAGAAGAGTCAGCATATGCATTTTGTTGGGTTCCCTGGCCAGGATCCTTAACAGAATGTTTTAAATTGAGAGTGGCAGGAGAAAAGAAATGGGAACCTCTGGACAACCTTCCCCCTCCTTATATTCCCCCGGTGCCTACTGCGCCCGAGGAAAGCTTATTACCGGAGGGGAAAGGTGATGAATCTGATTGCCCCGAAGGGGGCCGGGATAAAAAGGATGAATTAAGGGAGTCGGACCCTAAACTTCCACCGGTAAACCGACCCTGGACAAGATCCCAGACTGGTCCAGGACCATCAAAGTTTTCAATAAACCTAAATCCCCTGAGAGAAGTTCCTATGGGAGGACCGGGAGGGGGAACGGGATATGTGAATGTTCCCCTAACTAGTACAGAGGTGCGGGGATTTAAGAAAGAAATGAAAAAGTTATTGGAAGATCCTATAGGACTGGCTGAACAGCTTGACCAATTCTTGGGACCAAACACATATACGTGGGAAGAGATGCAGGCAATAATGGGAACATTATATTCACCCCAGGAGAGGCAGATGATTCGACGGGCTGCCCTCCTCATGTGGGAATATGAACAACCTGGGGACCCTAGACCCCATGAACAAAAATATCCCTTAAATGAACCCAGGTGGGACAAACGAACACCCGAGGGATTGGCAAGTATGAGACAATATAGAGAGTGGACAATTAAAGGGATACGGGAGGCTGTGCCAAAGGGTCACAATTTTACCAAGGCATTTGGGAACCACCAGGGGAAAGACGAGTCCCCTACTGATTTTTTGGAGAGGATGAGAAAGAATGTCCAACAGTATGCTGGTGTGGACCCTAGTACACCAATGGGTGAACAGCTTATTCGAATTGAATTTGTTTCCAAATCATGGCAAGACATTAGAAAGAAACTAGAAAAGGAGGAGGACTGGAGTGAAAAACCCCTAAGTGAACTGTTAAAAAAGGCACAAAAAGTATATGTGCAGAGAGAAGAAGAAGATCAAAAGAAGGCGACAAAGGTTATGGTACAGACTATCCGACAGATGAATGCTGAATCCAGAGGGGAAAGAAAACAAAACCTTCCTCTAAACAATCCAAAATATCCAAGAGAGGGAAGACCCCGGAGGTTCGTTAAGTGCTATTACTGCAATGAGGAAGGACACACTTAAGAGGGAATGCCCCCGATACAAGAGGGAATTGCGTGCCCTCGAACTTATGGAAGAAGATTAGGGGTGTCAGGGGTTCCAAATGTTAGGGACCAAATATAAGAGGGAACCCCTGGTAAAACTAAAAATTGGTCCCAAGGGAGAAGAGGTGGTGTTTATGGTGGACACAGGAGCGGAACGAAGTAGTGTAATAACTGTGCCAATCGGAACTGAGCCTATAAAAAGTAATTTGACAATTTCTGGGATAGAAGGGGCTCCCAGAATGGTATCAATAATTCCCCAAGTAACAGTGAAACTGGAAGAAAGAGAAGGGGTACAAGACCTCTTGTTATTACCTTCGGCTGGATTTAACCTCCTAGGAAGGGACTTACAGGCTCTCCTAGGTTTGGGTGCTCTCCCTGTGGACGGAGAAGTGCGAGTCCACCTCTGCGCTTTAAAGGAAGAGGATGAACGGCAGATTGACGAGAGAGTCTGGTATAAGGAGGGAAATCGAGGAGGTCTGGACATCCCACCTTTACATGTCACATTAATACCAGGTCATCAGCCGGTAAGGAAACGTCAGTATCCTATTTCTTTGGAAGGGAGAAAAGGGCTACAGCCGGTAATTGAGACTTTAATACGAGACGGACTATTAGAAGAATGCATGTCACCTTATAACACCCCTATACTCCCAGTAAAAAAGTCAGATGGATCCTATCGCCTAGTTCAGGATCTAAGAAGTTTGAATGCTATTGTTCAGACCCGCCACCCAGTGGTGCCTAATCCCTATACTATTATGAGTCGGATTCCCCCAGACCATGAGTGGTTTAGTGTTATCGACTTGAAGGATGCCTTCTGGACTTGTCCGTTAGAAGAGGAAAGTAGAGATATGTTTGCGTTTGAATGGGAAAATCCATGGACAGGTAGACGGAGACAGTTTCGGTGGACTGTATTGCCCCAAGGGTTCACTGAATCTCCAAACCTGTTTGGACAAATGCTAGAACAAATCCTGATGGACTATCCACAATCTGATGATTCCCAACTAATGCAGTATGTGGATGATTTACTATTATCAGGACCCAAGGAACAAGAAATGAGGAGAGAGACCATTAGACTCTTGAATTATCTGGGGAAAAAGGGTCTACGAGTGTCCAGAAACAAGTTACAGTTTGTTGAGAAAACTGTGATATATCTGGGACACCAGATAAGTAAAGGACAGAAACGGATTACCCCTGAACGAATTGCGGGAATCACTAGAATGCCTTTACCCCGTAATAAGAAGGAAATAAGACAATTCCTGGGACTCTTAGGATACTGTAGGTTATGGATAGAGGACTACTCAGCTTTGGTGAAGTTTATGTATGATAAACTGACAAATGAAAATGACTATCCATTGAAATGGACCCAGGAGGAGGAGGGATGGTTCGAGGACTTGAAACATCGCCTAACACAAGCCCCAGTGCTCACTCTGCCCTCTTTAAAACAGCCCTTCCAGCTATTTGTCACTCATAACCAAGGAACAGCTGTGGGAGTTTTAACACAGGAAAAAGGCGGTCAGCGACACCCAGTAGCTTTCCTTTCCAAAATGATGGACCCAGTGTCTCGCGGATGGCCGACGTGTATCCAGGGAGTAGCGGCTGCTGCTCTGTTGGTAGAGGAAGCACGTAAACTTACTTTTGGAGGAAAGATGACTGTGTACACCTCCCATTCTGTGAGTGTTTTATTAACACAAACTGCCCATCGATGGCTGACTGATTCTCGCATATTAAAGTATGAAACCATTTTAATGGTTGGAGAAGATTTACAGTTTGCAAAAATTAATAGCTGCAACCCAGCTCAATTTTTATATGGCAGTGAAACAGAGAAAGAGGTGGAGCATGACTGTGTCGAGTTGACAGATCTTCAGACCAAGACCCGAGAAGACCTTTGCGATACTCCGCTGGGAGAAGGATATGAATTCTACATTGACGGCTCCGCCAGATGTGTTGACGGAATGAGAAGAAGTGGGTATGCTATAATAGAAGGAAATACTTGGAAAGTAGTAGAATCCACGAGACTACCCGGAAGCTGGTCAGCACAATCCTGTGAACTATATGCCTTGCAGAGAGCCCTCAGAATACTGGCAAAGAAAATTGGAACGATTTACACAGATTCCAAATACGCATACGGGGTAGTGCATACCTTTGGTAAGATCTGGAAGGAGCGTGGTCTAATTACATCAAGAGGAAAGGAATTGGCACACGAACAGATGATTACTCTGACTTTAGAAGCCTTAATATTACCCCAAGAAATAGCAGTGGTCTACATACCAAGCCATCAAAGGGGAGATAACCCGACAGCAATTGGAAACAGACTGGCTGATGAAGAAGCCAAAAGAGCAGCCATGCAACAAGAAGTCCGTTTGCTGACTTTAATCCCAATAAGGCAAGGCATAAAGACAGCTCCCATTTTCACTGCTAAGGAAGAAAAGAACATGGATCAGCTGGGCGCAAGCCAGTTACCTGATGGAACATGGAAAACACCAGATGGAAGAATTGTTCTAAATAAAGAAATAACTCGCAATATTTTAAAACACCTGCATCAACAGAGCCACTGGGGCACCCAAGCCTTATGTGACACAGTGCTTCGAGAATATGTGTGTAAGGGAATCTACACCTTGGCCCAACAAGAGGTGCAAAATTGTTACCTATGCACAAAAATTAATAAGAAAATAATGAGGACAGGGACCATGGGAGGTCAACCATTAGCCATACGCCCTTTTCAACGTATCCAGATCGACTTCACAGAGTTACCTCAAGTTCAAAGATGGAAATATCTGTTGGTGATAATAGATCACTTTACCCGATGGGTAGAAGCCTTCCCAACAATAAATACTACAGCCTCTACAGTAGCTCGTCTCCTCCTAGAGCAGATAATCCCCAGATATGGTATAATGGATTCTATAGACTCAGACAGGGGTCCACATTTTTCTTCAAAAATCCAGCAATTGATTTGTGATGCATTACAGGTCTCTTGGAAATTACATACCCCTTGGCATCCACAAAGCTCAGGGAAGGTCGAACGTATGAATGGAACACTAAAAATCCAATTGACAAAGTTAATGGTGGAAACTAAAATGCCTTGGATAAAGTGTCTGCCCCTAGCCTTATTGAGAATTCGTACTGCCCCACGAAAAGATGTAGGGCTGTCCCCTTATGAAATGATGTTTGGGCTTCCCTTCTGGAGTACAGTTGAGGGGTGTCCCACCTTGGGGGAAGGGGATATATTTGTTAGGAACTATTTACAGGCACTGTCACGCTCTCTTACAGATTTACGAAAGAGAGAACTATTGGCACAAACACTGCCTCTAGACTTTTCTTTACACAAAGTGGAACCAGGAGACTGGATTCTTATCAAGACCTGGAAGACTGAAAAACTCCAGCCCCAGTGGGAAGGTCCATACCAAGTTCTCTTAACTACAGAAGCTGCAGCACGAACAAGAGAGAAGGGGTGGACACACGCATCCAGATTTAAGGGACCTGTAGAGGCGCCACAGGACCCTGATACGAACTCAGATTGGACTTGTATTCCCGGAGAAAAACCTCTTACCTTACGATTTCGCAAAAAGACTTAATTCACAATGTTATTGTTATATTCTTTGATTTTTCTTAGTTTGCCTATGTCTTTATCAGGTGTGAAATGTAAGAAATGCAGAGATACAGTGGTCCTGTTTCAGGACCACATTTGGGGAAGAAAGGAAGGTAATTTCATTTCCCATACCTCAGTTCCTGAGAAATGCTGGGCAGAAAATACCACCCAACATCCATATACCCCTTGTGTGGAAAAAGAAGGAAATAATATGGGTCATTATATACAGATTCCTAATACCACTCCTTTCCCTCTTAACGGTTGGAAAGGTGACTCAAGCCCACCATGCCCTGATGGACTCTGGTTTTGCATACACCAACGTACTGTTCCAATGAGAAGTTACACTCCACACTCAAAATTGCCTGTCCCTTTAAGACAGCCGGACTTAGTTTGAGTCCATCCAAATAACCATGTAAGTTTCGGTAATGCAATTGGGGGAGATAACCTTTTTGTAGATCTGGCAACTAAAATTGCAGGAACTTTTAATGTAACCAATTGTTGGGTCTGCGGGGGTCCACGGATGTCAGAACAATGGCCTTGGTGGGGAGAACCTCTCAATTCATTGACCATGATTTCCCGCATTTGGACAACTAACCGAACGAGATCAAGAGAAACCTGGTCTCTCTCTAACGTCCCCTTTGGTTTTTATTGTCTCTCACGAGCCGGCAAATACCCAGTAGGAGAAAGTCCCTGCAAGGCTGTATGGATTCGCATTTCGCCTGGTGTTTTCACTTGGTTTCCTAAACCTCAGACTTGGTTCTTATCCACTGTTTTTAAAACTAATTGCCTACCCCTGTCTAATAGCAGTATTCAGTTTTGGAATTGTACCACTTCCACCATCACAGGACCATACCAATCAAATCCTGTTCTTAAAAGAGTTTGGGAAAGGGGGTATGGAGTATCCCCAAATGGATTATTCTGGGTATGTGGTAATAAAGCTTATACTCGTCTTCCCTCACAGTGGAGTGGAACTTGTTTCCTAGGAATAATCCGCCCAGAATTTTTCCTTCTACCCCACGATCACGGTCATAAATTAGGCGTGAAGGTCTTTGATACATTACATCGTGAACCCCGCTCTACCACGGTACATTTGGGAGAATGGAGAGATGATTGGCCTCCAGAGCGCATAATTCAATATTATGGTCCCGCTACATGGGCTCAAGATGGATCTTGGGGTTATCGTACTCCTATATATATGTTAAATCGCATAATTCGCTTACAAGCAGTGCTTGAAATTGTTACAAATCAAACAGCTATAGCCCTGCAATTACTTGCATCCCAGCAAGGTCAAATGCGCTCTGCTATATATCAGAACCGTCTAGCCCTAGACTATCTCCTAGCCACGGAAGAAGGTGTATGTGGCAAACTTAATTTGACTAACTGCTGCTTACAGATTGATGATAATGGAAAAGCCGTTCGTAAAATCGCTGATAATATTCGTACATTGTCCCATGTTCAAACCTGGCATCCTTTCCCACAATTTAATTGGATGGACAAATGGTTTGGAGGAACCTGGTGGCGTACCTTCTTGTGGGTCATCGGAGGTATTTTATTCCTCCTACTTATTTTGCCCTGTATTATTCCCTGTCTACGCAGCCTGGTGATTTCCATGGTCGAACAAGCTATGCAACCAGGGGGGATGGGAGACCCTGTAAGACTTTTATTTCAGCGTGAGATTAATGTATCATAAAACATTTCTCTTCCCTAGCTTAGAATCCCCATTCATATCTATACATATATTCAACACATTTTAAAGAGAGAAAGGGGTGGATTGTGATATAGAGAATTTAGGTTAAAAAGACTTAAGTTAAAATGTGATGATTAATCATAAACAGGGAAGCCAGAACGGACAGAGAGTTTACTAGCAGTCAAGGACAAAAGGAGCTGCTGAATATGTTTTTTTAAACCTATCTTTTCATGGTCATAGTGAGAGACATGCAGGAGACAAAGGATTGATAAGAAGTGTGAGAAACAGAATTCAGTGAATGTAGAGTTCACAGCGTACGTAACGAACGTGATAATTAATAATGCAGTTATACTTAGAATGTTTTTGTAATACTAACCAATTAAAACAGTATTAATAAGAAGGGGAAGGGCAAATAATAAAGGTATAAAAATCAATGCACTGTATGTATCGGGGCTTAACTGGTGAGAAACCAGTTGAGTCCAACTCTGCAGACTTGTAAATAAAGCTTGTCGTGTCATCAGTTTTAAAGAGACTCATGTGTGAGAAGTTTTATTTCTGACAACAAGGTTGTGCTAAATTCAGAATTAGTCAAAGGAACTGTTGTAGTAGGAGTTACCCATGCAAGGTGTCTCGTTTTTGCTGGGGAATGATTTGTCACAGAATAAAGTTGGGTCAGTTTTAAGATTGACAAATTGGCCTAGTAAGGATGTGGTTAGAGAGGATGGTGAGATATATCCTGCATGTGCGGTAACTAGGTCTGTGACTAAGAAAATGATGACAGCTGAAGATGATCCAGATGGGGGGAGTCACGTGATGGAGTAGTGGCCGGTCAGGGAATTCCAGCCCTCTCCGGAAAAGTTAAAAAACGCACAAAACACAAAGGTACAAGATTAAAATTTAAAACAAAGTAAAAATAAAGGTGAGAAGAAAATGGCAGCGAAGAGAGAAAAGTCGAAAACAACGGGAAGAAGAGAAGAAGAAAAAACGTCGGAAGAAGAAGGTGAAGGCCTTACCTGTCCGAGGAGGCCCGCCGCGGAGAGAGAAGCCCGCTCCCTCAGGTCAGTGGAAGTCCCGGGCTCGGGACTACAAAAATGGCTCGCAGAGCCGAGTAAAAGTGCGCAACCGCGCAAGAAAAAAAACACACTGACGGGAGGGGGAAACAGCTGCGGAGTCGATCTCCACAGCTGAGAGAGACACCTACTGCACAGCAGCAGGTGCAGAACAGAGACAATAATGACAACAAGAAAGAAGAAGGTAAAAAGAAAAGAAGGTAACAACAGATGGTCAATCCAGAGGAAGAAGAAGAAGAAGAACAGAAAGAAGTGGAAGAAGAAGAGAAAGGCAAGACAATGGATGTATCTTTTTTCAAAGAATATATGGAATCAGTGAAAGAATGGCAATTACAAGAATTTAATGAGATAAAAAGAAGAATTAAGAATGCAGAAAAAAAAATGAATAAAATAGAAATGGTCATATCAGAGATAGGAAAAAGAGTGGAGAATGTGGAAGAACGAGAAATAATCGTAGAAATGGAAGTAGAGGACAAAAGGGAAATTAGAAGAATCTAATAAAAAAGTTAAAGAGCACGTGAGCTGTTAGCTCAGAAGACAGATATAATAGAAAACTACATTAGAAGAAATAATATAAAGATAGTGGGCCTTAAGGAAGATGAAGAAGGCAAGAATATGAGAGAATTTATAAAAGATTGGATCCCCAGGGTCCTAGGAAGACCAGAATTACAGGAAGAAATGGAAATAGAGAGGGCACATAGAACATTAGCCCCGAAACCACAACCGCAGCAAAAACCAAGATCCATTTTAGTAAAATTTTTAAGATATACAAGAGAAAATATATTGGAGAAAGCAATGAAGAAAATAAGAGAAGACAAAAAGCCACTGGAATACAAAGGTCAAAAATTTTTTTTCTATCCAGACATAAGTTTTGATCTCCTGAAGAAGAGGAAGGAGTTCAATACAGCAAAAACGATCTTATGGAAAAAAGGATATAAATTTATGTTAAAGTACCCAGCGGTACTTAAAATAGTTATTCCAGGGCAACAAAACAGACTATTCTCGGATCCAGAGGAAGCACGAAAATTTGCAGAACAACTACAAAACAAGCAGAGAGATGAAGACATGTAATGAGAGTAAAAATGACCACGAACTATATGTATGTGTGTATATGGGTATATGTATGTATATATTATATATATATATATATATAATATATATATTTTATATATATATATATTAATATATATTTATTATATATATATATATATATATATATATATGTAGATGTGTATGTATGTGTGTGTATACATGAATGTATACGTATTTAGAGGAAAATATATAGAGTATAGATAAGAATTAATAAGGGAATGAAAGGGAATAGAGGGAATAAGGAGGGAATTAAAAGAGTGACCTTTGTTACATATGAAAATTGAAATCTTTTCCGGTGGGGGGCTGGGTGGGGATGAGTTATGGTCACTGCAAAATCAGTTGACATGTGCGAGTGAATTCGCAAATCCAAATGGAGAGGGGAGATGTGTTTGCCCAACAAGAGATAAAGGGCAACTCAGGAGGGGGAGGGGAGAATGGGGTTAAAGAAGTTTTAAATAGGAGAATAAGGAAAATGTTTGATGTTTTAGAAATGTTGTCTTATAAAGTGTTCAAAACAAGAAAACAGAAATGGATAAGAAGGAAAGGTGATGATGGAGAAACGGAAAGGGAAGATAAACAAAGTATGAAATGGCTACGTAGAACTATATGACTTTAAATATTAACGGAATACATAACCAAATCAAAAGGAAGAAACTGCTAAATTTACTGAAAAAAGAAAAAATTGATATAACATTTGTGCAAGAAACACATTTAACTGAATTGGAGCACAAGAAATTAAAGAGAGATTGGGTAGGACATGTAACAGAAGCGTCGTACAATTCAAAAGCAAGAGGAGTAGCTATATTAATCAGTAAAAATGTACCAATTAAAATAGAAGAGGAAATAATAGATCCAGCAGGGAGATATGTAATGATAAAATGTCAGATATATTTGGAGTTTTGGAATCTACTCAATGTATATTCACCTAACGAAGAAGATCAAAAGTTTATGCAAGATATTTTTTTGAAGATAGCAGATACGCAAGGGAACATATTAATAGGAGGGGATTTCAACCTTAATTTGGATTCAAATATGGATAAAACTGGGAAAAAAATTAACAGAAAGAACAAAGTAACCAAATTTATAATTAAATCGATGCAAGAAATGCAACTTTTGGATATATGGAGGAAACAACACCCAAAGGAAAAGGAATATTCATATTATTCGGGTAGACATAAAACATACTCAAGAATAGACCTATTTCTGTTATCAGCTTTTAGAGAATTCATTGAAAGACAAATTAAAATGTACTTTGAAATAAATACGGAATCAGTGAAAGATAAGTTTATACTATGGGATGCAATGAAAGCGTTCATTAGAGGGCAAATAATAAGTTATGTAACCAAGATGAAGAAGGACTATAATCAGGAACCAGAGCAGTTGGAAAGGGAAATAGTAAATATAGAAAGAGAATTAGCAATGAAGGAAGATACAACTAAAAGAAGAGAATTGGCAGATCAAAAAATAAAATATGAAACACTACAAACATATAAGGTGGAGAAGAACATAATGAAGACAAAACAGAAATATTATGAACTAAGGGAAAAAACGCACAAAATTCTAGCATAGCAGCTTAAGACAGAACAAGCTAAGAAAATGGTATTGGCATCAAGGAAAAAAGACAAACAAATCACATATAATCCAACGGAGATCAATGAAAACTTTAGAGAATTCTATGAACAATTATACCAAACTAAAAACGAAGGGAAAGAAGGCAAAATAGATGAATTTTTAACTAAAATTGAACTAACAAAATCACAAATAGAGGAATAAATTAAATTAACAGAACCATTTGAAATAGTAGAAATACAAGAGATAATAAAAAAAAACTACCAAATAATAAAACACCAGGAGAGGATGAATTCCCAATAGAATTCTATAAAACATTTAAAGATTTATTAATTCCTCCCCTCCTGGAAGTAATCAACCAGATTGACAAAACACAAAGCTTACCAGATTCATGTAAAACAGCAATAATTACAGTAATACCAAAGGCAGGGAAAGATCCACTCGCACCAGCGTCATATAGACCAATATCATTACTTAACACAGATTATAGGATAATAGCTAAACTATTAGCAAACAGATTAGCAGATTATGTACCTAAAATGGTAAATCTAGACCAAACTGGATTTATTAAAAAAAGATGCACAACAGACAATATTTGTAAATTTATTAACTTAATTCATGCAGTAGAAGGGAGTAAAGCGCCAACAGTAGCAGTTGCTTTAGACGCAGAGAAGGCCTTTGAAATGAAAGGGGAGGGATTAGACGAAGGGACCCGAGAAATGAAGGCAGTGTTAGGGAGACATGAGCAGGGAAATGATGAAGCGGAATTCCGTCGATGCCCGTGTGTGTGTATAGGAGGCTGGTCTTTAGTATTTTCCATCCTTTTCGTATTGATCCAAGACTGGGCAAGACCACGTGTTGCCCATGTGCATATTCCGATGAAATGGTGTGGAATGGCCCCTGTTTATAAACAGGCATCTTCCACTCAAGTGGTTTCACATCCTCCTCAATCCCAAGGGTTTGCAAATAGATGAGGGAATATGGAATTGCTGCCAGGAAAGTACAACACGTCTTCAAACTAACAGGATTTTGCAATTTGTAGGAAACAACAGAAGATAACCTACAAAAACATAAGAAGACAGTAGGTGATCTTCTGAAATGGTTGGCAGTCGAGGGTCACTATGGAGTTCATATCACCGAAGACGAATTCTACGCATTAGGTGATGGTTTCCAGATGGAGGAAGAGGACGATGCGATGGGGTCATTTGCTGAGATGGGCGAAAGACTGAATGACCACCAGCAAGGCCTGAAGGTATGAACACTTCCAGGTGTTTTGGATAAATGTATATTCGAATAATTGTAAAAATATTTTGGATTGGACTTTTCATCAGAACCTCTGATCAGTACAGATTTGATGAAAGGCGACTGACTAAATTTCACTTAAATAATGACTAACACAATTTCCAAATAATGTTGAATTGAATTTTGACGATCTTCTCCCAATCCTATTCAAAGATCTAGCAGATCCTCTTTCTAACTCAGTCCTACTTTCTGTTCTTTGCTCTGGCCCAGTCACGCAAGTGATGAGAGATGACGGGAATATGATTAACTCACTAGTGAAGGGGCAGTGATTGACGATGGTCACAGAGGCCCTTCACTAACAATCTCACCATGGCAGCTTCTTAACAAAAACTCTTCACCTCAGTAATGCTGTATTCTCAGATAATGTGGATCTTGATGTTGTAAAGGGAAGAACCTCCTCCCCTATTTTGATAACTCCAGCACCCACTCATGTGATTAACTCTTTATAACCCATTGAATGGGCCATGCAAGCTATTCACAACCAAAAAGGGTTGAGGAAGCATACACCACCGGAATGAATTCTGGCGTAGCAACGTCACTGTTCGTCCACTCAACCAGGCCAGATCCTTGTGCAGATCTAGGGATTGGTTTGGAAAAGAGAGTGAGTAAGGCTACACCCCCTCACTACCACAATTTTCCTGTTGTTGAGGCAACTGTTGGTGACAGCAGGAGCAGAAAGATTCATCCCATGTTTCTCCAGGGGCTCCCTCAATTCTGATGTGTGGTAGCACCATTGTGCTAAATGGGATAGATTCAGAATAAATTGACAGCTGGAATCACAGTGGCCAAAGGTACGATGGGCCTTTAACATTTGCAGCAGAAAAGTGTTACTTACCATCGTTAGTTCTCCCATTACAACCAAGACAAGTCATCACCATGGTTTAATAGGGAATGCAGATGCACATGAGGTGCCAGACTGATAATCTTACAACATTGGACAGTGGGCAGGCAATGCAGAAAAAAAAATAACATTCCAAAGACAGAATTAACCGCTGATGAAATTTGAGCTCTGTCGTCCTTCCGGCTGGGTCATGAACAGTAAACAGGAAAAGAGGGACCAAGGGTCTCCTCATTCTCAGTGGTGGTAGGCCTCAGCTTCTGAATAACAATGTTGGGGTTAAGACACTTTCTAGCATGTTCCATCAGGTTCTTCCGACACCATCACAGAAATCACTTTCACCCTATTTGATTTACTTAGGAACACCAAGTGCAGCAGACAAATAGGACCAGACTCCATCACATTCGAAGTACTGGAGAAGTTCAGTCTAGATTTTCTTGCACCTCTTGTCACAGTTGATCCACTGACATCCTTCTGACAAAGTGGCAAATTCTTCAGGTATCTGGTCCATCTACCAAAAGCAGGACAAAGCCATACTTTATTTAATCAGCTGCCCGATGGAAAGTGTGTCGCACACACTGTGACATAAAGTGGCATTGTTCACCAATAACCTGCATAATGGTACTTCAATTGGGTTTTGTCACATGACTCCAGGTCTCCTTCTCACTGTGGTCCTAACATGGACCAGCCACTTTGAGTACTGTGATAACTAAAACAGATCAGAGGCTACCTGTCAAGCAGTAGGTGGCGAACCTTTGCTCCGCACTTGACTGGATGAGCACAATTCCCAAAGGGCCCAAGGACCTCAACAGCAGAGCAAAGCAGTTGGCTTGATTAGCCCTCCATTCATTCTCTCCACTGAGGTAGTCCTGTATTCTATCAACGGAGTGAACGACATCTACTCGACTCCAAGAAAATGTCCAAAGAGGAGCCTTCTGACATGGACAGGGACGTGCATTAGGTCCGTAGGAACATTACTACCTGCTGATTCCCCTCCACACTCCTCTCCCTTCTAACTGGGAAAGATATTGCCGTTCGTTCAGTTTGGGCCCTGGCAGGGACACCTGCATCTTGAAGCACTAATGTGAAAATGATAATTACCCAGAATGTTTTCACTCAAATGGGGATAGATTTTCACGTTTGTCATTCCTTAATATGCAGTGCTCAAGTCAGATTTTCATCGTTAAAAAAGAGCAAAGATCTTTAAACATTTACCAATTGATGTTATCTTCTTTTCGTAAAGCATTGCTTAACATGTATGCAAATTATTGCCCTGTGTGTGCTTGACAGCCTGGTTTGTTTTGGAATAAGGCGACTTGAATAAAGTCTTGTCAAGTCCAAAGGATGTTGAACAAAATGGTAAAGATAAATACAATAAAGTCACCGTTATGTCTCTGTGTGGGAGGCTTCTTAAATAGCAGAAGTAAAATCTCTTCTGCTATTTGAATCTTGCATCTTCTTAGAGATGCAAGATTCAAATAGCAGAAGAGATTTTACTTATTGATGCCTTCCACCATGCCAGGAAATGTTCATACTCACATAGACATGCACCCCACATTGGTGCACGACATTTACGACAGTGAGACGGGTGTGTTATCTCGTCAGGATCATGTGAACTCTTTTGTAACTTCCTAGGAATACACCCTTCTCACTGTGGTATCCGTCGTGCACTACTGGGGGGCACCTATACATGAGTATGAGTGTGAACAGTTTCCTGAGATGGTGGAAGGCATCAGTAAGTAAACTCCCTTCTGTTATTTGAATCTTGCATCTTTAAGTTATTTAAGAATCCTCCCAGGTAACACGGAGACAGAACATGTTGGCAGTGGTCGGTCTGAGAGAACAAGAATAAAACTATAAAATGGATTGGAAGTGACTGAAATCTGAAGGGGAAGAAGAGAAAAAGTACACCTGGAAATGAATGGCTGGTGCAACAGCAGTTCACCCAGTGATGGACGGGAGGCTGAAGACATGGTTGAATCGTTTAAAACGTTTCAGCAGATGTACCATTTAGCAGTGAAAAGCTATTTTAAAAATGCAACAGCGAGGAGAAGGTTAGTTCTATACATGTCTGGACAGGGGAGCCAGACCGTGACTTATTTAATAGCTGAGAGCTTACGGGGTGGAGAAAAATGATCCAGAGCAGATATTTGCAAAGGTTGTTTCTCACCTTGAACTCAGCTCTAATCCTAGACTTGAATGCAATGAATTTCAAGGTTTTGTGTAAGAGACTGATGAGACTGTTACTAACTTCCTTACTACACCAAAAATTAATGCTGCAAAATGCAGATGGAAGGATATAGAGGAAAGATTAGCTGATCCACTAATATGCCCATCCTGAAGTGCAAAAGTCTCTTCTAGGGAAGGATAGCTTGAAATTGGCCAAAGACTCTGACACAGCCAGAGTCTTCAAAGCCACGAGGACGCAAATGAAATCCCTATCAATGCAGACCCACCCACAGCAAAGAGAAGGAAGGGTTGATGCTATAAAAAATACAATCAGAAAAGTGCCACCCCCAGGACCTGTAGGAAGGGCAGCGGACAACACCTCTCCGTGACCAAAATGATTGCCCCGCATACGGTTCTGAATGTGGAGCCTACGGCATAGCAAACCACTGGGCGAAGATGTGCAAGTCTGGCGTGAAGGAAACAGTGATACCAGTGAAGAAAAAAGACAAGAAGATCCACCATCTCTTAAAAATGTTGACACACTCATATACATAGACATCCACCCCACAGTTACTTCAGTGAGAAGGGTGCATTCTTACACAGTTACAAACTAGTTCACATTCTCCTGACTAGATCACAGTCACCTCTCGTTAGATTTCACGTGTTCTCTTTTACATCATGAAAGAATATTAAATCCCTGAATTGAAAGTTAAGGATGAGATCATTCAAATGACAAAAGTTTAATGTGCTTAAGTTTAAATAAAAGTAAGTCTGTTTGACAGGGAAGGGACTGTGTACAAATACTGAAGGAGAGGATTTATTTTCTTGTCAGTCAAATTAAATATGGAATATATTCTACTCCATCTCAGCAGGATTCATCCTTTGACACAAGCAAAGAATTGTAGATCAAGGTAGTTGATTAAACCTCCGAAAGCATAAAACCATTTAGATTTCTGGACTTGAAGTATGTTTCCTGTGTGTATTTAAGGGTGTTTTGGTACCCTGATTTTAATAAATTGGGAAACTTGAATATTTTATTTCAATTGCAAATGCAATAAATAGAAACCTTACCTCCCCCAAGACAACTTGGAGCAATAAAAATGAACCTAGGATTGTTTCTTTTCTAGGAACATCGCCAAAAGTTGTCCCAGAAAGAGCAAGAGTTGGTTTTGGCCATAGAGGCAGCTCAGACTTTCCTGGAACAAAATGTCCAGGACCCTTTGCGAGACGAGGAAGTTGCACTGCAGGAGAACTTGAATGTCTTGATGGAGGAGTACGAATCCGCTTTATCAAGTGCAGATTCTCAATTAAACGTGATTGAGGATCTGCATCTAGAACTGCAGAAGTTCCGAAAAGGTGAGGGAAAGTATTCATTTATTTTCCAGATTACTATAAAATACTATTTACTGAGAGTTAAAAAGAATTCTAAGTAAGACAACTGAAAGCTACATGTGGTTTGGAATAACCCCAACTTGTAATTATTACAGGATCCTGTCAATGTGTCAAAGTCTATATAATCTGGTATTATTTGATCATTTTGATTATTTCACCATTATATTCCTTTAAACAGATCATGATGAATTTGAAACATTAATGATTCATTCAGAAAAGGAACTACAAAAAATAAAAGCTGAGGAATTTGACTCCACGTCATTGACATTCAAACTTAAGAAGCAGAAATTCCTCTTCAATGATTTTCAGTTTCTCAAAGGGGATCTAAGATACCTCAGACGATCTTGGAAAAGTCTCTTCGATGCTGCCTTTCTCTTTGAAATCAGGAATGCAATTGAAAGCTACAAGATCCCAATTGATCCTGATGCCATAAGCCAACGTGTAGAGGAGACGGTTGAAAGCGCCGATGCTCGCTTCAACGCACTTCGATCAGAAGTATGACATATCTCCTTTTTTTTGACTAATAGCATTTAAACTCCAATTTTACTTTAGATCAGTAACATGAGAGCATTTTGATAGACTGAGCAACTTGTGTAAGTTTTAGTCTTATAAGAGTGGCTCTGGAAAAGGTTTGCGGCTGTGATTAATAATACCCTTGAAGAACAGGAACAATGATCAAATCTTTCCAGTATTGTGGAGCTCTCTTGGTGGCCAAACTCACTCGAGTTGGACAGAGACCACTGCAGAAAATAAGTCATGAACTCATTTCCTTTTAATAAAATCAAATGTCGAACAGATCATAATTGGTGAAGATTTTCCAGACTGGCCTCCCACGTGCATTTGTCACTGAACACGGTGTAATGTGTCCAATCCACAAAGGTCACCTCGCTGGCTCAGTATGTCCTAAACCCAAGGGTTAGGCTTGAATGGCATAACAGAAATGCAGTGTTCGGCTGGAACAAGCCCAGCCCCAAAAGAATTTCTGTCTAATCTTCACTGACACACTAAATTTGTGAATGTTTTCAATGCTTCTGATATATTCCTGACCATCAGTTTATTTTGAAAGCAAACTCAAAATATTAATTAAAAGATTTATTGACATAACAAGAAAATGGAACAGTACGGCAGGGTAACAGGCATTTCACCTTTGGTGAGGAGTGAACATTGCCTTTTTGTCTGTGACCCTCAAAAAACTTGATGCAGGGAACAAAAAAATGATAGTTGGCATAAGTAATGGACCAGTAATGTATCGCTTGACCCATTTTGGATCGATTGGACACTCGATATTTGATCGCATCACAAAATCGTACATTTTAAAAATCCACATACTCATTCATTTCTTTCACTCTATAGTGCATTGGACTTGGAATCCGTCTTAGCACCAAGGTATTTGAACAATGGCAAGAGAAGGCAGATGAGCTGCGTTTGTGGCTAGAGAGAGTAGAAAGAGAAAGACGAATGGTTCAGCTGGAGGCCATCCCTAATCCAGAAATCTTGCAGCAAGAACTTGAAAATATCATGGTAAATTAAAGTTGTTATTTCATAAATCACTGTGTAATGTTGCTTATTCTAATTTACGAGTAGAATGATGAATGCTTTGAAATAATGATAATGTGCACATCCAATAACAGTGGTTAAGGCCACATGGGAGGTTGTAAGTTTGGCACCTGAAATAGGAAGTTGAGCTCCATTCATTCCAACTTGATCAGGTTTTAATGGGAGCCTGATGAAGATCCAACAGCCAATTTGCTTCCAGATGGTGGGGGCGAGATTGGAAACTGTAACAAAGAAGCCAAACAGTTCTGCTCTCATTGTGTGTCTATTTTCAGTATGGGTTTCCTCAGACCTTATCCATGTTTAATGGGGGCCTAAGAAAATGGTGGCAGAATTTTGGACGACCTCCAAGATTATAACAGCAGAGCAAAAAATCTCAGCAAATCATTAATGGGATCATCAGGTGCAGAGACGATAACTCCATAGATGGGGGTTTCAGGAACAGGTGAAGGGGGGTGGGAGGAAAGTGGTGATTTGGAGCACATTTGGAGGTAAGATTTGTTTGCAAAGTGGCAGAGATTGATTTATTCCAAAGAAGTATTCGAACCATAGAACCTTACAATATTACAGAACAGAAACAGGCCCCTTTGGCCCTTCTTGTCTGTTCCGAACCCTTTTTCTGCCGAGGCCCTCTGACGCACCTAGTCCATAGCCCTCCATACCTCTCCCATCCATGTACCAGTCCAAATTCTTTTCAAATTAAAAATTGAGCCCACAGTCACCACTTCAACGGACAGCTTGTTCCACTCTCCCACCTCTTCACTCTGTGTGAAGACGTTCTCCCTCATGTTCCCCCTAAATTTATCCCCTTCACCCTTATCCCATGTCCTCTGGTTTGTATTTCACTTGCTCTCAGTGGAACAAGCCTACCTATATTTACTCTGTCCTCCACATCATTTTAAATCTCTCTCTCAATTCTTCCCTCATTCTACACTCCAGGGAATAAAATCATAACCTGTTTAACCTTTTCCTACAACTCTGCTCCTGACGTCCAGGCCACATCCAAGTCAATCTCTGCACAATTGCCATCCTTCCTGCAGTTAGGTGATCCAAACTGCACACAATAATCCAAATTGCGTCTCACCAATGAAAATTATACTTTATCCTTTGATTCATCAAGGTCAATGTGCCAAAAGTTCTCTTTGCAACCCTATCCACATGTGACACCATTTTCAGAGAATGAGGTGTCTGTATTCCCAGATCCGTCTGTTCTATCATACTCCTCACTGCCCGACTGGTTACCATGTATGTCCTTTCTTGGCTTGTCCTTCCAAAATGCAACACCTCACACTCATCTGCATTAAATTCCATTTGTCAGCCCATGTTTCCAGCTGGTCCTGATCCCTCTTCAAGCTTTGAAAACCTTCTTTAGTGTCCACAACACCTGCAAGCTTACTCATCCAATTTACCCCATTATCATCCACATAGCCTTCCTGGTTTCTTTCTTGAGGTTTTTTCTTGCATTTTCTATACTCTTCAAGCACCTCATTTGCTCTGTGATGTCTATACCTGCTGCACACCTCTCTTCTTCCAAACCAGATTCCTAAGCCTGCTAATCTTGACAGGAACATGCAAAGTCTGTACTCTCCAAATTTCACCTTTGTAGGTCTTCCACTCACCCCGCACATACTTTTCCAGGTCAACACCTTCTCATTCCTTTCTAATTTCCTCAAATTGGCCTTTCTCCAATTTAAAATCTCAACCCGAGTCCCAGACCTATCCTTTTCTATCATTAACGAAACTAATGGCATCATGTTGACTGGAGTTGATGTTTGAGGAATTGGAATTTGCATCAGAAAGACAAATCAGAAAGTTTTGCTTTATTGAGGTGGAGGGCATTTCTGGTCTTGCAGTCAGAGAAAAATCGGACCATTTATTGCAATAATGGCCTGGGATTGATGGTCATGGAGAAAAGCTGTGGGCCATTAAGTGCTCGAGAGAATAGGAGTTGCAAACGGGTCGGATTGCTGAGGGAGAACACATATTTACCTTTGAAGGATGATGGATTGGGGAGAGGGGTCATCTGGAGTAAAAGTAGACAGGCAGAAAAACGATAATGCAGAATAACCCTCTGCAGCCAAATCTATGTCCATTAGTGGTGAAAAGCCAAATGAGTTCTTCAGCATTATTTTATCAATGCTGATGTAAATCTAAGCATCAGAACATTTTTAAATATTTTCTTGTGACCTTGATGGTTTGCAAGGGGACTTCAGGGCCGGTCAAGAGATGTAGACAAGATAAAGATGATGAGCTCAACAGCATCAGAAAATGCTCAAACATCAGGCGTATTAAATACCTCGAAGCATTAATGAGTAATGAGTAATGATCAATAGAAAGTTTGATCTGGTTGTTTGAGAAAATTCCAATATCCTGTGGTTATTGGGTCCTTGAAAATGTTCGCCTCCTCACCCCAAAGCAGGCCAGAGAGTTGTTGGTATTTATGATAATTTATAGAATCGCCTTCACAGGCTGTTTATCTCCTTGACCCAAAGACAATATCGAAATTAACCAAGGCATCGGCAAATCTAAGATATACAGAAATAAATATTAATTTTATTGTGAATGAGTCATTGTGTCATTTTGAAATCACAGGTTCTTCAGGGAGAAATTTCTGAACATGAAGATGGTGTCGAAAAGTTACAGGAGGCAGCAAAGTGCCTGCTGAATTTGAGCAATGACGTTGTTCCAAATATAGTCCAGCTTCGAAAGACCACAGGTACCATTTCAACATTTGATGTTTAGATCAAAAGGTGGTTCTCTAATTCCAACAAATACAAGTGATGCTTCCAGCTGGTAAATTAGACATTTTCAAATTGTGCAAATTACCAGTGGGGACCCACCAACCTCTTTGAACCATTCTAAAATATTTCTTGCAATTGATTGGATTTCAAATGTTGAATCATCTTTACCTAGCACGTCATAAATAGGCTATCATTTCATAAACAGCTCTGAAAATGACCATTTACTAAAGAACTGTGCACACTTCAATGTTTGAATAAAATGCAGTATTTAAGAAAGTTCAATCGAACTTTCTCCACTGAATTGTGGTCAGTGATTCAGACTCGTAGGCCAGAATCGCAATAGTATTGCAAAATGTGTGTTTATTGAATGAAATTTCTGCTCGAGTGGTGCATCTTAGAAGTGTTGGGTCTTATAAAATTGTTGCATTAAAGGTACTGAATTGAGAACCATATTTGGAGCGTTGGAAATGAAAATGGCGGCAAATGGGAATTCTTGCAGTGAATTCGTTGAAAGTGATGCTCTGCGATTATTTAATAAAGCAGCCAGGCTCCAGTCATGCATACTTGTCCGTGGCTCATCAATTAAAGAGAAGATTGAATGATTGGAAACCAGACAACTTCCAATCATAGAAACAAGACTGGAAATAGGAAACATATGTTAAAATATGCCAGCAAGGCGGTGAAGTCACGAGCTCCATCGAAATGTTAATGTTGCTTTTCTTTTTTCCAGATGCTCTATCAGCTCATTTATTTTTATACATTTTTGTTTCCTTTCCTAAACCTCAGAAATTCTATATTTTCCGTTTGTCTTGTTGATCAGTTATTAATAGAAATAGAGGGTATGTAGAAATGGTAGAAGGTTAAGCAGCGGCCATTTACCAAGTGTGAACATCTGGCAAACATGCAGCCAAGGAAGTGTTTAGGGCTGTGATGTCTCAAAGACCCCCCAATGAGAGGGGATTTCTCATGCTGTGCTGGGAGGGCACTGAAGATCCATGCATCTGAGCACCTGAAGGGCGGGATACAGTTCTGGTGAGAACGGTTGCAGCTGCTCTCAGAGTCTTCTCTATTCAGCAGGGTATTCTTTGTTGTTCCTGCTCCTCCCCGGCCCCAGCTCCCCCCCACTTCACCTGCTCCTCTCGATGAGTAAAAGGCCTTGAAGTCAACATGTTTTCAACAGAGTTGCACAACTGTCCCTCTCTTTCTCTCTCCATTTTCTTTTGCAAATGTCCCTTCCTTTTCACTGTTCTTCATTTCACTTGTCTGCTATTTCACGTTGATTCCCTCCAAACTTTTTTCATTCCTTGCTCACCTTTTCTCTCGTCATCTTCTGTTCTGCATTGCTTTAAATATTACTAAACCCACAGTTCTCTCTCCAAACCAAAAAAATGTGTTTGTTGGGAAGAAAACACCGGAAACATGGTAAATCTTTGAAGACATTTTTAAATGTATGTGTAACAGAACCTTGTGTTCATTTTAGCTACCATCGAACAGAGATTCCAGCGTTTGCGTCAGGAAACATCAGAGCAGAAGAGGACGTTGGAACGGACAAATGTCCAAGTGGAAGATCTTGAAGGTTTACTTTTACCTGGCACTTCTCACCACTGCGATTTTGGAAATGTTTTATTTCTGGATTGATGAAGCAGGATCGTTGACCTAGTTGAGAAACATTGCTATTTTGCACACATAACTGGTCCCTAATAGCAATGCAGGAATGACCAGATGATGTTGATTGCAAGATAAATCTTGGCTGAGACAATTACAGTCCAGATACAGGACATCTCGGCCCCTCGAGTCCACACCGATTTAAGTGGGCTACTCTAGCCCCACTTACCCACTCCCTGTCCATAACCCTCCAATCCCCTCACATCCAGGCAGCTATCCAACTTGTTCTGAAATGACACAGGAAGTTACATCCCAGACCCTGGCACCAATCTGTTTCCTTAATCGTATCCACAGAATCCACAATTTGTCATCCTGACCATCGAATCCCCTATAACTATTACCCTCCTCTTCCTTTCCCTACCCTTTTGGGCAACAGAGGTTGACCTTGTGCCAGAGATACAGCCACTGATTCCTTCCCCAGCCTGAATGCTCCTCAAGGAGGTGTACCATTTGTTGAGTGCTTCAGTCACAGGTGCCCCCTCCTGTATCTGTCTCTTCCCTTTCCCCTCTCCTAACTGGAACCCACTGATCCTCCTCCTGTGGCCCTGTTGAGACCACCTGGCTATAGCTCCTATCTATGATGGCCTCACTCTCACTGACCAGGTCGAGGTCATTGAGCTGCAGCTCCAATTCCCTAACACGGTCCCTGAGATGCTGCAGCTCAGTACACCTAGTGCAATCGTGGATGTCCAGGAGGTCGAAGACTCCAGGACCTTTCACATCTGACACTGAAAAGAGCAAACTGCTCTCACACTCAACCCTTCTCTCTTCCCCCTCACCTTAGAAAGAGAAAATAACAAAAAAAATATAGTCTTACCTTAATCTAGATACACTCGACCTCAGCCTCTACTCGCTGAACCCTCTCGAGCCAAAGCCTCGAAACCCCACTCTTTCACCAGGCCACTACTCACTGGGCCACTCCTCGCTGGCCTCTCCTTTGCATTTCCCTCCTTTTATCGGCCTTGACCAATTAAACCTGTCACTCTCAACTCGCTCCACCTCCGAACACTGCCCAAACTCTGGTCTCCGCCTCCTCCGACTCACTGCTCGAACCGACTAGGCCCGAGGCCGGGTAAAGAACAGAATTTATTGTACGATAGAATCTTGTATGTTCTTTAAAAACCATATAGGATGTGGTTTAAGGTCTCATCCAAAGCAATTGCATCCACTCATGCAATTTGATTTCACTACTTCCCCAATGTGCCATTTAGAAATGCACAGAATGACGTGGATGTTGCTTCTCTTCACCATCTGAAACAAGTAAATGGGTTCTTACTATTAAAGCTTCTGCCTCGCATGTTCGAAGTTTGAAAAAGATCAAAGCTGGTGCATAGTTTCATGCATCCACAAGTGTATAAAAAATGGGTTGTGGCAAATCATCGGCAATTATCCATGCCTGCTGCATCCAGGCATATTTGAAGATTGGAGCACAACTGCAACGCCATGTCAACTGTGGCGGATTAACTACCACTCCAGGCTGAGCTTTAGTAAAGCCCCCCTAACCTTGCCTCCCTGCCCCACTCTTTGCTGAATCGAATAAAGTGACATTAAGTTACTTTAAATAACATATTAGGGGTCTCCAAAGTGGTCGATATCGACCCTTGGTGAAGGGGTGGGGGGGTGGGTTGGAGAGGCAGCAGCGTGACCCAGATGTGTGGGGGGGGGTGAGACAGCAGCACCACTCACGTGGGCAAGGAGGGAGATAGACGGCAGCGCGACTCGGGTGGATTGGAGAATGGTAAATAGAGTCCCCTTGTTTAAAAAAGGTAATAGGGAGAATCTTGGGAATTAGGGTTAGTCTTACATTATTGGTGAGTAAACTAATGGAAGGGATTCTTAAGGATGGGATCTATGAAGATCTGGAGAAATACACTCTACTCAAGGATAGTCAGCATGTCTTTGTGAAGGCAAGCTTGGGCCTCACAAATCTAACTCAGTCTTTGGAGGAGGTTACAAAAGAAATTAATGAGGGTACGGTGATAGATGAGGTCTACGAGGATTTTAGCAAGGCGTCTGAGAAGGTCGGTCACAGGAGACTCCTTCGGAAAGTCCTGAGTCATGGGATGAGCGAAAAATTACCTGCATGAAATAAAAGCTGTCATGTCGGAAGAAAGCAGAGTGTCGTAGTGGAATGAAAGTATTCTGCCTGGAGGTTGGTGCCGCAGGGATCTGTTCTGCGACCCGTGCTCTTTGTGATTTTCATGTCACCTGGATGAAGAGGCGGATGGATAGGTCAGTAAGTTTGCGGATGTCACGGAGGTTGGTTTGGAGGAGTTGTGGATGGAGATGAAGGCTGTTAAAGGTTACAAAATGATGAAGGTGGGATGCAGAGTTAGGCAGAAAAGTGGTGGATGGATTTCAATCCAGATAACTGAGAGTTGATGCATTTTGGAAGGACAAACCAGAAGGCTGAGTCCAGAGTTAATGGTCAGTTACTTAAGAGTGTGGATGAACAGAGGAACCTTGGGTTGCAAATCTACACATTTCTCAAGGTTGCCGCACAGTTTGATAGGAGAGTGAAGAAGGATTATGGTGTGCTGAGATTCCTTCATAGGTGGTTTGAATTCAGGAGTAGAGTTGTCATGTTGCAAATCTATAAATCTTTGGTATGACTCACTTAGAATATTATGTTCAGTTCTGGTCACCTCATTATAGGAAGGAGAGGGGACAGAGGAGATTTACCAGGATGCTGCCTGGATTGGGAAACAATTCTCATGAGGCAAGGTTCGCAGAGCTGGAGTGTAGAAGGATTAGAGGAGACGTGATAGAGATCTTCGACATCCTCCCGTGAATTCAGGGACCAGAACACTACGTAATATTCCAAATGCGGCGAACCAAAATTTTATACAGCTGTAACTTGACTCACCAACTTTTACACTCAGTTCCCCAAATCATGAAGTCCAGCAGGCTGGATGTTTTTTTACAATCCTCTCCACCATGTTGTCTCTTTCAGGGTGCAGAGAGCGTTCAGCTCAAAATCCTTCTCTCCATCAATGCTAGAAAGGATATATTGTAGACTTTCCCTTGCATTTGACCTCCCCCCCTCCCAAATCCAGCACCTCACTCAGGGGAGGGAGAGGGGAAGAGGAGGGAGAGGGGAAGGAGAGGGAGAGGAAAAGAGAGGGAGGGAGTGTTGTCGAGGAAGGGGGAGGGATATAGTGAGAGGGTGAAGGGAAGAGGAAAAAGAGAGAGAGTGGGGAAGGAGAGTTGTCAAGGAAGGCGGTGGGATAGAGGGAGAGAGGGTGAGTGGAAGAGGAGGAGAGGGAAAGGGGAAGGAGAGAGGAAGAAATGTCGAGGAAGGGGGGAAGGATACAGGGAGAGTTTGAGGAGAAGGAGAGGAAGTGGAGAAGGAGAGGGAGAGAAAAGGATAGGGAGGAAGAGTTGTAAAGGAAGGGGGAGGAATATAGGGAGAGGGTGAGGGGCATAAGAGAGGGGAAGGAGAGAGAGAAGAACGGAGTGGGAGGTAGAGTTGTCGAAGAAGGGGTGGGTTAGAGGGGAAGAGGAGAGGGAGAGGCAGGGAGAGTTGTCAAAGAAGGGAAGGGATTGGGGGAGTGGGTGTTGGGAAGAGGAGAAGTTGATGGATAGGGGAAGGAGAGGAAGAGGAAAGAAGAGGGAGGGAGAGTTGTCGAGGAAGGGTAAGGAATATAGGGAGAGGGTGAGGGGAAGGAGAAGGGAAAGAGAATGAAGGATAGTTGTCAAGGAAGGCAGAGGGTTATAGGGAGATTGTGAGGGGAAGGGAAGGAGAGGGAGGGAGGGAGAGTTATCGAGGAAGGGGGAGGGATATAGGGAGAGAGTGGGGGAGGAGAAGAAGATGGAAAGTGGAAGGAATGGGAGAGGGAGGGAGAGTTGTCGAGGAATGGGGAAGGATATAGGGAAGAGTGTGAGGGTAAGAGGAGAAGGAGAGCGATAAGAGATGGAGAGGGAGAGGAAAGGAGAGAGGGAGAGTTGGTGAGAAAGGGGGAGCGATATAGGCTGAGGGTGAGGGGAAGAGGAGGAGAGGAAAAGGAGAGGGAGAGGAAAGGAGAGTGAGGGAGAGTTTTCGAGGAAGGGGTAGTAATGGGGTGAGGGTGAGGAGGGGAAGGAGAGGGAGGGGAAGGAGGGGGAAAGGGAGAGGGAGGGAGAGTTGTTGAGGAAGGGATAGGGATTTTGGGAGAGGGTGAGGGGAAGAGGAGGAGAGGGAGAGGAAAGGAGAGGAGAGTTTTTGAGGAATGGGAGGGATATAGGGAGAGAGTGAGGGCAGGAGGAGAGGGAGAGGGGAAGGAGAGGGAGAGGGGAAAGAGGAGGAAAGGGAGGGAAATTTTTTGAGGGGAGGGATTTTGGGAAAGGGTGAGGGGGAGAGGGAGAGGAAAGTAGAGGGAGGGAGAGTTGTTGAGGAAAGGGGAGTGATAGAGGGAGAGGGTGAGGGGAAAAGGAGAGGGAGAGGAAAGGAGAGTTTTTGAGGATGGGGAGGGATATTCGTAGAGAGTGAGAGTTAGAGGGGAAGGAGAGGGAGGGAGAGGGAGGAAGAGTTGTCGACGAAGGGGGAGGGATAGAGGGATAGGGGATTAATGGGTTTCTATTGTCTCTGAATCTTTACGAAAAAGTGAAGATGATTTTGAGCTGAAGACCATTGGTCGTCTTCGCGTGATCTTCCTCAACTCTGTTCATCTCTTCCCTTGAATGACTTTTGTTTCCATTGCTTGTAGATTCGTGAAGCGCAGAAGGGAGGACAACAACTTGTGCTGGAAGTCGAGCTGGTAGCAGGACCAACTGTCAATAAGGCAGCCACACTTGGAAACACAATCAACATGTTCAGGTATTTCTACATCCAGTCCTGGAGGATCTCAACAAAGTTCAAGGAGATTTCTGCCAACACCTAAAAATTCGACAACTCCAAAAAAATGTAGTGAACAGATCCAACCTTTGTACACATCATTCATCACCCACACCAAAGCCTTTAACTCTGCATCAAGGAAACAACTATAGGACACCCCTTCTAGTATTAGATGAACTGAAATGGAAGTACGGATCCTGAGGCTCTTCAACAAAGGCATATTGGCCACAGTCATGGTCAACATGAGTACTTGGGAGCCTTTTTGCATGAAGTGAAGAGTAAACAAGGATCTGTGTCAGGTCACTCGCCTGAGTGCTACTGGTACCATGTAACCCAGTACTACCTGTCGCATGGTCGAGTGGTCGGCGACTAAACCGGCTCCCCCATCAGGCTTGCCTGGTGAGGAGGGTGGCTAGACACCCTGCAGGATGAAAAACAAGACCTGTCAAAGGGTGGATGAACCATGGACAGAAAGGTCTGGCAAACCATCATCTGAGAGGGAACAGCAACCTTTGAAGCCAGCAGATGTGCAGAAATAGAAGAAGATGAGAGGAGAGGCCGTACCAACCCAAGCCTGATCTGCCATCTGGAACAACCTGTCCTGAATGCAGAAGAACTTTCAAAGGCAAGATTGAACACAGAAGCCACTTGATAGCAACGAGGAGGAAACTTTCTGACAGACAGCGCAGAATTCAAACTGAGGTCCAGTCCTGACCACTGGCCATGTAAAGGCATTGCCCTAACCACTACATCAACCGTGACACCCTGCTCAGAGAAGCCGGCTGGAATCTCGAGCGTCTGGAGGAATCGATGTGTCAGGCAGCAGTGGGGAGGGGTCGGGGATCAGCGGCGGCAGTGGGGAGGACTCGGGGATCAGTGGCAGTTCCTACCACACCCCCACACACACAAACCCTGATGCACACGCCCCACACACACACACATACATACTTGATTCTTTGAAAGATTTTATTTAATATTCTCAAATTACATAAAGAAAATCAAATACACATAAAATAACTGTAAACTACATCCCCTCCCCCTTACTAATACAATAAAAACCAAAAAAAGAAAAAAATAACCAAAATAAAGAAAAAAAAAACAACCTCTCCTCCCCCAAAACCTTAGAGAAATGTATCAAATATTCCCTGATTGGTCTGCCTACATTACAACATTGATTTAATTTCTATAGCCATGTGTTTCAAATATAAACACCACATATAAATAAAAAAGAGTAATTACTTACATTATATGTTAATTTTTCTAAATATAGACAAGAGTGCAATCCGTTATGCCATCTTTGTAAGTTTATATTCTTCCATGTGACAGCTATATATTTTCTCGCTACTGCTAACCCAAATCTTAACAAAGCCAAATATGGTTTAGGCATTTTGAATCAACAAATGGAACATTAACATAACCCAACAAACATATTTTTGGATCCATTAAATATCCCTTTGAAACAAATCCCTCAAAAATTTTATAATTTCCTCCCAAAAATGCTTAATTTTCTTTCACGACCAAACTGAATGTACAAAAGTAACTTTCTGCTCTCTACATCTAAAACAGAAATCTGTTAAACTGAATCCATATCTCTTCAATTTCTCAGGGGTTGAATATAATTGATGCAAAAAATTCTAATTGACCATAGTATACCTCACATTAATTAACTTGGTAACACCGTCAACACACAGTTTTGACCATTCCTCCCATGTCAAAATAATATTTAATTCTTTCCCATTTGTCTTTTTCCATTTTCTCCTGCAACAACCTATACATATCAGAAATAAAGCATTTTTCACCTTTATCTGCAATTAATAATTCAAATTTCTTTTGACCTGGTAAATTTATTTCCTTCCCATAATTCTTCTTTAAATAATCTCAAAGTTGGTAATAAACAAAGAATTTGATGCAATACCATATCTTTCCTGCAACCTTTTAAATGAACAAAACCTCCCTGCTTCAAAACAATCTATTACATTCACTAATCCTTTAATTTCCCAATCTTTTAAGTAAGGATTCTATCATGAAAAGGGAATTAATTTATTCTGATATAATGGTGATCTTATCGAAACTATTCCGATAGAATCAAGAATTAAATTGCGATTTTACCAAATATTCATTATATGTCGAAAAACGGATAATTTAAATTCTTGTAACAATAAAGGATTCCATTTATAAATGAAATGATTAATATTATTTTCCAAAATCTGAGCCATCTTTATCTTTGCCCACCTAGGAGATTGTTGATTATCAAATAACCAATTAATAAACTTCATCGGTGCCACCTCATAATAATTATAAAAACAATGTAATTGCAAACCACCCAATTTATAATGCCAAGTCCATTTTTGGAAAGAAACCCTCGATAATTTACCTTTCCATAAGAATAACCCAACTATGCAAGGAATAGATTGAAAAAAGTATTGTACTCGAGCATAAATGTTCATCTTTATGCAATTCACTCTTCCTATTAAGGTCAGTGGTAAATCTTTCCACTTATCTAAATCAATTTTAACCTTATTTAATAAAGGTACATAATGCAAAATAAATAATTCATGATCATTTTTATTTACAACTATTCCTAAATATTTAATTTTATTTGACCATCTAAATTTAGTAATTTGTCTACAATCCATAAAATCTTCTTCTGCTATTGGTAAAACCTCACTCTTTTCCCAATTAATCTCATATCCCGATAATTTACCATACTTATTCAACAAGTCCTGTGATAATTTTAGTGAAGTTTTTGGATTAGTTAAATATACAAAAACATCATGTGTAAATAAGCTAATTTTATTTTCATTTTCTCTCACTTTAAGTCCTCTAACACCAAAATCATGTCAAACAGCCTGAGGTAAAGGTTCTGTCACCAAAGCAAGTAAAGCAGGTGAAAGAGGAAAACCCTGTCTTGTAGAACAAGATAAATTAAAAGATTTTGAAATCTCACCATTCGTTATTACCCTTGTCGTAAGTTCTGCATATAAAGCCCTAACCCAACCCCTAAAAAATGGAACAAAATTAAACTTTTCCAATACTTTAAACAAAAACTTCCACTCAACTCGATCAAATGCCTTCTCAGCATCCAAAGATATATCCGTTGGTTGATTATCTTGTTGTTTTTAGCATTAATTAATGAAATCAATTTAACTATATTATCTGATGACAATTTAACTATATTGTCTTTGACAAACCCTACCTGATTGTTACGTAAAAAAATTTGGCAAATAATTCACTAACCTATTATCTGAAACTTTTGACACCAATCTATAATCAACATTTAATAATGATATCGGTCTGTAAGGTGACACTTTTTAAAGAGTTTCTTTCTTTTTTTAGGTATAACTGTAATCAATGCTTTTGAGAAAGATTCTGGAAATACATCCATTTTAGTTGCTTGTTTCAAAACATCTTTATATAATGGAAATAATAAATCATTAAATTTTTTATAAAACACCACCTTAAATCCATCCTCTCCAGGAGATTTCCCATCAGGCATCGATTGCAAAGCTTCTCTCAATTCTAATTCAGTAAATAAAATATCTAAATTCTTTACCTCAAATTCATTCAACACTGGCAAATTTAAACTAGATAAAAATAAATCAATTTGATCCATTTTTTGATAACCCTCTGACATATATAAATTTTCATTAAATTTTAAAAATTCATCAGTATTCATTTATGTAATTTCTCCATTCTTCCTAATAGCATTAATTGTCCTTGATACTTGCTCAGTTTTATGTTGCCATGCCAAACCATATGCACTCTTTCTCCCAATTGATAATAACATTGTTTAGACTGCAAAATCATTTTCTCATATTTATACGTTTGTAAATTATAACGTAATTTCACTTTAGATAAATTTATCCTTTCATCCTCTGTATAATTTTTTTAAATTTTTTTCTCCAAGCCTTCGATTTCCTTTTCCAAATTTAAACTTACGAATAAATAGTTTTTTTCTCTCTTAGTTGTATCGCTAATAATTTGTCCCCTCAAATTTGCTTTTAAAGCATCCCACAAAATAAATTTACTTTGAACTGAATTTTCTTTCATTTGTATTAAAAAATAATTTGATCTCTCATCTACTAAATGAAATCTGGTCTCTTCAATAACTTTTCATTAAACCTCCATCGATAAGCTGTCTCAGTTAATTCAGTCCCTAAACATTTAATGAAGGATATGAGAATAACCTACTTTTATATTCTGCAAAATTAAATCTACTTGTAAATGCACAGAAATCAAAAATACATTTATTCTAGAGAAAGAATTATGCCGAGCTGAATAAAGTGAATAATCTTTCTCAGTTGGATTTAATTTCCTCCAAATTTCCACTAAATTTAAATCCTCCATCATCTTAAACAGTCTTTTTGCCATTTTAGTTCTTTCAACAATTTTTGGAGATTTGTCCAACAAGGGATCCAAACAACAGTTAAAATCTATTCCGACTAACACATTCCCATATGCCTGATTCGAATTTAAAAATGTCCCTGAAATAAATGTCTGATCATCTTCATTTGGTGCATAAACATACATTAAAGTCCAACTTTCAGAAAAAAATCTTCCAATTAACAATCAGTACTCTTCCAACATTATCAAAAAAAAATCCACAGCAAAAAGTTTATTTTTATTAACTAATATCACCACGCCTCTAGTTTTAGAGTTTAATGAAGAAAAAATTACATGTCCTGACCAATCTCTCTTCAACTTCAAATGTTCTTTTTCTGTCAAATGAGTCCTTTGCAAAAAGACAATATCTACTTTTAGCTTCTTTAAATTTTTATTTTTTCTGCCTTTTTCTCCTTTGATTGTAATTCAAAAGATACATTTTTACGTTTCAAAATAGCTACATCTTTAGCCTTAGAATTAAATGAAGAAGAATATACATGCCCAACCCAGTTCCTTTTTAATTTCACGCTTTCCTTCACATTCAAATGTGTTTCTTGTAAAAAAGCAATATCAATTTTCATTTTCTTAATATATGCCAAGACCCGCTTACGTTTAACCTAACTATTTAATCCTCGAACATTAAAAGTAGCAAACCTCAACTTTGACATATCTACTATTATTACTAAATACCAATAATATCTTTCTATAAAAACTCAAATTAATGTATATAGGCCCTCCAATAAAAAAATCACAAATTAAAAACTAAAAAAAAATTAAAAATAAAAAAAATTTAAAAATAAAGAAAAAGGAAAAAAAAAGAAACCCCCCCCCCAAAAAAAAACTACCAAAAGGTAGTAATCCCCTAAACAAAAATTGGGTGTGGGTCACCCACCAGTGGCTGATGACTAGTAAAGAAAGTCCAAATCTCTCCTTGCCCAGCCAAACAGTCAGTAACATCAAAATATTATAAGAACAAAAGAAAAAATAGAATAAGAAAATTCTTTTAACCCAAAAGACTCCAATCTTGAAAATCCCATTTCAGAAGTTGGACTCTTTCCATTCCTGTTTTTTTCCCATTTTTGCCATTTCTTCCTTTTCCAGAGCTACCAAAGTTTTCTTTAGGAGATAATGCTGGACTATGTCTTTGTCCTCTTATATCTGGCCATGAGTCAGCAAAAATCATTGCTTCACAATCAGTTTCAAAAAACCAAAATTGATAGACTCCGTAAAACACCTTCAACACTGCAGGGTAACGAAAAGTAGACTTATAACCTTTATGCCACAAAACTTCTTTAACTGGATTGAATCGACGTCGACCTGATGCATTTCCAATAATGGAGACATTTTCCTGTGTGCTCCCTCCATTGAAATCAAAAGGCTTTCTACTTCTTGGGAACACGCACCTTCTTCCGGGGAATGGGTAATTCCAGCGCCATCCTTCATTTGGTAGCAATAGATTTTTTTTCAGCCCGCACAGGAAATCTTTGGGGTCTAGGCAATGAAGAAATTGAGCCAGGGGCTGTTTCAGGTCGTCTAGTCCCCAGATCCTCAGCACTTCGAAAATGGATATTCTTATGAACTTGAGGTTTAATCTTTTTACCATTAGTGGCCATAATAATTGCTTGATACTTTAAACTAAAATTTAAAAAGTTTAAACTTGAAAACAAAGGTTAAAAAACAGGTATTTAAAAATCTGGCCAGAGAGGTCGAGATTACATGTCTAGACTCTACGCTATCTTGCCACGATCCCTACTTTTAGCTTCTTAATATAATCTATCACACATTGCCTTTTTATTGGGTGATTTAAACCCTTAACATTAACAATTGTAAAACTTAAATTACTTATTACAACTTACACAATGGCACCCAATCTTTCACAATTAACTTAAACAAAAACCCTCAACCAACAATAAAAAACACTAGACTCCCCCCCTGAAAAAACTGCAACACACTCGAGACACATACCCCAGACACATACCCCAACAATCACACACCTCCCACACACACACCCTACACACAACCCCCAACACGCATCCCCAGACACACATTCCACACATACAAGCCCCGACTCACACCCCCCACAATCACACACCTCCCACATGCACACCCCACACACACATACACATCCCAGGAACACAACCTCACGCTCACAAACTCCCACACATACACTCTGCGCACACACACACACATATCCCCCATACACATACTCCCCCACACACAACCTCTGACAGATATACACAAACACCCTTCGACACTCATACACACCTTCCACACCCTCACTCCACAAACACCCAATGCACCCACAGTCCCCTTCCCACACACCACACCTACACGTATACCCCGACGCACAACCCAGAAACACCGCCCACATACACCCCTCACACACACCTTCACACATGACCACCTCCCACACACAACTCACAAAATCAACTCCCAGCCACACATCCCACACATAAACGCACACTCACACTCACCCGATACAACCCCTGGACAGATAAACCTCCCACACACATACCCGTACACACATCCTCTCACACTCAGTCCCCCCCACACACACCCACCCACACCCCATATACCTCTCACACACAACCCCAAACACACACACACCTTCACACTTGACCACCTCCCACACACAACCAACACAAAATCAACACCAAGCTACACACACACATACACGCACACTCACACAATACAACCCCTACACAGATAAACCTCCCACACACATACCCGTACACACATCCTTTCACACACACAGTCCCCCCCACACACACCCACCCACACCCCATATACCTCTCACACACACACCCAAACACACACACATTCACACTTGACCACCTCCCACACACAACCAACACAAAATCAACACCCAGCTACACACACACATACACGCACACTCACACAATACAACCCTACACATCTGCTCCAAAAAACATGGCCCCAATGGACATCCCCCACTCACTCCCCACATACACACCCCACACAATCATAACCCTACAGACTTCCCCACAAAAACAATAACATACCCGTCCCACACACACCCAACACAAACCACACACACACCCATTCATAGACCTCCACCCATCCCCAAACACATACCCCACATACACACCCAGCACATGGACGCCCCTCCATATTCACCACCGCATTCACACCCCTGCACACACAACCCACGCACAAACCCATTCCCAATCATGCCCCCTACACACTCCCTCCCTCGCATGCACTGCCACACTTATTTCTCCGCACACACACCCTTCACACCCTTGACACAAACATTGCCAGACAAATCCCACCATGCACACGCACTAATGCGACCCTGCACAAACACCTTCCCACACAAGTCCCTCACACATGCACTCCCACTCACATTGCCCTACACACACATCCCGAACTACATACCCCTACACACACACACCCCATAAATACGCCCACACACACACTCCCTCATACAACCCCCTCACACACAAACCCGCAAATCCACCCACCCACACCACCCCACACATATTTCCCCCACACTCATGCGCTCACACACAGACACACACACATTCCCTCCACGTATATCACACACACACACACACACACACACACACACACACACACACCAACCCTCCATATGCAAACCCCACACAAGCCACACATCCCATACCCACACACACACTCTCTATATTCAAATCCCACACACACACAAACCCCACTCATAAACACCACACAAGCACAAAACCCCTAACACACACAAACTCACACACAAAAACACCACACAAACACAAACAACCCCCACACTCAAATCCACCCCACACACTAACCCACCACACACACTAACCCACCACACATACACACCATACACACCTCCCCAAACATCAGAGACTTACCCAAATTCCCCACACACACAAACCCCAAAATAGCGCCCATGGTGGAAGTGAGGGCATTGGTGCAGTCGCTGACCCATGGGGAGGTGTGGGTGAGGGCATTGGTGCCATCGCTGATGGAGGGAGGGGGTGGTGCCGTCGCTGATGGAGGGAGGGGGGTTGGTGCCGTCGCTGATGGAGGGAGGGGGGGTGGTGCTTTCGCTGATGGAGGGAGGGGGGTTGGTGCTGTCGCTGATGGAGGGAGGGGGGTGATGCCTTCGCTGATGGAGGGAGGGGGGTTGGTGCCGTCGCTGATGGAAGGAGGTGGATTGGTGCCATCGATGATGGAGGGAGGGGGGTTGGTGCCATCGCTGATGGAGGGAGGGAGGTTGGTGCCATCGCTGATGGAGGGAGGGGGGTGGTGCCATCGCTGATGGAGGGAGGGAGCTTGGTGCCATCGCTGATGGAAGGAGGGGGGGTGGTGCCATCGCTGATGGAGGGAGGGAGGTTGGTGCCATCGCTGATGGAGGGAGGGAGGTTGGTGCCATCGCTGATAGAAGGAGTGGGGTGGTCCCATCGCTGATGGAGGGAGGGTGGTTGGTGCCATCGCTGATGGAGGGAGGGAGGTTGGTGCCATCGCTGATGGAGGGAGGGAGGTTGGTGCCATCGCTGATGTGTCAAGGGGTGCAAGATGACGTCGTCATTGACAAGTATGGGGATGGAAGTAGCGCTGACAAGCGGGGTGGGGGCGCATGCAATGCTTGCCATGACCTATATACGTTGGTGCCCCACACAGACACTGACACACACACTCACCCTGCCACACACACCCACTCACACATACACACCCCCACACACACCCCAAACCCACACCCCTCACACACTCCCCATACACCCATCCCCCACAAACTCACACCCCTCACAACCACACACACACCCCTCACACACACCACACATAACCCACACCCACACCCCTCATACACACACCCTCACACATGCCCCACAACACACACCCCTCCACATCATCTCTCCACCCATCCCACACACTCTCACCCCCCACCCACACATCCACACACTCAGACACCCCCACACTGCCCCCTACACATATTCTCACAAACACACATCTACACACACTTCCCACACACACCCATCCCTCACACACACACCACATTAACACACCATACACACACCCACCCCCACACACCCCACTCCCCACACACCCACTCCCCACAATCACACATCCCTCACAAACACACACCACACATAACCCACACACACTGCCACACACATACCCCACAACACACACCCCTCCACAACACCCACCCACCCATCTCATACACACTCTCACCCCCCACCCACACACTCAGACACCCCCACACAGCCCCTACACTTATCTTCACAAACACTCATCTACACACATTTCCCACACACACCCCTCTCTCACCCATCACTCACACACACACACCCCACACTAACACACTATACACACACCCACCCCCCACATACCCCACTCCCTACACATCCACCCTCCACAAACACACATCCCTCACAAACACACACCACACATAACCCACACACATACCCCTCATACACACTCCCACACACATACCCCACAACACACACCCCTCCACACCCCCATCCACCCATCCCACACACTCTCACCCCCCATCCACACACTCAGACACCCCCACACAGCCCCCTACACTAATCCTCACATACAACCCACACACTCCCACTTACACACACCCCACACACACCTCTCACACACACCCACAAACACACTTCCCACACACTCAGACACCTTCCACACTGACTCCACACAACACACAGACCACACACAATTCCCACACACACCCCACACACCCACATACTTACACACACTTCCCACACACACTCCCACTTACACACACACCCCACATCCCCACACTTACCAAACACTCACCCCACACAAACCTCTCACATCCACTTGCCACACACTCAATCCACACACTCAGACAACTCCCACAGTGACCCCACACACACACACATCCACACTCCAATAGAATCTCTTTTCTCCCTCTCCCCTTAATCCCGTCTCTGAACCAGATTCTTGTATTTAAAGTAGACTTTGTTCCTAGACGAATATAATATGGGTCTGGAAGTCGGGATTTAGAATGAAAGGTTCTGAAAATCGTTCAGGATAGGTCCCCCCAATTATTTCGGGGCAAATTGGAAGATGTTCTTTTATATCAGCGACATGTTCTATCAGTGAGATAATTTTGTCGAGTTCCTTCCATTTGACGTCGATGTTGTGCTTTGTACAAATGTCTGCATATATTTGTTCACTTATGGAAAATGGAAAGAAGGAAATGCACACACGCACACATACCCACTCCCACACCCTCCCACACGCACACATACATACACACAACCTCCCTCACACCCCTTCTTACACACGCCCACACACATACCTACCCAAAAGGACCCAAGCACATACACTCCACACATATCCACCACACAATCCTACCCACACACCCCACACACAACCCCTCACCCATTCCCTCCATAACCCCACATGCAGACCCCAAACACACACCCCAATCCCACAAAACTCCAGACACACATCCCAATGATTTTGGGGCAAATTGGAAGATGTGCTTTTCTATCAGGGACGTGTTCCATAAGTGAGTTAATTTTGTCGAGTTCCTTCCATTTGACGTCGATGTTGTGCTTTGTGCAAATGTTCTGTATATATTTGATCGTTGATATATTTGTATATATTTGTTCACTGTTCTGTATATATTCTGTATATATTGTATATATTCTGTATATACTTTTTCACTGTAAACTAAAGCCCCACATATCTGCACACACACCCTCACACACACACCCTCCCCCACACCCCTTCTTACACACGCCCACACACATTCCCACCCACAAGCAACCATGCACATATAACCCACACACATCCACCGCACAATCTCACCCACACACACCACACACATCCACTCACACGTTCCATCCAACACCCCAATACCTGAACATGCAGTCCACAAACACACACCCAATTCCACACAACTCCACACACACATCCCAAATCCCACACACAACCCCAACTATTTCGGGGCAAATTGGTAGATGTGCTTTTATATCAGGGACGTGTTCGATAAGTGAGATAATTTTGTCGAGTTCTTTTCATTTGACGTCGATGTTGTGCTTTGTACATATGTTCTGTATATATTTGATCGTTGATATATTTGTATATATTTGTTCACTCTTCTGTATATATTCTGTATATATTGTAAATATTCTGTATATACTTTTTCACTGTAAATAAAACCCCCACATACATGCACGCACACACACACTACCACACACACCCAAATGCCAACAGACACTCCCACTCCCTCACACACACACACACACACACACACACACACACACACACTTTCCCTCACACCCCTTCTTACACACGCTCACACATATACCCACCCACAAGCACCCATGCACTTATACCCCACACACATCCACTACACAATCTTAAAAAATCAAACAAAAGATGAGAAACATTAAATCGGACTGACCCGACAGGACGGAGGAACTAAGGTCGTTTGGAATCAGCAGATGCGATAGAATCGGCAATCTCCGTCAGGCCGAGGGACCTTGAAACACCACACAAGTACAAACTAAACTGGATGAGAGGGTCCTTGCAGAGAAATGGATTGGAGTCAATCCACAGGACCCTCAGAGCAACAGAGAGGATCACTGGAGTCTCCCTCTTCCCCATCAGTGTGATCTAGCAGGATCCTTGTCTGAAGAGGCCATGCCAAATCCTGGAGAAGCCCTTTGACCCTGCCCACAGCATCTCTCAGCTGCTCCCATCAAGGAAGAGAAAGGAGGATCAGAACCAGCATCAGCAGGATGAAGAACAGCTTCTGTGCAGGGGTCGGGAGAAGGTTGAAGCACCAAAGGAACTGCTCCCACTCACCATCCGAGTGCAAACAGAGAGCGCATGTAAAATGTTCAATGATGGGAATGTATGGACATGATACTAAGGGCTGAAAGAGACTTGGAACAGGGTTTTTTGTGGTCGATCATTTATTACGAATAAAGTCTTACACGAAAGGGCAAGAAGCAGCTAAGGTTGTTCTTTCCACACAGATCTACTGTTAGTCCTCTAATTCTATGGGAACTGTCGCAGGGTTGTAGCTCCCAGTTGTTGGGATAGGCTGACACAAAGTGGTAGGTCCAGGTACTAATGAGGATGCCATCAGATGGTTCCCCACCCCCCACTCTCTCCCCACCACCACTGCCAACATCAGTTCTTTGTATTACAAATAAAGATGAGTGAAACACAGAAGTCTGCAGACGCTGTGATTATAATTACAAACACACCGACATGCTGAGGGAACTCAGCTATTCTTTCCAGCATTCAGGCCTGAGCCCTTCTTCAAGGAATAAACAGAATAACCCAGAAGCAGGAAATCTCAGAAAGGCTCAGAATTCTGGTTAGGGGACAAATCCAGCCCAACAAAAGGTGTTAATTGGATGTGATAGGGATGAGGTTTTTCATAGCAGGCCGAGCGACCATGTGGTCAGGCGGGCTGAATCGCTGTCCCAGTCAGTTGGTACAAGATGGCATAGGCCCCCCTTCCCTTCTCACGAGAAACATGCGTTTGGCGACACATATTGCCTGAGAGATGTTGCCACATCCTGGTTGCACGTCACTGGGCAGGCAATGACTACGCAACGCACTGACATCACTCCCCTAGACCAGTGCACCCCAGAGAGGAATGAGGTCGTCCCCTAAAAGCAGCACGAGAGATTCACATAAAGGCAGTTACTGGTTCACTTCATACTGTGTGGAGGTGCTTCATTTCAGTAGCACCACCTTTAGCAGCCACGACAAGACCATGAACAGGCAGTCAGCAAGAGAATGGGATGGGGAATTGAAGCAGGTGGCCACTGGGAGATCCCCGCTCTTGTGGCGGACATGGAGAAGTTTTTGTTTATAGGATAGCTATGAATCTCGATGAAAATACAACCAGTATAGGTTTTACTCATTCACAGGCTTCCAGAGAACAGACTGGGAGAGAAAATATAAGTCTTTAGGCCAGCAAATCTTCCAGACAGGGATCAATGATCAATTCTTCCCAACAGGGTCCCAGGCTCCAAAATCCATGATGTCTTCCTTGATATTTTTAATGCAGTAGCGCTAACTGACTACCGATCGAGTCAATGAGCTGCCAAAAGGCAGCCCATTCATAAATTGGTTTCCTGCCCAAACACAGCTGATGGAGTCTGTTACCTATCAGATGTGAATTGTCAAAAGGTATAGTAAGCGTTCAGTAACCTTAACAACACCTTTCAGTGCCAGCTTGACATTGTTTCTGCCCAGAGGTAAACGTCTCATGTCCCTGCCCATTGGAACACGTCTCCAGGAGACCAATGACAGCTTGGTGCAAAGGGGATACCCAATGTGTGCCGGTGCCATTGATGGATCACATATTCCCATTATTGCCCCCAGCTTGCATGCTGCAGCCTACTACAATCGCAAAGGCTGGCATTCAATGGTTCTGCAAGCGGTGGTCGACCACAGATTCTGGTGAGCTAAGCCTTTATTGGTCTTTATCACATCACATCTCAATGTCTATCACTTCACTGTGCTTTCCATTCACGTTACAGCTTCTCAGATGTGTTTGTTGGCCGGGCAGTACCCATGATGCCCGAGTGCTTGCCAACTCTCCTCTGTATAGAAAGGAAGAGGACCAGGGCGGATACCACTTCCCACCTGACGTGAGTGTTCACCCTACAAAGCTCCATGTGTCAATCTTATGTATGCTTATTGTGTCAACGGTCATGTGTATGAATTAACAACATTCTCCATTGTTGTGCCTGCAGGTGTCCAAGGATGTTAATGGAGTGGAGGTTCCAGCGCATCTTGTGGGTCATCTGGCATATCCACTACGAAATTGGCTGATGAAGGGGTTCACACAGCACCAAGGACTGGATCTGGATCAGCAAAGATTTAACAAGGCCCTTAATTCTGCAAGGATAGTGGTGGAACATGCATATTGCCGTCTAAATGGCTGCCGGTGGTGCCTGTCCAACCGTCTGGATATCTCTACCACCTTAGTCCCAGGTGTTGTGTTTGCTCGCTGTGTCCTGCACAATATATGTGAGATTAACAAGGAAGACTTTCTGTCAGAGTGGACGTTGGTTGAAGCAGATGGTCCTGCACCCATTAGCACAGATTGTCGCAATCAGCAGGCCCATGGGCACCAGGCCATCCATTCTGCCATTTTGTCCATCCTGTAAGGGTATGACCCTGCCACCTAGCTCCTAATTTCCACAACTTGTTCCCCCCTCCACCCTCCCCACCCAATGCGACAACATGAGCCTACTGCCTGGCATGTTATGTGTTCTCGTGAAGTAATGGTTGCATATAAATGAGACTTGTGTGCTTGTCAAAAATGTAATAAAAAACATTTTTTGAGAAATCTTATTGCTTCATAAATATCTGAGTTCGATATAGCAATGTAAACATTTCACATTATGTTTAAACTAGATGTAAACCATGGAACGGACAAATCACATTGCAAATACACTCCACACTTGAACACCGCAGAACAAAAACAAAAATGGTAAACACAACAAACACATCCACCCGGCACCACAGCATTTCTGTGTTGTGCCGATTATACCTCTCGGAGGAGGGTTACCAAGTTCATTTGGCAGGCGCATCCTGCGCATTCAGGTGGCCTTCCGGCAGCCCATATTGCCATTATATGCGGCTTTACAAGTGGGGCATTTGGCCACCTGAAAGTGCCTTTTCTAAGAGTTCCTGTATCTGGCTCATTCCTTGAAGAAGGGCTCAGGACTGAAATGTTGGGAATATATCTTGATCTCCTATGGACACTGAAAATCCGGGCTGAGCTCCTCCAGCTTAACGGTGGGTTTTTAAGCACCACATATAGATGCACATCTCAAGACAAGGCCACAAAAATGTGCCACCTGGGAAAATTGCATAACAGGGGCATCTTGTGGTTCCACTTGGCTGCTTCTTACATTATTTGGCCAGGACTTTCTTTGCAAATTTCCCAACACCTATTCTGTGTTTTCTCCAACCTGTCAATTCAAATACACTTGTTTTCTTACTTCTCCAGTTCTTGGTTTCTCTGCTTCCTGACCTGCTTTTTCCAGCAGTTTTGTATAACTTATATTCCAGCAGTTGCTGTGGTTGAACTTTTACTGATTTAATGAATTGTTTTCATCAGAATCTAAATGTGCTTGAGTCCACGGTCAGCCATGTAAGCATTGAAATGGGTGGCCACTGGGAGATCCACCCTGTTGCAGCAGACAGAGTTGAAGTGCATTAAATGCACCCAATCATTTGGTCACTGCAGCCACCATTTAAAAAATTCAAGAGGTTCTGCAGTCTGTGTGTCAAGAAATCCCTCTGCACCTCTGTTTTTAGTGGGAATCCTTCAACCCTGAAGTTGTGCTCTCTCGTCCTTGACTCCTCTAACATGGGAGATAATTTTACCACATCTACTGTATCCAGGCTTCTCAACATTCGAAGTGCTTCTTAGGACCCCTACCACTCATCATTCTTCTGAACACCAAGGAGTATAGTCCAAGATCCATCAAACCTTCCTCATATATTAATCCCTTCATTCCAGGAATCATTCTTGTGAATCTTCTGCAATGCCAGCACATCCTTTCTTCAATAAGGAGCCCAAAACTCTCTCCGCTACTGCAGGTGCTGCCTTGCCAGTGTCTTCTTAAGCCTCAACATCACATCCCTGCTCTTATATCCTATTATTTGCGATATGAATACCAACATTCCAATCAGCTGATTGACCACCAACATGGAAGTTAACCTATGGGGCATCCTGCACGGCGATGCCAAGGTCCATCTCCCCCAGAATTTTGAATGTTCACCCTATGCAATAATAATCTGCCCTTTTATTCCTTCTCCCAAAGTTCATGACCAGACATTTTCCTACTTTGGAATTCACTGGCCTCTTCTTTTTCCATTCTCCTAATCTATCTGTCTCTCTGCAGCCTTGCTGTTTTCTCCCAGCTACCTGCTGCTCTGTAACGGGTGAAGAAAAAGAGATGGCCCCCAGAATTGTTTCCCAGCATTTCTGCACACCTGCAGAAAGCCACATAACACAGCAATTGCCTTCTGGTCGGTCCCCCTGATAGTACAGATTCTAACACCAATGTGTATCTGTCCAGAGTGTAGTGTAGGATGACTGTGATTGGCTGAGAGTGTAGCCACACCTACTGGCAGGTCTTAAAGGATTTCTCCTAGCCAGACCAGGTCATTCTGGACTGGTCGACCCACGTATGATATGCTCCAGTCTTTTAGTTAATAAAAGTCTTGGTTTGGATCAACAAGTGTTTGGTTCTTTCGACGCACTCTGCAATGTTCCCCCTTCCTGCACCTTTGCTCTCTGAGATGTGTCACCAACAGTGTCCTTTCCTTCTTTCCTCAAAATAGATACTTTATTTTCATATTTCAATATGTGCGCAACTCGGAGTTCACAATATTAGCCAAGAGCTGTTAAAATTCCCGGGAAAACATTGCAAATTATAAAATCTTCTCAAACAATGAAAAACCATGTACAAAAGTGAAAACAGTGACTCCTGGTGGGCCAGGTAAAAACTATCGGGAGATACATAAAAAGGTGCCTTTTTAGAATCTTTTTCTGCTCATGTAGAGAGGATTTTGAAGGTTAATTGGAAACTATTTTCAGAGGCTTGGACTTGGATGAATTTGTACGGACTGAATGAAGATGATGTTCACTCTGTTCCTGATGCATTTTTATATTTGAATCAATCAATGAGAATATTATGGTTGGAGGAGATTTTAATTGTTGTTTGGATCCGTTGTTGATTAAATCTCGAAAAATTGTGAAAAAAAAACAAAATGGCGAAAAGAATAACTGAGTTGATGGGGGATTTAAATTTAGTGGAAATATGGGAATGGAGGAATCCGACTGAAAAGGAATTTTCCTTTTATTCTGCACGTCATGATTCGGTTTCAAGAATAGTTTTTTTTGGTATCAGCCCATTTGCAGGGTCGAATCAGACAGGCTGAGTATAAGAGTAGGATTCTGTCAGATCACTCATTATTGTTAATTTCACGTAGTATCGCAGAGATGGTGGAAACTTGTTATTGTTGGTGATTTAATGAAATGTTGTTAAAAAAAACCTGAAATTATTACGCTTGTAAGAGATCAGATTAGGTTTTTTTAGAAACGAATAAGGGATCAGTTCAAAGTAAGTTTATGTTATGGGATACTTTAAAAAAGATATTTACGAGGTCAAACTATTACTTACACAGCAAAAGTGAAGAAACAATATATAGCAGAAATTCAGGACTTAGAGAAAGAAATTGCAACATTAGAGAAGACATTTCAGAAAAATTCAACTGAGGATAATAAAATACAGTTGTCCAAATTGAAGCTTTGTTATAATACAATTGTGAAAAAATAATTCAATGATGGAAACAGCTCTACTATGAGTTGAGGGAGAGAGCACATACGGTTTTAACTTAGCAATTGGAAACTGAACAAGTGCCTAGAATGCAGTTAGGAGAAATTCAGAGATAACATAAACCACAGGATATTAATGATGAATTTTGTACATTTTATCGGGACTTTATCTGAAGGGAATTCGGATATGGAGCAGATTGATTGTTTTTTGTCGAATTTAAATTTACCTTTATTAGAGGAAGAGGATATTAAGACTTTGGATGGTTCATTTACTGATTTGGAACTTAAGGAGGCGTTACAATCTATGACAAGTGGAAAATCCCCTGGAGAAGATGGATTTACATTGGAATTTTAGAGAAATTTTTATGATTTGTTATTTCCGGAATATTCTGATGTACTGAAGCTCGCCACTGATACAGGTTTATTTCCAGAATCGTTTTCAAGGGCATTAATAACACTCATCCCAAAGAAAGACAGAGATCCATTAAAAGTTGTGTCATACAGACTAATATTAATAAATAATAATATTGAATGTAGATTACAAAATTGTAGCAAAGGTTTTAGCAAACAGATTGGCTAACCTTTTACCGCAATTAGTACATGTGGATCAAGCAGGATTTATCAAGGACAGGTATTCAGCTGATAATATTACTAAATTAATTACAATAATTAATGCTTCAAGACAACTCAACCAGACAATGATATTAGCGCTAGACGTGGAAACGGCTTTCCACAGTGTGGAGTGGAATTTTTATTTAAGGTGTTAGAAAAATATAAATTTGGACCACTCTTTACCAGTTGGGTTAAGGCATTATATACTAATACTCCTGCTCGGGTGATGACAAATGGGCAGATTTTGCAGGCATTCAATTTGTTTAGATCCACTAGACAGGGTCGTCCGCTGTCACTAGCCTTATTTGCATTAGTTATAGAACCAAGCAATTAGGCAAGAAATGAATATTAAGGGAATTACAATTGGTGGGCAAGAGTATAAAATTAATCTGTTTGCAGATGATGTGTTGATATATTTGTCTCAACCTAAGAATTCTTTCGAACCATTACAAAATTTGTTGAAAAGATACGGGGTAATGTCAGGCTATAAAGTAAAGTGAGATATTACTAATATCAGATGGAGATTATTCAGATTGTAAACAACTTATGAAGTTTAAATGGTCAAATAAAATTATTTGGGCATAATAATGGATAAAGAGTATCAAAATTTATACAGCTTAAATTATGTACCATTATTAAATAAGATTAAGTTTGATTTAAATAGATGGAAGGAGTCACTGTTAACACGGGTAAATTGTATTAAAATGAGTATATATCCACGCATTCAGTATTTGTTTCAATCTATTTTGAGTGTTATACCGGGAAAGTTCTTTCAGGAATTAAATAAAGCAGATTGTTTCTTTCTATGGAAAGGTAAGTTGTCTAGAGTCTCTATGCAAAAGTTGACATGGAGGTATGTTTTGGGAGGTCATCAATTCCACATTTTCAAAATTATTATCAAGTAGCACAATTAAAGTTTATGAATAGACTGTTTGATATTGACCAACCTCCGATGTGGGTGAATGTGGAGATGGATCAAATACAAGAAAGAACAATACATTATTTTATATATAAATGGAATCCTCTGCTTTTGCAGTAGTATCAACTGACAGTATTGAAACATTTGATAGGAGAATGGTATAAATGGAATCAGTTTATAGGATCGAAAGGTAAGATTTCAGCTAAGACACCATTATATCAGAATCAGACAATTTCATTTTCTATGAATAATTCTTATTTGAAAGATTGGGAATCAAAAGAAGTGATATTATTGGAGGACTGTTTTGGTTTAATAGACAGAGAGAAATTTGGAATATCACAAAATACTTTATTTGCTTACTATCAAGTACAAGATTTATTATTAGAATGCTTTGGTAGAAATTTTAGTATAACCTGGTCAAATGAAATTTGAGAGATTAATTGTTGATAAGGGGAAAGAAGGGATTTGTTTCCGAAATGATATGTTATTACAAGAAAAGATGAAAAAGGTAGATATATTTAAAATAAAGGATAAATGGGAGAAGGATTTATGTGTTCCTATTTCTGTGGATGAGTGGTCTTACATGTGTTTGGTTAGTGTTATGAAATTAATTAATGTACGATATAGTTTAGTTAGTTATAACTTTCTGCATCAGTTATATTGAACTCCTGAAAAACTGACAAAATATGGATTTAGTGGGTCAGATTTGTGTTTTTGATTTGGTGATCAGACAGGTACTTTTTTTATACTCAGCGTGGGAATGTTTAAAGTTGAAGCCCTTTTGGTAAAAAGTGATTAAATTTTTGCGAGTTCTTTTCAAATAGATTTATATGTGGATCCATGGGTATGATTACTGGGATACATGAATACAATTATGGCAAATTTACGCTTGGAGAAACCTCAAATTGCATATATTCGTTTAGAATTAGCAGTGGCTAGAAAATGTATAGCTGCAACTTGGAAAAATGATGTCGAATTGAGTATTTATAGATGACACAATGAAATTCAATCATGTATTTACTTAAGAGAAAATAACGTATAATTTGCAAAATAATTATTCTTTTTTTATAACGATGTGAAGTTGGTATTTGGAATGTATGGGTTGAGATGTTAAGTAAAAGCCTTATACGTGTTGCAAGATGTAAATGGATGTCACACCGTAACAGTCTGTTATGAGACGATGCTATTGAGTTTTTTAATATAAGCTTCGTAGGGGTGAGGGTTATAGGGGCTGGGATAGATTAGAAGGGGGAGGAGGGAGGTGGGAGGTAGTAGAGGGTAGTTTTAGATTAAACGTTGTATTTTTTCTTGGTTCTGTAAAATTCTTAAATAAACTTCCAAAAAAACTGCATCGAGATAAATGTCGAGCCAGGCTCATCCATTGAACAGAAGACAACATAACACATCAATTGCCTTCTGGTTTTTCATCCACTCTACTCCAAACCTTACAATTTTGACTCCATGGGTTTCCTCTGGGTACTGATGTCCTCTCACATCCCTCAGGTAGGTGTAAATGGCAGCTTGATGATTGATGTGGATTGTTTTATATTTTAAATACAACATCTATATTGTACATGTAATGGCAATATCATTCAAAGAATTAGACTCCACTACAAAACTGGGAGGAAGGATGTGAACCTGAAAGATTTAGTTATGGTCACTGATTCTTAAACAATTTGGTGAGAGGACACACACATGGATATCGGGATGAACCCAGGCATGAGAGGTTTCAGAAAGGAGTAGAGACTGTTCTTGATCAATCAAGAAATTTTAGAGATCACCCAGTAAATGTTATGAGAAGGCACATGAGCGCGCGATGCCATAAAATGAGTTACGTTTATATTGCATATTCGGTTAATTTTAACTTAGACATACAGCATGGTAGCAGAACATCTCATGCCCTGAAGCCATGCTGCCCAATTTACACCCCATTGACCTACACCCCCTGCACATTTTGAATGGATGGAGGAAACCAGAGCCCCTGAGGAAAACCCACGCAGATACAGGGAAGACTTTCAAACTCTTTATAGACAGTGCAGGACCCGAACCCAGGTCCGGTCCCAACCATTGGTGCTGTAAAGGTGTTGTGCTAATTTCCACACCAACCATGTCATCCTTTAGATGCCATCTTATTCAGAATAAAGAGTGTTTACTCTTTCTCTCCTTTAACCATCTTGAACACAATGGCAAACTGTTTCATTAACCTCAAAAACAATTGATCAGAAATAATCTATAGAACACCGTCAAACCCATTAACTGAAATAAATTAAATAGAAGGAAAAAAGAAAAAAAATTAACTGCTAAAACGAAAAAAACCTAAAAATTAGGTCTAATCCAACCTCTCCCTCTAATCAAAGTTATCTTATGTAATGAAGAAAAGAAGAATAGTGTAGAACCACTGGTAGCCCCCAGAGAACAGGCGATGAATGGCCAAACCACACATTTAGTTCCTCCAATTGTAGAAAAATTCTAGGAATGTGCCCCATTATTTCATCAATTGGAACTTTCTATCTTTAATATAAGATATGATTGTCTCTAAACTTAAAAGGACATTACATCATGTAATCACAGTGTATGAGTCGGGGAAGAATCATCTTTCCATTTCAATAACATTGCTCATCTGGCTATTAACGTAGCAAAAGCTCAAAATTTTTTCTGAGCTGCCGACGATGGTTTATCTGGATTACGAGAAAAACCAAACAGAGCAATTTAACGGACGAGTTCAAAATTGATCTTAAGAACCATTGATAAAGTTTGAAAAATGCCTTTCCTGAATTTCTCTAAGTTTGGGCATTCCCAAAACAGAGGAATTAAAGAGACTTGGAAAATTTTAAATTTCTCACATAGTGAATCAACATCTGCATACAAGCGAGATAGTTTCAGTTTGGACATATGTATTCCTGTACCACCTTAAATTGTAAAAATCAATGCCTAGCATATAGTGAAGAGTCATTAATACAATTGAGAATAGAATACCAAGCTACTTCTGGAAATTTTATATTTAAATCTCATTCACAACTGCTCTTAATCTTGGATTTTAAACCCAATACATTATTATAAATACATGCTATTAATCCACCATGAACATAAAGCCATAAATTTAAAAAAATAGATGAAGAATATTAGTCTTAGAAATTCACGGAAAATCCAAAATCTTAGATTGAAGAAAATGTCTAATTTTTCAATGTCAAAAAAGAGTGATTACTAAGTTCAAAATTTAGTTGATAATTGTTTGAACGTGGCAAAATTAACTGAAATAAAGGGGTCATTGAAACTTTGAATACCTATTCTATAACATCCTTGAAATCTACATCCAACAAGGATGGTGGTAAAAGATGGTTATCTATCATAGGGTTGCCCAATGAAAAACCATTTAGCCCAAAACAGTTCCTAAATTGGCCAAAATTCTCAATCAGTTTTTCAATCATGGATTATGTGTCAAATTTGGAAAATGGTAATATTGTAGAACTTTTTTGGAAAACTGTAATTCCGTCATGGCCCATGAAGGGCGATTCACTGATTTTTCCAAAATTATCTAAAGCAAGCCTGATCCAAATGCTATACTCTTTCCATTTATTACATTCCCAGCAGAAGTTGGGGAATTACAACTAGTAACAAGGAACTGGCTCTGTTATCCCCTCTTCACACAGGCCATAAAGTTCATAGTTGGAGCAAAGGTCTATCTTGGATCAAATGAACTGATAAAAACAGGATCCAAAGCAAGATTTAATTTGTTATTTTGGCCCAGTATTTAATGGCAGAAACTTGCTGAGCAGAGAGGGCTTTTATAATAGATAGATAATATTGAAATATTACAGACCTGAAGGGCTTTTATGTATTCATTAAATAAACAGAAAAGGGTTTAAAATAATCAGACAATAGTCCAATTTTATAAATTAGATCAGGGTATTATATTATAAGCCCAAAGTTAGGGTTGTACCTAATGGACAAATGTCCTCAGCATTCCCATGAACCAGGTGTAGTGGGCAGGGATGCCCATTATCTCCAGCTCCCTTCATTTTGATTCGAGAACCGTTGGTGGAAGATATTCACTGAGATCCAGACATTAAAGGATCGTGGGTAAATAAACCAGGAAGAAGATGAGATTAATCTATTTGCAGATGATGTCCTGATATGTTTGACAGACCCAGCAATTTCATTGGTAACACTACACTCTAAACTGGAAGATCATGGGAAGATCTTGTGATATAAAAGGACCAAAATAATCAACTTCCACGTATGTAAAAGGGAATTAATCAGGTGAAACTCTGGCCTGTGGTAAATCTGACATTTGTTGTTGTCCAGGTTTTCATTCTCTCTGTAAGTCACAAAGATATGAACCCTCATGATTTCATTATTAATATATTTAAGCACTGACGTACTATCAGGCCAAAACTCAGAATCTGCTAACTCCATCTGTAATTCTCTTCTTAACATAGTGTCCATTTTGCTCACCGTAGTAGCAGTCAATTCCATTCAAGGTCTGGTGACTGACTTTAATGGAGTAACTCTGGCTTTTCCCATTACAAATCCACCATGTACTCGCACTTGGTTTTCACAGGACTCAGTAACTGACAGGATCAAAATCACCTTCACTACATCAGCAAAATGGTGTAACAGCAAACGTGGCCAATCCAAAGTCTGTTGACTTCAAACGTCCAAGTATTTGAAGACACTCAATCCAATTTCTCCAATCTTGTGCGATGGATTCTGAGATAGTTTCATCCCATCCAAATTTTCTTCTGCACAATTCTTGAAGAATTTTCTTTCATTGAATATTTTATTTAAATCAACATATATATGAAAGTTATAACAATTAAAAATCAAATCACAATGTTACAGAGCTTACAAATATATGTTGATAATATATAAAAAAGAAAAGAAAGGAAAAGAAACTAAGATACTACTGTAGCGGCAGCTACAACCAGACAGGTTGAGTTCAGTGAGCAAAAATTCCTTTATTCAGGTTTGCATGGCTGGTCTTATGCTCCCAGCCCAGACTTGGCTGAGAAGGGTACCGGGGAGTCACGTGGGCCGCAGTTCACGGGCTTCTGAGCCTGGTGCCGAGGTAGGGGAGAAACCCGCGACGGTGCCATTTTGGACGGCTGCCCCACCGCATGCATGACATGAAGGGCTGGATCACATGCCTAATGGCATGCGCCACACAGCCCCCCCCAGAACCGGTGCCAATGGCCTTTTTTGTCAGGCAGCCTCGCTTCTTGGGTTGAGCCGCGACCGCTGGCTCATTGGGGTTGAGGTGTGCTGGCTTTAATCTGTCCACAGTAAACAGTTCCCTCTTACATTAATGTCTGGTGTGAAGGTGGATCCTGAATGCTGGATGACTCTGTACAGCCCTTCATACAGTCTTTGAAGGGGTGCTGTGAAGGGTCTCATCTGATAAAAACATACTCTGCGGAATACAGCTCACTGGGCTGGTAAGAGGCGCGTGTGCCATGTCTGGGCGGTGGTGGGGGTGTGAATGACTCCAACTGGGCCCGGAGATGGGAAGTAAACCATGCGGTGCCTGTTGCAAGTTGTGAGGTGCATTGATAAACTCACCAGGCAGGGCTAGTGGTGCACCATAGACCAGCTCAGCCGATAACGCCTGCAGACCTTTTTGGGTGTCGAGTAGATGCCCAGGAGTACCCAAGGCAGGTCTTGCACCCAGTTGGGGCCGGTGAGGCGGGCCATAAGTGCCGACTTCAGGTGGCAATGCAATCGCTCGACCAGTCCCAGTCTGTTGGTGAGCTGTGCCCAGAGTGAAGAGGTGAACTGCGTGCCACGTTTGCTGGTGAGGTGGGTCAGCATGCCGAACCAGGCAATACAATCGGTCAAAAGTGCTCGGGAGCAGGAGTCTGTGGAGGCTTCTCGATAACCTCAGGCCAATGAGTGGTGCAGTCTACCACCGTGAAAAGTTAACGGTTACTTCGGGAAACGGGTAAAGGGCTGACAATGTCCACATGTATGTGGCTGAACCATTCTCAGACGTGTTCAAAATCCTGCACGGGCACTCTGGTGTTCCTGTGTACCTTGGAAAGCTGGCAATGGATGCAGGTTCTGGCCCAGTCTGCAATCTGCTTTCGAAGCCCGTGCCAAATGAAGCATTCTGCCACCATATGAACCTTGGACCTGATGGAACGGTGGGAAAGGTCGTGGATATGGTGGAAGACATGCCTGCACCACTGCTGGGGAACCACTGGTCATGGGGTGCTCATGAAGACATCGCACAGGATAGTATAATCACCGAGAAGAATCGGGAGGACCTGGAACTGCTGGCCCGTGATGGCCGTCCTGAAGGCTTGCATCTCATCATCGGACTACTGATCCGGGGCAAGCTGGTCATAGTCTAGGCAGCGTGTCAGCGACCACATTGTCTTTCTCCGCCTTGTGCCAAATGTTGATGGTGAACTCCAACACAAAGGACAGGTGATGCTGTTGGCAGGCCGACCAGGGATCTCTAGCCATAGCGAGTGCCTGAGTGAGGGGTTTGGGGTGGGTATAAATGGTGAAAGGCCTCCTCTCCAAGAAATAGTGCAAATGAGGCACAGCAAGGTACATGCCCAGCAACTCATGGTTGAAAGCACTATACGTGTTCTGGCGGACGATGAAGTTGGCTAAAGAATTCCAGTGGTTTTCACTGTCCATTAACCTGCTGCTGCAGGATGGCACCAACGGAGGTGGCAGAGGCATCGACGGAGAGCAACATAGGAAGGTCGGTGTGTGGGGGGACGAGTAGGGTAGCCTTCACGAGGGCAACTTTCGTGGCCTCTGGAGTCCAGGCGTATCTTGTTCTTGGCCGCGATAAGGGCGAAGAGTGGCTGCATGATGTGTGCAGCGGCTGGAATGAATCGGTTATAGAAGTTGACCATACCTGCAAACTCTTGTAGCTCCTTGAGGTTGTTTGGGCGTGGAAACTCTCTGATTACAGTGACCATAGCAGCTGGTGTAGCTCTTTCGGTCGTGATGGTATGGCCCGGGAACTGCATGGACTCTTTTCCGAACTGGCATTTGGCTGGGTTGATCATTAGGCCGAATTTGGCAGTTGGGAGAAGAGGGTGTGCAGGTGAGACTTGTGTTGTGCCCAGTCTCTGCTGGCGACAAGAATGTCATCCAGATAAATGAACACAAAATTAAAATCCCTGCGCACCATATCCATGAGGTGCTGGAAGCTCTGGGCGGTTTTCTTGAGCCCAAATGGGATGCATAGAATTTGAACAAGCTGAAGGGGGTGATGATGGTCGTTTTGGGGATGTCCTTGGGTGCAATGGGATTTGATGATACACGCGCACCAGGTCGACCTTGATGAATACCCTCGCGTCATGCAGATTGGCTGTAAAGTCCTGAATGTGAGGGATGGGGTAACGGTCAGGTACTGTCATGTCATTAAGCCATTGATAATCTCTACAGAGATGCCAGCCACAGGAGGCTTTCATGACCAGGTGGAGCAGTGAAGCCCAAGGACTGTCGGAGCGTCGAATGATCCCCAGTTCCTGCAGATGCGAGAACTACTCTTTCGCTATCTGGAGCTTATCCGGCGGGTTTAACAGTAATGTACAATAAACTGTATCAGATTCTGTGACACCAGGTTCACAATGGGGAGAATATTTAACAGTGATATACGGTAGACTTTGGTAGATAGTGTGACACCGTGTTCACAGTACTGAGAAGGTTTAACAGAGATGTACAGTAGAATAAGGCAGATTCTGTGACTCCGGGTTTACAGTAGTGAGAAGGTTTAAAAATGATCTATTGGAAAATATGGAAAGAATGGGAAAAAAGTTGAATTGACGCAAAGTCTTCTCGATATTGAAGATCCGGAACAATCATTGGGACTGGAATCACTGGGTTGAATGTTTTTGTTTCAATACTTTGTGAAAGTCTGACTGGGGGAGTGGGTGACACTGAGTCCTTTAGTCACCTGCCTCTTGTGGACTTTACCACACCCAAATTTTTAAGGAGCTACTACTTTTGAGTAGCTCGTTTGGGGATTGATTTTTCTCTTTTTTTTGGAATCTTTTAATTAGGTGGGGATTAGAATACTGTGAGATTTAGAAGGGGAGCATTATTTTATAATAGGATTCACATTCGTGGGAAGGTTTAACAGTGATATACTATGAAATGTGTCAGATACTGTAACACCAGGTTCACATGGGAATAAGGTTTAACGGTGATGTATGGTATGTTGAGGTAGATAATGTGACACCAGGAGTACAGTGGGGAGAATGTTTAATGGTGATCTATGGTATGTTGAGGTAGATAATGTGACACCAGGTGTACAGTGGGGAGAAGGTTTAACGGTGATGTATGGTATGTTGAGGTAGATAATGTGACACCAGGAGTACAGTGGGGAGAAGGTTTAACGGTGATGTATGGTATGTTGAGGTAGATAATGTGACACCAGGAGTACAGTGGGGAGAAGGTTTAACGGTGATGTATGGTATGTTGAGGTAGATAATGTGACACCAGGTGTACAGTGGGGAGAAGGTTTACCGGTGATGTATGGTGTTGAGGTAGATAATGTGACACCAGGTGTACAGTAGGTAGAAGGTTTAACAGTGATGTAAGGTAGGGCTGAGGCAGATACAGTGACACCAGGTTCACAGTTGGGAGAAAATTTAATGGTCATGTACGGAAGACTGAGGCAGATACAGTGACACCATGTTCACAGTTGGAGAAGGTGCAACGATGATGTACGGGAGAGTGAGACACTTATTGTGACACTGGGTTCACAGCAGTGAGAACGTTGAACAGTAATGTCCGATAAACTGTGTCAGAAACTGTGACACCAGGTTCACAGTGGGGAGAAAATTTATTGGTCATGTACATTAGACTTTGGCAGATACTGTGACACCGAGTTTACAGTAGTGAGAAGGTTTAACAGTGATATACTATAAACTGTGTCAGATACTGTGACACTAGGTGCACAGTGGGTATAAGGTTTAACATTGATGTACGGTAGACTGAGTCAGAATCTGTTACTCCGCATTTTCAGTAATGAGATGGTTTAAAAATGATATACAATAAACTGCGGCAGACACTGTGAAACCAGGTTTACTGTGGGAATATGGTTTAATGGTGATTAAAAAAATGAACTTTGGCAGATAAAGTGACACTAGATTCACAGTGGGTAGAGGTTTAATGCTGATGTATGGAAGACTGAGGAAGATATTGTGACACCGGGTTCACAATGGGGAGAAGGTTTATCAGTGATGTACGATAAGCTGTGGGAGATACTGTGACACATGGTTCACAGTAAGAAGAAGTTTTAATGGTGATGTAAAATAAACTGTGGGAGATAAAGTGACACCAGGTTCACATTGGGGAGAGGTTTAATGGTGATGTACGGAAGACTGAGGCAGATACTGTGGCACCAGATTCACAATGGGGAGAAGGTTTAACAGTGATGTACGATAAATTCTGGTATATACTTTGACATCGGTTCATATTGGGGAGTACTTTTAACGGTAATGTATGGTAGAGTGAGGAAGATACTGTGACACCATGCTCATTGTATTGTTCATTTATCTTAATTACAATATCTAATTTATATGCTCATTTCTTTTTGTGGCAACTTCTAAACATTCCATAAACTTCAATTCCAATCAGATTTTGTTCATTTAAATAGGTCACCATTAAAAGCCCAAATCATTTGGTCTCTAAAGTACGCCTCACAAAATTAAATTCTGTACTTGGGTTTGGTTGCAACAGCTCTTCAGTTTGCTTCATTATTTTTTCAGTCCCTCGTTTTGTGTTTTCTTTTTTGCCTGTTCAGCTTCACCAAATGGGCATCCAACTCTCTCTTCTCAGCTTGACCCAACGTCTCCTCTGTAAACTTAAGCAAACCAAGGAGACCAAAGTTAAAATTTTCATATTTGCATTTTCAAAAACAAAAATGGCACTGTGACTTGCAGTTTCACATCATAACCCCACTTGCTAAACTTGCAAGCAACTGCACCTCATCCTACAGCTGGAAAATTGCAATAGAACTGCTTGCTTCAAGCAAAGTTATTATTTGACTCTTTAATAATTTTTTGTAAATTTCAACAGACATAATATCATTTAACTGTTGTTTATGTGTCGTTGGAAAATTACCTTTCCATTCAATCAGATTTAGAGTTTTGAGTGCCGTATTTGAGAAAAGATGTGCTCCTGTTGGGGAAGGTTCAGAGATGATTTACTGGAATGATATCAGGAATGAAAGGGTTAGTGTATGAGGAACATTTGTCTACTCTTTGACTGTACTGGTTGGAGTACAGAAGGATAAGGGGGACCTCAGAGGCATTTCAAATGCTGGATGGCCTGGGCAGAGTACATATGGCAACGATGTTTCCCATGGTAGGGGATTCTAGAACAAGAGAGCATAATTTCAGGATAAAAGGGTGTTGATTTAAAACAAATTTTGTCAGTGGGTTGTGAATCTGTGGAACTGAGGTCATTGGGTTTATTTAAGGCAGAAATTGACAGGTATTTGATTAATCAAGTAATCAAGGGTTAAGGGGAGAAAGCTGGGCAGTGGGGCTGAGTGGAAGAATGGTGGAACAGACTAAATGGGCCTACTTCTGCTCCTATATCTTGCGATCTATATCCTGCGGAAGACAAAGACAACCTCTTCTGCATCATGGTTTTATGTTATGTGAACCCATTTCCAATTGAATCCCATGTTACAAGTGGCCCACACTCCTCCGGAATGTTTGCTCTCATGTTATGCCATTTTAGCCAATTCAATAAGATCGCTAAAGACCGCTGCGTTTCTCTCAATGCAAATTCTACATTGACAGGACTACAGCTACCTCATTGTAAAAATTAGTATCGAGCAGCTCAAATGATATTTCTTGGTTCTTTTTTGAAAGGGTTAAAATAGAATCAAATAAAATAGGAGAGTGAAAAGCAGAAGAATTTATATACAAGTGGGAATCGAAATTAATGGTTGGTGATAAAGATACACCATTGTTGAAACATTTAATTAATATATGGAATAAAATAAATGATGAAATTGGTGTAAATGGATGTACATCACTCAGAATAGCTTTGATTCAAAATCATCGTATCTTTTTCAAAGGATCATCAATTTCTGGATAGATGGTTTCGTAAGGGGATTAGAAATGTGGAAGATTGTTATGAAAGGGGTCAATTAATGTCATTTGAGCAACTGAGAAATAAATATTGTATAACTCATAGCAATCTTTTTTTCTATTTCCAACAAAGAGCATATTTGAAGGATAAGTTAGGACCAACCATGTTGTACTGAAATAGAAATTCCTTCTTGAGGAATTGTTAAAAAAATTACTTCTATGATGTCCTGTTTATTACAATTAGGAACTTTTAAATGAGGAGTTCATGAGTCAAGACAAAGGTGGGAAATGGATCTGAATATTGTATATGATTGGCTAATATGGGCAGATCCATATAAGGATCTCAATGTAAGATATAAATTAGTTCAGTATAATTCTTTATACATCAGTCATATATCAGATGTCAGCAAGGATTTTATCTGAAAGCAGCACCTGGAGTCAGGTGACTCAGGCAGTTGGATTTGAAAAGCTCTACAGGAAGCTGATTTGGCAATAGAGATCATGTGATCCAGGGGAGTTTATTCATTCACTTCAACTCAGAAGTCTGGAACTATTGACCAGAGTTCCACACTGCAGCAGTGAGGAAGGAATTCACAACTAGTTTTTCTTCTACAGCTACTTCTTACACAAGAGAAAATGAATAGAATAAAATCAGAATTATCAGACCAATGTTTTAGGTGTGGTAAAGGTGTAGCAACTTTCTTGCATTCAACTTAGCTTTGTCCTAATGCAAGATCTTTTTGAGGAGAATTACAGATTACAGAACAAATTACAGGAGTTGTTTTTCCGCAAAAATCCAACTTTCTATTCATTAGGAAATATTGAAGGAACAAGGCCCAAATTAAAACTATTCATATATCAATTGAAATTTGTTAAATTAATATTAGTAGTGATGAGGAGACGTATTGCACTTACTTGGAGATCAGATATATTTTTAGGGATGCCAAGATGACATTCAAAAATTCAAAGTTCTGTTCCTTTATAAAAAAATTACATATAGCTTCAGAAATGTATACTCTATGCTTTTGCAAATTTGTCACCTGAATATTCAAATATTAGGCTTCAATTTGTAATAAGGTCTTTTCCATCCCTCTAGTCATGTGAGATTCTCCTCTAAGTTGTAAAATTTTTATTTAGATGTGTTAGATTTCCTCGCCACCGCAAACTCTGGGAAAGCGGAGGACTGGCACAGGGCACCAGAAAAAAAGACCACACCCCACCAACATCTGAGAAGCAGAGGATTCAATCCACAGGTCGGTGACCATGGAAGTAGACCAGCGAGGCGTTCTGCAGCTGAAGGACCCACATAGGTGGCAAGCTGTTCGTGACTTGAGGAGAGTAACACACGCAGGCTGTGGGGTTCTGGGGAAAGCAGTCAAGGAACTCACACCAGGCCGTTGATTGCAAGAGATTGGTTGAACTGGCTAAAAGAGTGTCAGGTTTCAGCCCTGGGATACGAGTGGGTGCGAAAGAGTTCCTAATTGTGTCAGAAGTTCAAAACTGGAGCTCGCATTGCCAATAACTTGGATTGGTCTGTGAGCATTGAAAGAGAATCCACAGACCCTCAGTGACTTGGCCCAGGGTCCAGGGTGGTGGGGGTGGGTGGGGGAAGAGCACGACTCTCTTTTGCTTCTTTCTCTGAGTGCAAGAGGCATTTCAGGCAATTTCTTACAATGGCGAATCTGTCTGCCTCACAGCAGGAAAAAAGCAATTTTGTGTGATATGACACTTTTTCATGACCTGACAGTAAATTGTCTCCTGAAATAGAGAGAGAGGTTCAAGTTTCAAACTATTACAAACTCCACTCACCAGACCTACCTGGATTTTATCTCTTCCCACTTTATTTTTGCAAGGACGCCACTGATTTTATCACAACTCCTCTGCTCGATCTGTCCTGTGACAGACTCTATATTTTACATTGTATTTTGATATGTTTTTGAAAGAGATGGATTGTAGGAGTCGTGTAGGCCACAAACAAACACAAACACTTCACAAAACAGCTCTTATTTAAAATGCAAGAGCTTTGCTGATAGTGAGTCATTCAGATGCCAAGAGCTTTTGCAAAGACAAAACAAGGAGACTGCTTTGCTAAAGAATTTCAAAAGCAGATGTTTTTTGAAATTATTGTTTTTAAAGCAACAGATGAATGGACTCAGAAGTTTGTGTGCGGTGCAGTAATCTGGCTGGTTCCAGTTTGCTGTTCTAAGAAGGCCATGTGGTCTTGCAATCAGAGGGGAGAGACCAAATAGGCTTGAGAGAGAGAGAGAGAGAGAGACAGAGAGAGAGAGAGAGATGGCAAGCTGGCATCTTGTTGAAACCCCATTTTGAAAACGGGTTGTGAGTTCTCAGTTCAGCCTGTTGAAAAACCTTGTTGTCCATTCAAGAGGAAATGGCTGGCTAGAAATTGTGTTTCACCTGATATAAGGGAAATAAAAGGAACTCAATGGTGATCTGCAGAAGAGGTTATCATTTGGAAAACCCTGATGGGGCAAGTTTCTTTGGCAAGATACCAAAGTGGCTGATCAGAGGGAATCAGTTTTTGTGTGTCCAATGAGCAAGAAATCCCTCTCTGAAACCAACAAGAGACTTCCTGAGGGGCAACCATTTACTTTTAAGCACCAGAGCTTGGTGATAGACACCGGTGAACTTGTAGGAGTGTCAAAGATCTTTATACACTTTAAATACACCTGCTGTTAGGCTGTTACATTAATAGTGATGTTTGATCCTGTTTTTGTTTAAAGAAAATTAAAAATGATGTTTGTTTAAGTATCCTTTGTCTTGGTGATTTTCTATTGCTGCTTAGTTTTGGGATCCTCTGGGCCTGTAAAAGTCCCAAGGAGGTTTTCTACTCCAGAACAGCCAAAATGTCTTCAACAAATGCAGATTCCCCCATACTGTAATTGATAAAGTCTGCACCCATATCTCCAATTCTCTTTCTGCCCTTACTCCACCTCCCCTCCAGCAGAACCAGGACAGAATCTCTCAGGTTTCTCAGTTACCACCCATCATCTGCCACATCTGACACATTATCCTTGGACACTTCCAACTTCAGCACCATCCTCTAAACTGCTACATCTAACCCACTCCACTAATATCCTCTTTTCACATGGGCACGTCTTTCTGTGACTCCCTCAATGGCACTTCCCTCTCCACTCACCACTACCTGACACACTCCCCATTGGAACCGCAGAAATTTCCAAACTTCCATTCATCTCCACTCACTTACATCCAAGGTCACAATCAGACCTTCCAGTTGAGGCAGAGTTTCACATGCACCCCATCCAACCTGACCTCCTACATTTGGTAGACTCAGTTGACCTTGATATCACCAAGACCAAATACATTTTGCTAAATACCTGTGCTCTGTGGATCTAAACATGAGCTTCCTGTGGTCATGACTACTTCTATCCACTAAAGCACACATGTCAAACTCTGGCCCGCGGGCCAAGATATAATAATATTTGGCCTGCAAGATCATATCAAAAATGTATTAGAGGTGGCCAGCTGGCCGCCGCGCCAGTATAGCGAATGCACAGTAACCGCTGTGTCCCAGGGTGAGAGAGAGAGAGAAAAATCCTGGTTCTTGAAAAGTAATGGTGGGTGGTTTTATAAACACGCTGTCATGTCCCCCCGCCCACCACCCCACCGCAGCGCGGCCTGGCCGGTGTCAGGGGAAGCCAAGGCCGCTTCCCAGCATCCGGATACCCAGTGGCACAGCGTTTCTTGGAGCTGCAGATGGAGTCGGGACGCCGGAGGGAAGAGTGGGGCTCCCCGCCGGGCGATGGGGGCGCCGGCCGCCGTGCGCCTTCCCACCGGACCAGCGGCGGGTGCCAGGAGTACACGTGGAGAGCGAGGCTGGTCGGGCAGGTAGGGTGGAACCCCCCGCCAATCTCAGGAGTGGCGTGGGCTGGATCGGGATTAGCCGCGCTCACCTGCTCCTCTACCGCTGACCGGGATCCCAGCACGGTCCTGAGTACAGAGACTGCCCTGGAAAGGTCCTGGGACACCGGCACGGAAAGGAAAGGTGGTCCGGGAGAAACTCAGCAGGTCAAGGGTGTCCGGGTGAAACTCAGTAGGTCAAGGGAGGTCCGGGAGAAACTTAGCAGGTCAAGGGGTGTCCGGGAGAAACTCAGCAGTCAAAGGGGGATCCGGGAGAAATTCAGCAGGTCAAAGTGGGGTCCAAGAGAAACTCAGCAGGTCAAGGGGGAGGGGTCCAAGAGAAACTCAGAAGGTCAAGGGGAGGGGGTCTGGGAGAAACTCAGCAGGTCAAGGGGGGTCTGGGAGAAACTCAGCAGGTCAAGGGAGGTCTGGGAGAAGCTCAGCAGGTCAAGGGAGGTCCGGGAGAAACTCAGTAGGTCAAAGGGGGATCCGGGAGAAACTCAGCAGGTCAAGGGAGGTCCGGGAGAAACTCAGCAGGTCAAAGGGGGTCCGGCAGAAACTCGGGGGGGGGGCCTGACCTCGCCAGGACCGTTGCCCATTCCCCCTCCCTGCCGCAGGCTGATCCGCGACTCATGGTGCATGGAACATATCTCATGGTACATGGAACACAACAGAGAGGACCTACTGCGGACCTCCACCCCCTAAAATGATGGAAATAGAAGAAGATGACAAAATTTTCTTGTTTATTTTCATTGGTGATGACATTGTTCAATGGGTTTATTGTATATGTTGAATGTTTATTGGGTTTGGAGGGGGGTGGGAAGGAAGGAGGGAAGGGAGGGGGGAAAATGGGAAAAATTACACTGTGTATATTTAAGAGGGAAATGTTTGTGTGTATTTTGGTTGGTTCATAGTGTGAAAAAAAAAAATGAAGTTAAACTGAAGGAATATCTCACATAATAAATTTACCTCACTCGCACAGCAATATCTCACTACAGAATCGACTCACATAAAAAGGTCACACTGTGGAAGTCACGAACAGAACCATCTCACACTAAGCTACACATTTACTTCACAAGGTTACACTGTGGGACTCACTGACTGGAATGTGGAACTCACTCACATAACAAGGTTACACTGTGAAAATCATTCATATCACCAGGTCACACTGTGAAAATTACACATAAAATTTTCAACATCAAACTCGCTTAACAGAACAAGGTCCAACTGAGGAAATCGCTCACATAACAAGTTTACACTGTGGGAATACCTTACATAACAAGGTCACACTGTCGAACTCAATAACATACCAATTTTACACTTTGAGACTCACTAATTTGATAGGTTGACACTGTGGAATTAACTTACATAACAATGTCACACTTTGAAATGCACTGACATCACCAGGTCACACTTTGAAATTCACTCACATAACAATTTTACACTGTGGAACTCACTAACAAAACATTTTCAATGTCGAAATCCAATCAGTTCAGAATGTGGGACTCACTCACATAACAAGGTTAGACGGCGGGTAAAAAATCACATCACCTGTTCATTCTGTGGAACTCATTCAAATGACATAGTTACATTGTGGAAACTCCTTCAATGTTAAAATATGGGAATTTATCACATAATAAGTTTACAATGTGGAACTCACTAGCACAGCAATATCACACTGTGGAACTAATAAGGTCACACTGTAGAAGTCACCAACATAACAAGGTCACACTGTAGAAGTCACCAACATAACAATCTCACACTGTGGTACACATTTACTTAACAAACACTGTGGGACTCATTAACATAACATGGCTGGAATGTGGAACTCACTTACATAACAAGTCGACACTGCAAAAATCATTCATATCACAAGGTCACACTGTGAAAACCACTCACATTACATTTTCAACGTCGAATCCGTTGACATAACAAGGCCAAACTGTGGGACTCACTCACATACCAAGGCCACACTGTCAAACTCAATAACATAGCAATTTTACATTCTGAGACTCACTAACTTGACAGGTTGACACTGTGGAATTCACTTCCATAACAATGTCACACTTTGAAATACTCACATATACTGGTCACACAGTGAAAATTATTCACATAACAAGATTACACTGTGGGACTCATTGACATAACAAGTTTACATTTTTTGACTAACACATAACATGGTTATATTGTGGAATTCATTCACATAACAAGTTTATCCTGTAGGAATCCCTCACATAACAAGGTCATACTGTGAAACTCACTCACATACCAATGTTACACTCTGAGACTCATTAACTAAACAAGGATGACACTGAGGAATTCACTTCCATAACAATATAACACTTTAAACTGACTCACATAGCAAGGTTAGTGTAATAACCAGGTTACACTCTGGAACTCACTAACATTACATTTTCAATATCGAACTCACTGACACAACAATGTCAAACTGTGGGACACACTCACATCACCAGGTCACACTGCGAAAATAACTCACATTACAAGTTTACACTGTGGGGCTCACTAACATAATGTTAACAATGTGGGATTCACTAAGAAAACAAGATTATACTGTGGAAATCACTCTCATAACATTTTCAATGTCGAACTCACTGATATAACAAGTTCAGAATGTTGGACTCACTCACATGACAAGGTTAGAGAGTGGTTATAAATCACAAGTTCATTCTATGGAACTGTAATGGAAGAATTCGACCAGATTATGCAAGAATGTATACATGCGAATCAGAAGACATAATCTAAATTCCACCATGAGGCCCAGAGATGCAGTTGTATTTTGCTAGTTGCAGACTGTCAGGAGACCTTGAAGACAGATGTCTTGTCTCTTGATTCATTCTGTACCATTGTTATTAAATTAAAAAATGGGTTGGCTTTTTAAAGCTTGAACGCAAAAGGCTGGTCCAGATAGACAACATACAAACAAGCCCTTCGGCCCCTCTCTCCTGCTGGCCAGGCTGTTGTAATCAGTCCATATTCCTCTCCCCTTTTTCATTCTTTGCTCCCATCCAGCTCATGTTGCCTTGTCAATCTCACGGCTTGTGAGAAGAAGCTATTTCCCTGCCTGGCTGCTCTGCTTTTATTCCTCCACATCTCCTTCCTGATGGCAGGGGGTCAAAGATGCTCTGTGCTGGATATCTATGAGTCTCTTTACAGATCCCATTCCTGCAAACAATCAGGGGACCCTTGTCTTGAGGTTCCACCCATGTTGCCTCTCCCTCAGCACTCTCTTGTCAGAACACAACTGCATCCTCCTTCCCCTCCTTCACCAGGTCTCAGTACCCCGCTGACAATTCCAGTCAGCTGCCATGTCTATACCCTTCCCCACCTAAACCGATGGATCAACCAGCACCTTCTCTCCTCAAGAGTCCAAGGAATCCACTCTCTCGCAATGTTCTGCTATCGAATGACCTGCATACTCCTTCCCCCTTTGTTTCCTCCCGTTATCAGGCACCTGGATGGACCCCAACCTGTTGAAACTACCCGTGTTCTCTCTGATCTCTCTGTGCCTCTGCCCTCCATCCAGGGGTCTTGGTTGTCATGTGGGGCTGGTGGAGAAAAATACACCAACTCAAGGAGATGGTGAGCACTTTGGAGACCCCCAGCTCCAGGAGAAAAGGAGCAGTACAGAGACCCCCAGATCCAGGAGACAGCGAGAACCACAGAGATGCCCAACTCTTATCAATCGGCGAAAACCTGATAACCAGGTGCAAGGTGCAAGATGCAAGGAACTCTCAGTACTGCTGCATGTGGGATAGGTGTGGCCCATCCCCACACCTTCACCCTGGCAATTCCGAAAACAGTCTTCCCATTCATGTGGGGGTCCAAAATGGGTAGAATCTGGAAAAGGACCATGTTCGTCATCAATCAATGGGTGCAAGGGTGTAACCAGCATGGCCATGATTGTGTGTGGCTGTGCGTGGAACCAAAGAGCAAGGGCACCAAAAGCAGCTATGTGCTGAGGTTCTACCTGGCTCAGGTTTTGCAAAAGATTTGTCTGGCCCTGGTGACACACAATGTCCCAGTCAGCAGGACTTTGCCACATCTCCTTCCTGGGAATGGTTTCATCGACAAACAATTTTGACCACAAGGCCATCAGGCAGTGGTCAGCAGAGAATTGCTGACACAGTGACTCTAGGACTCAATGGGATACATAGGGGTGGTTCCCTGAGCAGAGCATCCAGAGACAGAAATCCAGAGCTGCTGGAAGACCAGAAACTCAGTGAAAGATGCCCTTTGGTCTGCCTGAAATCCAGATGGGAGTAGCAAACACGATGACATCTGCCCAAAGCAAAGGGAGGAAGGTTTAGGGGAGATATCAGGGGTATCTACCCAGAGTTGTGGGTGCCAGGAATGCCTTGCCAGGAGTGGTGATGAAGGCCAAAACATTAGGGGCTTTTAAGGGGTTCTTAGTCACATTGAGGGGCTGAGACCAAGGAGGATATTCTCCAACAGCAGAGGGAGGCAGTAACCACAAGATGTCAAAGTGGTGGCAATGAAGCTAAACATAGACCATCTAAGGTGACTGTGCGCCCGTCTGCAGGAATTTGGACTAACTATAAACCTTGCTTAGTGCCAGTTCAGGCTGGAAACGTTCGGCGTCAAATCAACAGGCACATAACTAAACCCCTCCTTAAAAAGGTAGAGGCCGTTCAGTGCTTCTACAAACCTCCCTCCACAGTGAAGGGGGCTGTAGGAATTCACCGCTACGATTAATTTTTATCACCGATTCATACCGGTAGTGGCCCGCATCTTGTGGAGAAAGGTAAAGACATTACCTGGGACAATGAGGATTTGGAGGGGTTCCAGAAGGCCAAGGACGCACTGGCCAACGCCACACTTCAGGTACACGCCAGGCCAGAAACACCCAAATTCTCACAGTAGATGCTTCCAGCACAACAGTACGAGGCACACTGGAACAATTCATCGATGGGCAATGGCAGCCCCTGGCCTTCTTTAGCAGACACCTCTGGCCACCCAAACTCAACTACACCACCTTTGGTTGAGAGCAATATGTGCTGTTCCTGGCAGTCAGGCACTTCAGGTATTTTTTGGAAGGTAGACAATTCAGAGTCTTCATGGACCAAAAGCCATTAACTTTTGCCTTCCATAAAGTGTTGGACCCATGGTCGGCCAGGCAGCAGCTACTCCTCTCATATGAGTCTGAGTTCACTACAGATATGCAACACATCGTGGGTGATTAACTGCCTCACCTTTCAATCAAGTCTGTCCAGGCCCTGTCCCAGGAAATAGACTATTTCACCCTAGGAATGTGATGGCAGGAAGACCCTGAGATCCTTGCATGCAGGACAGCAGTTTCAAGGCTCAGGCTGGAGGATGTTACCATCGAACCTGATAAATAGACGTTCCTCTGCGACATTTCAATGGCAAACCCCGCCTCATCATGCCGGCAGCATGGAGATGACAGTTTTTTGATGAGATGCAAAACCTAATGCACCCAGCGATCAGTCCTGTCAAAATGGCTGTCAGTAGTTTCGTCTTGCAGAGCCTCCGGAAACAGGTTGTCACTGGGCCAAGTCCTGAACACTCTGCCAAATGACCAAAATGCAGACATACGTGAAGGCATCACCCCCAGACATTCAACTCATACATACGTGAAGGCATCACCCCCAGACATTCAACTCAGCACCACGTAGGTTCAGCCACGTCTACATTGACATTGTAGGGTCATTACTGGCCTCCCACGGGGCGTTATCTTCTCACCATGATTGCCTGCTCCATGAGGTTCCCCGAGGCGGTCCAGCTGGCTGACACAACCACTTGTGTCCTCCATTAAATTGGAAGCAGTTATAAATATGTAGGAGTGATTGATAATAAATGGTCTCCCTTGTAGTTGGGGTACAATGTATTTCTTGAGATCAGAGGAATCCAGGAGCCAGCACAAAGTGATCCTGTGTTTCCCAATGATTTGATAGTTGGGGTATTAGAAAGTGGATGGGCCGAAGGGTCTTCTGCTCCTTCGACTGCCTCTCTTTTCTGTCCTGCGATGCTGATTGGGTGCGGCTGTGTGTTCCCTCGCTCGCTGATTGGTTGCTTCAGTTGCGCGAGCCAATGGGCTGATTCGGTGAGACTGCTATTGGATTGGAAGCTGAAGTCGGGTTAGATTGATGGGCGGGTTCGCGGGCTGATTGGCTCTTGCTGTGAGGAGGCGGGACTTTGGTTTCGGCGTCGTCTGCTCGGGGTCCGTCGCGTCGAACGGGAAGAAGTTGGCGGCAGCGCCGGGACCTTCCTCAGCCGCGCGGTCCAGGAAAGCGGGCGACCCGCAGCCCGCTGGGCCACATCTGGGATCGGCCGGTACCAGCGGGGTATTTGGTGGAGCCGAGGCGTCGGTGCAAGGCCTGGTGGCGCCAACAGGGCGAGGCCGGAAGCCGCGGGGTAACTGGCAGCGGGAGGGGGAGGGGCAAGAAGGAGGTTTGCACGTGTTTGATTGGAGCATGCGCGGTGGGTTCGCGACTTGGCGTTCGGTTCGCGCATGTGCGAACTGACGGCACTAAGTGAACCTGTTGCGCAAGCGCCATTTGAGTAGTCGCGCATGCGCACGGAAATTAAGATGGCTGCCCCCAGCCGATGGACACTGAGTCACAAAGTTAATTCGCACATTTTGGGTCTTACGTGCCCTGTGTCTCTGTTCTCGTTTGTCAAATCATTTGATTTTAAAAATAGGCGCTTAGACTTCAGGGCTCCTCACACGGGGGAAAAACTCCGACTTGCGACCATTGTGGGATCTGTCTGATCCTTTGGGCTCCATTACGGTCGCAAGTCGGGGAGGGCATGTCGGGTCATTGGGTCGCTTCGCAAGGGACGGAAAACCATTCCATTTTCTTTGCTTCCAAATGCTCATAGAATGTGTCTGATTCCATCCGTTTTTCCTGTTGTAGAATCACATTCTTCATAAAGTTAGATGATTTTTTAAAAGTTGTGTCACTTGAACAATAATGCTCCAACCCTTCTGATCCTGACGTGTTTAAAATGTAATGTTTCTCAGTTACTTGTTCGAATGCCTTAGTCACATTGAGGGGCTGAGACCAAGGGACTTTGGTGTTAACAATACAGAGTAAAGATTTCACCAATCCTTTTGAATGTATGATCTCTGGGATTTCTGGTTGTGTTTTCTATTTAGGTTGGTGTATCTTGCAGACCTGTTTGGTTGCAGCAAGTAAGAAGTTATCGCGTAGTAGCATTCGCGGCGGCAGCGCTACCAAATAAAGAGACGTCCACAAAAGATAGTGTAAAACAAAGACTGACTTTACTGGTTTAAATTCCCCATGTGTGCTCCCTGGCCCGCCCACTTCTGGTGACGTACTCCTTGACATCCAGCAATGACGTCATTGCATCGTGATGTCACTCTCCAGCCGGCTGGCCGCTGCGCGGAGTGAAGGGCTCCTCAGTCCGCACATGGTGCTTGGCGCGGGTTTCTTCTTGGCAATGAAGTGGAGTCCGTGCCATCTTGGACTGTCTGTGTGTTGCTGCGATTTCGCTTTTTTTTGCTCACCCCATTGCTTGGCGTGCTACAATCTCAGTGTTTATAACGGGGGAATTCTTTCAGTATTTCATTTACATTTGTTACAGAATTCTTCCTAGATTATCTGTGTAACATTGAAGGTTATGGGTTTTCATGAACAGCAATCATGATTCTACTCATAATTTGGTGACGAAATGGATGGGATACTTTTTTGCTAATGCCCCATGGGAATTGAAATAAAGATGAAGTGACAAACTTAGAAAGGTTTGTTTCCCCTTCTTTTTAAGCAGGATGTCCAGATGATTTTCATCTTGCTTGCTGAATTAAAATGTGATTTGTCTGTTCTTATTGGCAGCTGCCATATTGGCATTGCAAGGAGAAATGGGAAATGGGTCAGGTCCTTGGTGGTCCCAGTAATGCAATGGAGAAAGATGTCACAGGGCTGAATGTGGTTTAGGGAGAGAGAAGGTATTAATTTTTAGGAAACATATGTGGCCAGCCACCTATCAATATTTTTTCTCAAATAGAAACTCCTGCTGGTAGAAGCCATTTCCTGCTTTGAACAGGCCCAATGTGATTATCTAAGCAAATATTGTTTCGAGCCCAAAGGACCCCAAAACCCAGCAGCAATAGACATTCACCAAGACAGGTGGTTTTTAAAACAGAAGTTATTTTTAATCAACTTTAAACATGGAAATAGAATGAAACTTTAACTTAACTCTATACTTAACTAACCCAAATTAACCCCCTTCAAATTCTAAGCGCACATATTTGTAATGTTTTTAAATTTCATGAAAAGTTCTTTGGTTCACAGTTCAATCTCACTTCTCCTTCTTCCAAGTTCTCTGGATACAGGCAATTCTTCGGCTGTGCACAGAATGGAACATGTATACATTTCACCAGGTTTTGGTGCTTGAAAGGTAAATGTTTACCGCTCAGGAAGGTTCTTGTAGGGTTTGCAGAGAGTGATTTGTTGTTCCAGGATTTCCACAACTGAGGTACCACCATTAGTCACCTCAATGTCTCGCTGATGAAACTTGCCCCGTCAGGGTTTTCCAGATGGTAACTTCTTTCTTTAAGCTACCACAGAGTTCCATTCCTCTTATTCCTTTGTGTGTGTTTGCCGCTATAGATTGGTGATCCCGAAGTTAAGATTTAACAAATTTGAATCATTATGGAAAAGGAGGACATTTCAACACAGCAACAACTGCCGCTGCCATGACAGTTAATGCAGTTGGGCTTCATTTGCCTCCTTTCTGGACACATCAGCCACATATTTGGTTTCTTCAAGCTGAAACCCAGTTTCATTTTTGGTTTAAAACGGCGGGAGACACAAAATTTTGGCATGTCGTGATTACATTGGGCGTGGCCACTGCATTGTGAGTAAGCAAGTTTATTGCTCATCCTCCAGTAGAAAACCAGGGCACCAGGTTCCGGCAGTTTCTTCTTGACACATTGGAACTTACTTGATGAATGTGGATTTGAACATGGGAGGCCAAACTGACAAGAATCCATCAGACCTTATGAATGAGAATTTGGCATTGTCAGATGGTCCTTCCCATTGTCTGCTTTTTGAAGCCTTATTTCTGTCAAAACGTCCCGCTCACATGGCGATACACATTGGTAACATGGATTTTCGCCATCTTCATGATGTGGCTCAAGAGGCTGACAGGCTCTATCGTACTCCTACACAAGAGTCTGCCCCAATACATCCTGTTTCTGTTGCAGAAACATCTCCCGCATCCTACCAAACTCCAGTATCTGCAGTCCAAACCAAGAAAGAGGAACATGCTGATGTACATCGAGAATGGTATTTTTACCATCGCCGCTGGGGAAACTATGCCCATAAGTGCATCCAGCCATGTACCTACTCCAAAAAGAAGTCAGGAAACGAGAGAGCCGTAAGCTGGCATATATACAGGCCTATTGTATCTTCAGGATGATGCGGGTAAGCACAAATTTCTTGTAGACACAGGTGCTGAACTTAGTTTGCCGACGTATTTTGAAAGGACTCAAAAAACAGCACTTGACCCTGAGAGCGGCGAATGAAACTGCCATTCCAAGTTTTGGCACTAGATGAGTCGGAATAGGTGGAACCACGTTCCATTGGAATTGTGTCCTCGCTTCTGTCGCTCAACCTATTTTGGGTGGGGATTTTTTATGTTCCCACAACTTATTGGTAGACATAAAACGTAGAAAATTCGTTTACGTCACCATCTTTCAGACATATCCACTGGCGTGCATCAAGGGGAGAGTTTCACAGCTCGGAGTACATACGTTACACAACGACGCATGTATTGCTCTACTCACTGAATTTCCCCATATTCTCATCTGAACTCCAATGCTTCAAGAATAGTCCATAGTGGGTTTCATTACATAGACACATCAGATCCACTGGCCCATGCCAGGGCTTGGTGTCTGGTGCCTGATAAATTGCGACAGAATTTAAAGCAATGGAAGAATTGGGTATCATCCGATGCTCAATGAGCCCTTGGGCCTCACCTTTGCATATGGTAGCCAAGGAGACAGGCGGATGGAGACACTGCAGCGACTACTGTAGGCTTAATGATGTCACAACACCTGACAGATACCCAATTCCACACATACAGCATTTCGCCGCTCATCTGCAATCATTGCCGCATACTTTCAAAGATTGATTTGGTTAAGGTATATCATCAGATACCGATTCATGAGAATGATATTACCAAGACAGCAATTATTATGCCGTTTGGTCTTTATGAATTCCTCAGAATGCCATTTGGTATGAATGCTGCGCAAACTTTTCAGTTGCTTTTGGACGCTGTAGGCAGAGATTTAGACTTTGCGTTTATTTATTTGGACAACTTCCTTGTAGCAGTCAAAATGAGCAAGGTCACCACCTCCATTTGCACTGCCTTTTCCAATGGCTCCAAGACTTTGGACTGACAATTAACCTTGAGAAGTGTCAATTTGGCAGGTGAACCATAGAATTCTTAGGGCATCAAATTAAGGCAGATGGCATATCTCCGTTATCAGGCAAGGTAGACGACATCCATAAAATCTCCAGACCTATCACTGTCAAAGGGCTGGAGAAGTTTTTGGGAATGATAATTTTTTTATCACAGATTTATTCCCGGGATTGCTGACATCCTGCAACCCCTGTTTGGCATCATCTCTGCTCCAAACAAAAACATTACCTAGACCTCAGAAGCAGAGGCTGCATTTATATCCGCCAAAGAGGTATTAGCCAAAGCAGCAATGCTTGCGCATCCAAATCCTGAAACTGCTTTTATGCCTCAGGAACAGCTGTGTGCAGTTCTGGAACATACGTCAATGGCCATTATCAGCCCCTTGCCATCTTGAGTCGTCATCTAAGAGCAGCGGAAATGAAATACAGCGCCTTTGATCGAGAGCTATTAGCACTTTATCTGTCTATAAGGCACTTTCGTTATATCTTGTAAGGTCAACATTTCACCATATTCACAGACCATAAACCGCTCATTTTCGCCTTGAGCAAATTCACAGATCTTTGGTTGGCAAGACAACAACTACATTTGTCCTACATTTCGGAGTTTACTACGGACTTACGTCATATTTCAGGAAGGGACAATCTGGTCGCAGAATTGCTCTCTAGATCAAGTGTGTGCCATATTCAAGGTGGAGTCAACATTACTGAACTGGCTGCAGCACAATCTGCGGATTCGGATATACAGGCACACAGTATAGCTATCACTGGACTCGACATTCAACAGGTGGCACCACAACATGACATTTACAATCTATCACACTCATCCATCTGGACTTCAGTCAAAGTAATGTCAAACAAGTACATGTGACATGGGCTGAAAAAAGACGTCACTCAATGGGCCCGAACGTGTATATCCTGCCAATCTGTGAAAATTCCGCACCACACCAAGGCACCCCTGCAGTCATTCCCGACAACACGCAGAAGATTAGTGCATGTGCACGTGGATCTGGTTGGACCATTACCAGTATCACAGGTCATGAGGTATATTCTCATGGTAGTTGACCACTTCACACGCTGGCCAGAGGCCATTCCATTACCAGTCAGTAATACTGAGGCATATGCGAGAGCATTCATCTTAAATTGGATTGCTAGATTTGGAGTGCCGACATACATAACCGTGGAGCACAGTTCACTTTGGCATTATGGGCTTCCTTGGCTCATTTTTGTGGTACACAGTTGCACCACACTACTGCGTACCATCCGCAGTCCAATGGCCTGGTGGAACGTTTCCATCATCAACTTAAATCTTCACTGAAGGCCTGAAGCACTGGCCCCAACTGGGTCGATGAACTACCTTGGGTTCTATTAGGAGTATGAACAGCTCCAAAAGAAAATCTGTCTACATCATCTGCAGAATTGTTGTTTTGTCTGGCCCTTACAGTTCGAGGAGATATTCACTTCAGAAGCAATTCAGACATGGAATTCCTTCAGCAACTCCGTAAGGGTATTGCTAACAGCAAACCATCCTCCACCAACTGGCATGGCAAACCTCGGCAACAAGTGCCCCAATCACTACTAAACACTGAATTTGTATTTGTATGAAGACAGGTTCCAGGGGCACTGTTACTAAAACCACATGAAGGACCATTTTGTTTGATTAAGAGATATGGAGTGGTATATACATTGGACATCGGAGGGCATCCGCAGCTATTGAGCGTGGACAGACTTAAACCCGCCATACGGACCCTACTTCACCAGTTCAGTGCCATCAACCCAGGCGACATGGACGTCTGCCTAAATCAAGCGTATCTGGCATCTTAAGTTATAGTGACGATTTTGGGGGGTGTGATATAGCGAGTGCACAGCGCGGTATTGTGAACCGCCACTGTCAATTCATAGACTTAATTGACACATCGCGGGCTAACAGAGCTGGGTGCCAAAGTACAGCAAGTGGATCAGTTGAAGCCCCTGCCTAAAGGTGCGGGGCACTAATGGCTCGTAACTTTAACCTGTTGGTCCTGTGGACCAGAAGGTATTCACTAACGAGCTCATTAACAGGCAGGAATAAAAGATCTGTGTATGTCTTCAATAAACCAGTCTTGAGTTGACTACCTTTGTGTGTGTTTGCCTTTATTTAGTAACATCTACCGCAGTAGCCGCTACAGGGTATTATTTTTTTTGTTAGAAATATCTAGATCAGCACAACATTTTGGGCCAAAGGGCTTGTACCGTCCTGTAATATTCTGTTATTTCGGTTATTGCTTAACTTTGAATATCTGTTGTAAGCAATGTGAGACTTCAATAATGTAGCAAATGTGCACAGCAACATTGCAGTCAGGAGTTTGTATCTCCTGGTTGACTTGAGCTTTGTGAAGGTTTGTATCTGGATTTGAGTCGTTTGACACCCGTCGATTTCTTAAATTGTGGCTCAAAAGCAACTGAAGTATTTGGAAACATCGTCATCAGTCCTCTTTCAAACTCGTCTGAATTTCTTGGTTGAAGAAACATTGCTCTGAAGCTTACTCTGCGAGGATTTATTTTCCTCTCTTGCAGGGAGGTTTCCGAATCTGTTCCACATGATGAATCTGTTCTCTTTTCAAAGAGACAGTGGAGTGGCTATTTTCTTCTTCAATGATTTCATAAACCCAGTCAAGGGCTGAACTCAGTCACCATTTGAAAATGGTAATGTTGCAAATACAAGATTACTTTTACTTTATTCATCAAAAGTGGCCATTTCCATGGACACAACGAAGCTGCCCTCTTGATCTCAAAGAGACAGTTAGAAGTGGTCTTCCTCCTTAAAATCCACTTGTTACTCCTGGTCAAAGGAGAAGACTATGTAACTGTACCTTCTCTGACAACTGTATCTCCAACCCTCTCTTCCCTACAGGATGGACAACTTCTGCCTTTCGTTTGTAATGTTTCTCCAAAATGTCTCATCACATGACACGTGCCACCATTTCTGCCTTTGAAGTCCACTATGTCTCTTCAAAAGGATGAATCGTGAGTCAACAGACTCCAGACTGTCTGTGCAGGAACTTGAATCAAGAACTTGCTTATTCGAACCGCTGCCATCTCTCAGCACTCTATTGACTCAGTTTCAATTTCAATTTTAAGAACACAGATAATCAACAGATGGTCTCTCGGTTTGACCAGCAGTCTTTCCTGACTACACAAATTCTTCAGCTTTTCATAAAGCAAACACGCCATTGTTCTCAGTATCTCAAGAACCATTAAAACTTGCATTTTAAGTATGAGCTGTTTTGTGAAGTGTTTGTGTTTGTGACCTACACAACTCCTACAATCCATCTCTTTCAAAAACATGTCAATATACAATATTTAAATATATAATCTGTCACAGGTCAGATGGAGCATAGGAGTTGTGATAAAATCAATGGTGTCCTTGCAAAGAAAAAGGGGGGAGAGATATAATCCAGGTAGCTCTGGCGAGTTGAGTTTGTAATAGTTTGAAACTTGAACGTCTCTCTCTATTTCAGGAGACAATTTACTGTCAGGTAATTAAAAAATGTCATATCAGACAAAATTATTTTTTTCCTGCTGTGAGGCAGATAGATTTGCCATTGGCAGAAATTGCCTGAAATGCAAATTTGGCACCTGAATATTCAAATATTAGGCTTCAATTTATAATAATGCCCTTTCCATCCTTCTAGACATACGAGATTCTCCTCAAAGTTGTAAATTTTTTTATTTAGATGTGTTGGTTTTCATCGCCACCGCGAACTCTGGGGAAGCGGAGAACTAACACAGGGCACCAGAAAACAGGAAGACCACACACCATCAACATCTGAGAAGCAGAGGATTCAATCCACAGGTCAGTGACCATGGAAGCAGACCAGTGAGGGATTCTGCTGCTGAAGGAGCCTGTCAGAGAAAGAAGAAAAAGACAGTCATGCTCTCCACCCACCATCCCGAACTCTGGGCCAAGTCACTGAGGGTCTGTGGATTCTCTTTCAATGCTCACAGACCAATCCAAGTCATTGGCAATGTGACCTCCTGTTTTGAACCTCTGACACAATTAGGAACCAATTACCACCTACTCATATCACAAGTCTGATACCTGATACTCTTTTAGCCAGTTTTGAACCAGTCTCTAGCAATCCACAGCCTGGTGTGAGTTCCTTGACTGCTTTCTCCAGATGCCCACAGCCTGCTTGGGTTCCTCTCCTCAAATTTAAATAGCCTATCACCTATGTGGGTCGTTCAGCAGCAGAACCCCTCACTGGCCTGCTTCCATAGTCACTGACCTGTGGATTCAATCCTCTGCTTCTCAGATGTTGATGGTGTGTGGTCTTCCTGTTTTCTGGTGCCCTGTGTTAGTTTTCCGCTTCCCCAGAGTTCGCGGTGGCGACGAAAACCAACACATCTAAATAAAAAAATTTACAACTTTGAGGAGAATCTCGTATGTCTAGAAGGATGGAAAGGACGTTATTATAAATTGAAGCCTAATATTTGAATATTCAGGTGCCAAATTTGCAAAAAACATAGAGTAAATATTTCTCAAACTAATGTAATTTTTTCCAAAGGCATAAAATTTTGAAATTTTGCATGTCATCTTGGCATCCCTAAAAATATCTGATTTCCGAGTAAGTGCAATACATTTCCTCATCACCGCTAACATTAATTTAACAAATTTCAATTGATACTTTAATAGTTTTAATTTGGGCCTTGTTCCTTCAATATTTCCTAATAAGGGTAAGGTTGGATTTTGCAGAAAAACAACTCCTAAAACTTGTTCCAAAAAAATTGTAATTCTCCCCAAAAAGATCTTGCATAAGGACAAAGCTAGGTTGAATGCAAGGAAGTTGCTACATCTTCACCACACCTAAAACATTGATCTGATAATTCTGATTTTATTCTATTCAATTTCTCTGGTGTAAGAAGTAACTGTAGAAGAAAAAAAACTAGTTGTGAATTCCTTCATCACTGCTGCGGTGTGGAACTCTGGTCAATAGATCCAAAATGCTGAGTTGAAGTGAATTAATACAACTCCCTTTGATCACGTGATCTCTGTGGCCAAATTATCTTCCTGTAGAGTTTTTCATATCCAACTGCCTGAGTCACCTGAATCCAAGTGCAGCTTCAGATAAAATCCTTGCTGACATCTGCTACATTGCTGATGTAAAAAGAATTAAACTGAACTAATTTACATTGAGATCCTTATATGGATCTACCCATATTTGCCAATCAATTACAATATTCAGATCCATTTCCCACCTTTGTCTCGACTTAAGAACTCCTCATTTAAAAGTTCCTACTTTTAATGAAGAGGCCATCATCGAAGTAAATTTTTTAACATTTCCTCTAGGAGGAATTTTTATTTCAGTACAACATGGTTGGTCCGAACATATCCTTCAAATATGTTCTTAGTTGGAAATAGCAAAAAAGATTGCTATGAGTTATATGATATTTATTTCTCAGTTGCTCTGATGACATTAATTGACCCCTTTCATAACAATCTTTCACATTTATAATCCCCTTACGAAACCAGCTATCCAGATATTGATGATCTTTTGAAAAAGATACGATGATTTTGAATCAAAGCCATTCTCGGTGATGAACATTCACTTACACCAATTTAATCATTTATTTTATTCCAGATATTAATCAAATGTTTCAAAATAGTGTATCTTTATCACCAACCATTAATATCAAATCCCACTTGTACATCACATCTTCTGCTTTTCTCTCTCCTATTTTATTTGATGGCAATGTTTCCCTTTCAAAAAAGGAAGCAGGAAATCTCATTTGAGCTGCTCGATAACAATTTTTAAAATGAGGAAGCTGTAGTCCTGTCAATGCAGAATTTGCATTGGGTCACTTGTAACATGGGATTCAATCGGAAATGTGTTCACATGACATAAAACCACTATGCAGACTGTTTTCTACGAATAGAATACAAGAGGAGGGTTGTCTAGGTCTTCCACAGGATTTAGATCACAAGATATAGGAGCAGAAGTAGGCCCATCGAGTCTGTTCCACCATTCTTCCACTCAGCCCCACTGCCCAACTTTCTCCCCATAACACTTGATTAATCAAATACCTGTCAATCTCTGCCTTAAATACACCCAATGACCTCAGTTTCACAGATTCACAACCCATTGACAAAATCAATTTTTACACATCTGTTTTATCACCTTTTTATCCTGAAATTATGCTCTCTTGTCGTAGAATCACCTACCATGGGAAGCATCTTTGCCATATCTTCCAGCATTTGAAATGCCTCTTAGGTCTCCCTTATCCTTCTGTACTCCAACTAGTACAGTCGAAGAGTCAACAATTGTTCCTCATACACTAACCCTTTCATTCCTGATATTCAAGTAAATCATCTCTGAACCTTCCCCAACACGAGCACATCTTTTCTCAAATAAGGCATCCAAAACTCTAATTCTGATTGAATGGAAAGGAATTCTCCAACGACACATACACAACAGTTAAATGATATTTACAAAAAAAATATTGAAGAGTAAATTAAGAACTTTCAAAAGATGCCAGGACCGTTTAATGGACTATTATCATAACCTAAAAAAATTAGGGTTGTTCAGAAGCTTGGTGCAGTGTGACAAGACCAGCGGATCTCAAAACCCAGCAGCAATAGATATTCACCAGAAAAATGGTTACTTAAACAAAAGTTGATTTTAATTATCTTTAAACATGAACATGGAATTACACTTTAACTTATCACTATTTTACTACTTGAACTTACTTTATCTAACTTAACCCCCTTCTAATTCTAAGTGCACATGTGTGTAATGTGTGTGTAAGTTCAGAAAAGTTCTTTGGTTCACAGTCTCATTCCTCCAAATTCACTGGTTGCAGGCCATTCTTACACTGTGCCCAGAATTTAACATATATAAAGTTCACCAGGCTATGATGCTCGAAAGGTAAATGTTTACCATTCAGGAAGGTTTATGTTGGTTTTCAGAGAGAGGTGTGTTTTTCAGGGAAGTATTAGGGTGTTTTTGACTCAATGTACCAGCATCTGAAGTCCGTTATCTCTTCAGAAAGCTCTGATAGCTTTAGCGTGGAGAAGAGCTGAGCCAGGACTTTGCAGGTATTTAAGGGTGTGTGTGGGCAGGGTTTGTTCTGGACCAACAATCTCACCAAATGACTCTGCTTGAAATCAAGATTCAAACCATTTTGAGAAAAACAACAGGAATTGTTCAACAAGAGCCTGGTGTTCCCTGATGAGTTTTCTTTCAATAGTGGCAATGATTTTTTATTAAAGCCCGTTAATCTTCCTGATACAGATCTTTGTATTGAACTGACGGGTTGCAACCTGTTGTTAACTTGGAGGCCTTTAATGGGGTGACTGGGAGGAATCTTTGCTTTAACAAACCAGTTCTATTGCAATTTTCCAGCTGTAGGATGAGGTGCAGTTGCTTGCAAGTTTAGCAAGAGGGATGATGATGTGAAACTGCAAGTCACAGCGCCATTTTTGTTTTTGAAAATGCAAATGTGAAAATTTTAACTTTGGTCTCCTTGGTTTGCTTAAGATTACAGAGGAGATGTTGGGTCAAGCTGAGAAGACAGAGTTGGATGCCCATTTGGTGAATCTGCTGGGCAAAGCAGAAAGCACAAAGCGAGGGTCTAACAAAATAATGAAGCAGACTGAAGTGCCATTGAACCAAATCCAAGTAAAGAATTTAATTTTGTGCGGCATACTTAAGAGACCTATTTAAATGAACAAAATCTGATTAGAATAGAAGTTTATGGAATGTTTTGAAGTTGCCACAAAAAAATGGAGCATATAAATTAGATGTTGTAAATAAGAGAAATGAACAATACAAAGAGCCTGGTGTCACAGTATCTGCCTCACTCTAATGCACATCACCACTAAACCTTCTTCCCACTGTGAATCTGGTGTCACAGTATCTGACACAGTTAATCGTACATCACTGTTAAACCTCCTCATTGCTCTGAACCCGGTGTCACAGTTTCTGTCTCAGTGCACCATACATCACCGCTAAATCTCCCCACTGTGAAGCTGGTGTCACAGTATCTGACAACGTTTATTACTGTTTTATAGTTTACATTACTGTTACACTTTCTCACCACTGTGAACTCAGTGTCACAGAATATGTCTCATTGTACCATACATCCTTGTTAAACCTTCTCCCCTGTGAAACTGGTGTCACAGTATCTGCCTCAATCTACCGTACATCACCTTTAAACATTCTTCCCATTGTGAACCAGGTGTCACAGTATCTAATATAGTTTTTTGCACATTATTGTTAAACGTTTTCACTGATGTGAACCCATTGTCTTAGTATCGATCTCACTCTACCGTACACCACCGTTAAACAATCTACCCACTGTGAAACTGGTGTCAATGTATCTTCCACAGTTTATAGTACATCACTGTTAAAGCTTTCCACTACTGTGAACTTGGTGTCACAGTATCTGCCAAAGTCTAACTTACATCACCAGTAAACCTTCTACCCACTGTGAGCCTGGTGTTACAGCATCTGCCACAGTTTATCGTACACCCATTAAACATTCTCGCCACTATGAACACGGTGTCACAGTATCTGCCTCAGTTCGCCATACATCACCGTTAAACCTTATCCCCAATGTGGACCTAGTGTCACAGTATCTATCTCAAATGACCATACATTACCACTAAACCTTCTTCAGACTGTGAACCTGGTGTCACAGTATCTGACACTTTATCATACATTACTGTTTAACCTTTTCATCCTGTGAATCTTGTGTCACAGTATCAAACTCAGTCTACCATTTATCATCGTTTAAGCTTCTCCTCACTGTGGACCTAGTGTCACGGTATCTATCTCAAATTAACATTCATCACCAGTAAGCCTTCTTCAGACTGTGAACCTGATGTCACAGTACCTGACACAGTTTCTTGTACATTATGGTTAAACCTTTTCATGCTGTGAACGTTGTGTCATAGTATTAGACTCAGTCTACCATTCATCATCGTTTAAGCTTTTCCCCCTGTAAACCTGGTGTCACAGTACTGCCCTAGTCTAGCGTACATCACCGATAAAATACCTTCTCACTACTGTGACCTCAGTGTCACAAAATCTGCCAAAGTCTACCATATACCACGTTAAACATTCTCCCCAGTGTGAACCTGCTGTCACAGTATCTGACACAGGTTATCGTACATTATTGTTAAACCTTTTTCCTAATGTGAATCCATTGTCTTAGTATCTATCTCAGTCTATCGTACATCTCCGTTGAACAATCTCCCCACTGTGAAGCTGGTGTCAGAGTATCTGCCTCTGTCTATTGTATCCCACCATTAAACATTCTCCCAACAGTGAAACCAGTGTCACTTTATCTGCCACAGTTTACCGTACATCATTGTTTATCCTCAACCCCCTGTGTACCCAGTGTCACAGTATCTGCCTCAGTCTACCATATACCATTGTTAAATCTTCTTCCAACCGTGACCCTGGGGTCACAGTCTCTTCCATACTTGATTGTACATCACTGAAAAACCTTCTCCTCATTGTGAATCCGGTGTCACAGTATCTGCCTCTGTCTTCTGTCATCACCATTAAACCACTCACCACTGTGAACCTGGTGTCAGTTTATCTGCCACAGCTTATTTTTCATCACCCTATATTCTTTTTCCCATTGTAAACCCGGTGTCACGGTATCTGTTTCAGACTCCCCTAAATCACCGTTGAACCTTCTACTCACTGTGTACCCAGAGTCTCAGTATATGCCTCAGTCTACCGAACATCACAATTAAAATGTCTCCCCACTGTTAAATCTGTGTCACGGTATCTGCAACAATGTATCGCATTTCACGTTTAAACCTCGTCCACACTGTGAACATGGTGTCACAGTACCTACCACAGTTCGTCGAACCTCAATGTTAAACCATCTCACTAATGTAAACCCAGTTTCACAGTATCCGTCTCAATCTACCATACATCACTGTTAAACCTTCTACCCACTGTGAACCCGGTATAACAGTGTATGCCAGAGTTTATTTTGTATCAGTGATAAACCTTCTCCCCACTGTGAACCTGGTTTTCACAGTATCTGACACAGTTTATCGTTCATCACTGATAAACCTTCTCATTGATCTGAATCCGGGGTCACAGTTTCTGTCTCAGTGCGCCATACATCACCGTTAAAGCTTCTCCCCACTGTGAATCTGGGGTCACAGTATCTTCCACAGTTTATTGGACAGCACTGATAAACCTTCACCCCATTGTGAACCCGGTTTCACAGTATCTGACACAGTTTATCGTACATTAGCTTTCTCACTGCTGTGAACCCGGTGTCACAGTACCTACCACAGTTCGTCGAACCTCAACGTTAAACCATCTCACTAATGTGAACCCAGTTTCACAGTATTCGGCTCCGTCACTGTACATCACTGTTAAACCTTCTACCCACTGTGAACCCGGTACAACAGTGTATGCCAGAGTTTATTTTGTATCAGTGATAAACCTTCTTCCCACTGTGAACCAGGTTTTCACAGTATCTAAGACAGTTTATCATTCATCACTGATAAACCTTCTCATTGATCTGAATCCGGGGTCACAGTTTCTGTCTCAGTGAGCCATACATCACCGTTAAAGCTTCTCCCCACTGTGAATCTGGGGTCACAGTATCTTCCACAGTTTATTTTACAGCACTGATAAACCTTCACCCCATTGTGAACCTGGTTTCACATTATCCGACACAGTTTATCGTACATTACCTTTCTCACTGCTGTGAACCCGGTGTCACAGTATCGGTCTCAGTCTACATTAAATCAATGTTAAACCTTATCCCCACTGTGCACCTGGTGTCACAGAACCTGGTACAGTTTATCGTACGTCACTGTTAAACCTTCTCACTACTGTAAAACCGGTATCACTGTATCTGCAACAGTGTATCATATAAAACCATTAAACCTCCTTCCCACTGTGAACCTGGTGTCACAGTATCTGACAGTTTATCATGCGTCACTGATGAACCTCCCCACTATGAATCTGGTGTAACAGTATCTACCTCAGACTGCCGTAAAACACCATGAAATCTTTTCTCCACTGTGTACCCGGTGTCACAGTATAAGCCTCAGTCTACCAAATATCAGCATTAAGCCTTCTCCCCGCTATGAAAATGGTGTCACAGTATCTACCTCAGTCAAACATACATCACTGTTAAACCTTCTTCATACTGTGAACCTGGTGAAATAATATCTCCCTAAGTCTCCCGAAAATCACCATGAGAATTTCTCCCCACTGTTAACTCTGTGTCACTGTATCTGCAACAATGTATCTCGTGACACCTTTAAACCTCCTCCGCACTGTGAAACTGGTGTTACAGTACCTGTCACAGTTCATTGAACCTCAACGTTAAACCATCTCACTAATGTAAACCCAGTTTCACAGTATCCGTCTCAATCTACCATACATCACCGTTAAACCTTCTACCCACTGTGAACCCGGCATAACAGTATATGCCAGAGTTTATTTTGTATCACTGATAAATCTTCTCCCCACTGTGAACCTGGTTTTCACAGTATCTGACACAGTTTATCATTCATCACTGATAAACCTTCTCATTGATCTGAATCCGGTGTCACAGTTTCTGTCTCAGTGCGCCATACATCACGTTAAAGCTGTCTCCAACGGTTCCCCACTGTTTCCCACCAGTTCCCCACTTTTCCCCATGGCTGCCCACTGTTCCACTCATTTCCCAATCTGTTCCCTACTGTTCCCCCATTCTCCACAGTTCGCTATCTGTTCACCACTGCTCCCTACTATTCACCTCTGTTCTCCACTGTTCCTCAGTGATCCCCACTTTTCCCCATCTCTTCCATCCATTCATAATTTTTTCCCACTGTTGCCCTCAATACACCATTGTTCCCCAACAGTTCCCCTCTGTTCCTCACTGTTCCCCACCTGTCACACACTTTTAACCAATGTTCCACACTTTCTCCAATGTTTGCCTTTTGTTCCCCATTGCTCTCCCCTGTTACCCTGTGTTCCCCTCTGTTCCCCACAGTTCTTCACTGTTCCCCACTTTTCTCCAGCTGTTCCTGAACTGTTCCCCACTGTTACCCTCTGTTCCCTATTGTTCTCCATTTCTCCCACTTTTCCCTACTGTTCCACATCTCTTCCTCACTGTTCCCCACAGATCCAAACTGTTACCAACTGTACCCCATGGTTCCCCATTGTTGCCCATCAGATGCTCCTCTGTTTCCAATCTATGCCCCATTTTTCCACATTGTTTCTCACAGTTCTCCACTGTTCACCATCTGTTCCCCACTGCTCCCTAGAATTACCCACTGTTCCCCATGGGTCCACTCTGTTCCCCAGCTGTCCCCCCTGTTCCACACTCTTCCCTACATTTCCCCACTGTTCTGCATCTGTTCTGCCAAGTGCAAGTGAGGACAAAAATGGAAGGTTAAGAAATTAATGTGTGGCTGAGGGGGTGGTGTAAAAAACAGGGTTTTGGCTTCTTGGACCATTGGGGTCTCTTTTGGGGAAGGCTTTACTTTTACAAAAAGGATGGGTTACACCTAAACCCAAAAGGTGTCACTATATTGGCAGCTAGGTTTGGTGCAGCCGTCGGATGCGGTTTAAACTAATTTGGCACTGGGAAGGGAACCTGTATGATAAGCAAAGGACAGGAAAGATAAAATAGGAAAAGTTGGGTTAGGCAGTGAAAGTAAAAATCAGAAAGAGCAAGGAGGGTGAAAAAAGCAAATCTGAAGGCTTTATATGTTAATGCAAGAAGCATTAGGAACAAGGAAGATGAATTAGCTGTGGAAATTGAGACAAACAAATACGATTTGATTGGGATTACAAAGCATGGCTGCAAGGTGGGAAAGCCTGGGAACTTAACATCCCGGGGTATACAATATTTGGGAGGGGTAGACAAGAAAGAAAAGGGGATGGGGTAGCTTTGATGGTGAGAGAAGGAACCGACTCAATTGACATGAAGGATATTAACTCGGAAGATACGGAATCTATATGGGTAGAACTGAGGAATAGCAAGGGGCGGAAAATGTTAGTGGGTGTGGTACATAGGCCTCCAAATAATAATGTAGAGGTGAGGGAAGGCATAATAAGGGAAATTAGAGAAACGTGCAATAAGGGAACAACTGTCATCATGGGAGACTTTACATATCGATTGGACTAGTCAAATTAGTAAAAATACTGAGGAGGAAGATTTCCTTGAATGTTTACGGGATGGTTATCTAGACCAATATGTCGAGGAACCAACTCGGGAGCAGGCCATTTTAGACTGGGTATTATGCAATGAAAAGGGGCTAATCTGCAATCTTGTTGTACGCGGCCCTTTGGGTAGGAGCGATCACACCATGATCGAATTCTCACTCGACATGGAGAGTGAAGAAATTATCACCGAGACTCAAGTCCTGAATTTAAATAAAGTAAATTATGATGGTATGAGACGGGAGTTGAGTAAGATTGATTGGGTGGTTTATGGGGTGGGGTGGGGGGGGTTGACGGTGGATAGACATTGGAAAGCATTCAAAGATCTAATGGAAGAATTGCAGAAATCATTTATACCAATTTGACATAAAAGTAAACCAAGAAAGGTGACTCAACCGTTGATAACAAGGGAAATTAGAGACAGCATTAGGTCCAAAGGGAGAACATATCAATTGGCCAAAAAAAGTACCAAATCCGAAGACTGGGAACAGTTCAAGATGCAGCAAAGGAGGAGAAAGGGATTAATCAAGAGGGCAAAAATAAATTATGAAAGTAAGCTTGCGGCAAACATAAAAACCAACTGCAAAAGCTTTTATAGATATGTCAAGAGGAAAAGATTGGTGAAATCCAGAGTAGGTCCCTTGCAGTCAGAATCAGGGGTATATATAATGGGGAATAAGGAAATGGCAAACCAATTAAATTCTTACTTTAGTTCTGCTTTAACAAGAGAGGATACAATAACCTCTGAAGGATGTTAGGAAACATACAAGGGAGGAGCTGAAATAAATCAGTATTTCGAAGGACATGGTCTTGGGAAAATTGAAGGGATTGAAGGCCAATAAATCCCAAGGGCCTGATAATCTACATTCTAGGGTACTTAAAGAAGTGGACGTTCAGATAGTAGATGCTTTAAAATTATTTTCCAGAACTCGATAGACTCAAGATCATGGATTGGAGGGTAGCTAATGTTACCCCACTATTTATAAAGTGGGGTAGAGAAAAAGTGGGGAATTATAGGCCAGTGAGCCTTACATCAATAGTGGGCAAAATGATGGAATCCATTATTAAGGATGTAATAGCGGAGCATATGACTAGCAGAGAAGGAATCGGACAGAGTCAACATGGATTTACAAAAGGTAAATCGTGCTTGACAAATCTATTGGAATTCTTTGAGATGGTGACAGGTAAAATAGATGGAGGAGAGCCAGTGGATGTGGTGTACCTGGATTTCCAAAAGGCCTTGATAAGGTTCCACATAAATGACTGGCATGCAAAATCAAGGCTCATGGGATTGGGGGCAAAGTATTGATGTGGATTGAGAACTGGCTGGCAGATAGAAGACAGAGAGTTGGGATAAACGGCACATTTTCTGAGTGGCAGGCGGTGACCAGTGGGGTGCCACAGGGATCTGTACTGGGACCCCAGCTGTTCACAATTTACATTAATGATCTGGATGAGAGGATTGGATGTAATATCTCCAAATTTGCAGACGACACTAAGCTAGGAGTGGTTGAGTGCACGGAAGAGGGGGTCAGGAAGCTCCAGTGTGATTTGGATAAATTGGGGGACTGGGTAGATACATGGCAAATGTACTACAATGTGGATAAATGTGAGGTTATCCACTTTGGTAATACAAACCAGAGGGCAGATTACTTTTGAATGGCAATAGATTGGGAGATGGGGAAGTGCAGAGAGACCTAGGGGTTCTTGTGCACCAGTCACTGAAGGCTAGCATGCAGGTACAGCAGGCAGTTAAAAAGGCAAATGGTATGTTGGCCTTCATATCAAGAGGATTTGAGTATAGGAATAAGGATACCTTACTGCAGTTGTACAGATCCCTGGTGAGACCACTCCTTGAGTATTGTGTGCAGGTTTGGTCGCCTTATCTAAGGAAGGATGTTTTTGCAATGGAGGGAGTGCAAAGGCGATTCACCAGGCTGATACCTGGAATGACAGGAATAACTTCTGAGGAAAGATTGCACAATTTGGGATTGTACTCTCTGGAGTTTAGAAGATTGAGAGGGGATCTCATAGAGACATATAAAATTCTGGCAGGACTGGACAGAATGGATGGGAAGGGATATTTCCAATGGTGGGGGAGTCCAGAACCCGGGGCCATGGTTCGAGGATAATAGGCAAACCATTTAGAACCGAGATGAGGAGGAATTTCTTTACCCAGAGGGTGGTGAATCTATGGAATTCATTGCCACAGAGGGCAGTAGAGGCAGGTTCATTGAATATATTTAAGAGGAATTGGATATTTTTCTTCAGTATAAGGGAATTCGGGGTTACGGAGAGAAGGCAGTGACGGGGTACTGAACTTTAAAATCAGCCATGATCTCATTGAATGGCGGAGATGGCTCGAAGGGCCTAATGACCTACTCCTGCTCCGATCTTCTATGTTTCTGTTTCTGCCCTGTTGCCCATTTTCCCCAATCTTCCCCCCCCCCAGTTCTACACTGCTCCCCACTGTGCCTCTCTGTTCCTCATTCTTCCCCTCTTCCCCATAGTTCTTCACTGTTCCCCACTGTTCCATAGTGTTGACATTGTTCCCCATTGTTCCCCATGGGTCCATAGTGTTCCCCATCATTTCCTAATCTGCTTCCCACTGTTCCCCACAGTTCCCCAGTTCTCCATTTGAACCCCCTGCTCCACACTGTTCCCTATTTTTCCCCACTATTCTGCATCTGTTCCACCCTGCTCCCCACTGTTCTCCAGCTGTCCCCATTCCACATTTATCCCACTGTTCCCCAACTATTCTCCACTAATCCCGACTTTTCCCTTCTGTTCCCAGCTGTTCCCCATCTGTTACCAACATTTGTCCACTGTTACTCGCTTGTTCTCCACTGTTCGACACCTGTTCTCCACTGTGCCCCACTATGCCCCTCTGTTTCCCACTGCTCCTCATTCTTCCCCCTGTTGAGAAACAGCTGGGGAACAGAGAGGCAGAGTGGAGAACGGAGGGGAAAAGTGGGGAACTGTGGGGAATAGTCAGGAACAGGTGTGAACCACTGGGGAACAGAGGTATATATGGGGAACAGATGGGGAACAGTGGAGAACATTGGGAAAATGGGCAACAGTGCGGAACAGTTGATGGGGAACAGTGGGTTAAATGGGGAACAGAGGGCAAAAGTGCGGAACAGTGGGAATAATGCAGAACAGTGGGGAAAAGTAGGGAACAGAATGGAACCGGGGGGACAGCTGGAGACCAGTGTGAAACCGTGGGTAACACTGTAGAACAATGGGGATCGGAGGGGAATAGTGGGGAGCGTGGGGGGGGGGGATCAATGAGGAAAGGAGAACAGTGGGGAACAATGTTCTGCACTGTTCCCCAACGTACCCCATGGTTCCTCATTGTTGACCAGCAGAAGCTCATCTGTTTTCCAACTGTGCCCCACTTTTCCACACTGTTTCCCACAGTATTCCACTGTTCACCATCCATTCCCCACCATGAAATATAAAGTGTTCACAATCCTTACTCTGGAGACAAAGTTTTGAAGAACAGGTTCATCTTTATTTCGAGTCTGCAGAGTCGGGTGTCCCTGGTCTGTGGACATACCGGAAGTTCAGAATCATCACTCTTTTGTACAGTCCCGCGCTCAACATCACCCCACCTTCATTTACCTTCTTCCAATCAGAATCCCAATACATTACAACATTCTCCTTCTCCCTTCCATCAATCCAGGTATCACTCAGTTCTTCCCTCTTCATACATTGCCTGTTCATGTCTCTATGAGGCAAGCGTAGTACTAGCTATAGACTACCTTAGGTCACTGTACCAACCTGAACCAGTTCCTTGCATCCTTGGGGCTTGAGATAAGAAGGGGCCCACTGGCTAGTACTGTCTACTCTCAAGCTCTTATCTACATACTTTGCATTCCATCATTTTTCACAGAATGGTGCGAGTTTAATCATATTCAACTGTTTTTCACAATTCCTCCTTTTTTCTCGTTATCATGTGTTTCTGATTAAACTGCATTATTGTTCACCTTTTGTTTCCTCAAATTGTAACATGAGTTGAATTTGTCGTTGTTCATCTGCCATGGGATTTTTTAATACCACCTGCTTCGCTCCAGTAGCTGAGCAAATGGATCTTGTGATAAAACATCGTAGGATGGCTGATCCAATCAATAAGCCCACTAGAATCATTCAGCCAGATATAGCAGAGTGCATTAACCATGGCACCCAACCTCCGAAATTCCAATCTCCCCATGTCCAATCACCTCCTTTTTTATATTTATCTCTAGTCTCCTGGATCTTCTCTCTACACTTTTTAATATGGACCACCAAATCCGAGATATTAGCTGATTCATCCAGGATGTATGTGTAACATTCAGAACCAATTAAAGCCCTTTCTCTGTCAAAATAAAATCAAGGGCCATGCATTTTTGGAGGACTGTAAGTTGCATGGTGGCCATTTCTGTATTTATTGCCCAGACTTGGGATTGGACTTCCCCAAGTACCAGGTTCGTATTATTTACTAGTTCATCTAGGGTGGCTGCTATTTTTGAATCTCAACCGCACTTTGTGCAGCTCCATATGTTGGGAAAAACCTCCACATGAGACGATCTCCTTCAGTCACCCTTTTGCTTTTCCCATGGGACAAGCCTAGTACAGGTAGCTGGTTAAGTTCACGGACATGGGGAATTAAGTAAGCCAGGTAATAACATCCACTCCAACCTTTAGGTGTACAGGTCAATATAAATCCTTTTGTCCGATTCCAACATTCCTTTTCTCCGGGTAACCATGAATAAATTTTACGTCCACACACCCAATATGTGCCATTTACCGGGTGTGGGATTCACAGTCGTGTGACGGTCTAATTCTTCATGAAATTGGAAACTCCTAGTTGGTTTCTCAAAAGGAAGCATCTCTCCAGACTGAGGAGTTGGTGACTTTGTTGGTTTTGGTCGTATCGACCACCCTTTGTATTTATCTTCAATGGTTGGATCACTGTTGCTCGGCAAGATCTATATATCAAATAATTTGTGTAGGGAGAGAGGGATTGCTACTAAGGGGACTCCTGACTTGCCATGGTGTGGTATTTTCGCAGAAACCCAACAATCTGTTTGATTTTGGTTCTTAGCATAATTAGTACATAGAGAGATAAAATAATTTTTAGGTTTAACACGCAAAGTTATGATATGTATAAGTCAAATTGAAATAGTAAGCGCAAAAGTTTCATTATTGTAGTTTTCTTTTCTGTTCCTTTTTACTCCTCTTTCCTTCTTTCTGTGGCTGGTGGTGGGACCACAGGTCCCTTTATTCTTTTTTTAAAGTTTTTTTTCTTCACACTATGAGCCATATTCACCAAAATACCCACAAACGTTTCCCTCTTGAATATATAGTGTCCCACCCCCCTCCCCACCCACTAAACATTCAACATATACAATACAATAAACCCATTAAACAATGTTATCACACAATGAAATAGACAAGAAAATTGTGTCATCTACTTTTACACACTGGGTCAGTTCATTTCGTCTACTTCTCATTCTGTCATTTCAAGAGGTGGTGGTCTGCGGTAGGACCTCTCTTTTGTGTTCCATGTACGGTTCCCAAATTTGTTCGAATACTGTGATGTTATTTCTTAAATTATATGTTATTTTTCCAATTCAATACATTTATTCATTTCCATGTATCATTGCTGTATTCCCAGGCTATCTTCTGATTTCCAGGTTGACATTGTACATTTTTTTGCTACAGCTAAGGCTATCGTAATAAATCTTTTTTGCGCTTCATACAAATCGAGGCCACGTTCTTTACTTCTTATATTATTTAGAAGAAAAATCTCTGGATTTTTTGATATGTTATTTTTTGTGATTTTATTTAATACCTGATTTAGATCTTCCCAAAACTTTTCCACTTTCTCACATGCCCAAATTGAAATATACTGTTGTTCCCGTTTCCTTCTTACAGCGAAAACATCTATCTGATACTGTTGGGGCCCATTTATTTAACTTTTAGCATGTGTCCACCCCTTTTCCTTTGTTCAGTCTGATTTTTCTGTGGTCAATAGTACTAGATATGGTCTGTTCCACCAGGGCTGAAGCTTTTCTTCTTTCCACGAATTGATCAGGACCCAGTCACCAGCATTCACAGAGTGGATAGAGAAATGCAGAGGAGGGCTCTGCACCAGCAGACGCTTAGCTTTTAAATCTGCAAGAGAACGAGAAACTGCCAGTCGATAATTCCTTAAAAACACATCATTATTTTTGACTGTAGGTATTCCTTCTATCCGCCCCAAATATGGGAGTCCAAATAACATCTCGTAAGGGGATATTAATGTTTTGTCATGGGGCTGTCCAAATTCTGAGAAGAGTTATTGGTTAGCACTTGGTCCAGGGTAATTTAGTCTCTTCTTTTAGTTATGTAATTTGCATTTTTAAAGTGGCATTCATTTGTTCCACTTTGATGCCTTGGAGTATGCAGCTTCCATTTTATCCCTAAGGTTTCACAGACCAGGCTGTAAATTTTAGAAGCGAAGTGCTTTCCCTGATCTGAATTGATGGATTCGGCTATTCCATATCGGGGTACAATTTTTTCCAGAATTATATGCTTGTTCAGTGGCATTGACGGTGGGGAACGCTTCAACCCATCTCGTGAAATGGTCCACTACTGCTAGTAGAAATTTCCATCGCTGGACCTTATGGAGTTTGGTGAAATCCACTTGTATCCGCTGAAATGGCCAGATTGCTAAAGGTGGTACTCCTCCAGGCATAGCTTTCATAACTTTCTTCTAACTTTCTTATTAACCTTTAAACAGATCACACAGCGGTTCACTGCCTGTCTTGCTAGGATATAGACTCCTCTGCAGGCATAAGTTTGTAAGAATGCATCACACAGTGCTTGCACTCCCGGTGGGAGCATGAGTGCAGTTCCCCTAGTATCTGCTGGGTGATTTCTTTATTTAACAATTGTCTTCCATTGGGGAGCCACCATTTTCCGTCTTCTTTGCTCCCATCTTTTCCATTTTTTTCTTCTTCAGGGAGGGAAAAGATAGGACCTTCTTCAGCCCTTCTCTGAGAGGTATCAGAGCCATCAGGTGGATGTACTTTTCCTGATCCTGCCGCTTGTCGGGCCAGTTCATCAGCCATCCGATTTCCTCGTGCTTTTGGTGAGTTCCCCTTCTGATGACCTGGTACATGTACTGTGGCAATTCTTTCTGGTTTGATTAATGCTTCCAAAGTCTTTTCAGTTAGTTGCTCATGAGCCAGTTCTTTTCATCTTGTTGTTATCATCCCTCGTTCTTTCCAAATTTTCCTAAATGTGTGTACCACTCCAAATGCATATTTCAAATCTGTATATATGTACCTTTCTGCCCTCCCAACAGTCCCCACAAGTCCCCAGAGTTCCCCATCAGTTCCCTATATGTTCTAAACTGTTTCCCACTGTTCGTCACCTATTCCACACCTGTTCTCCATTGTTCTGCCTGCTGTTTCCCACCAGTTCCCCACGTTTCACCACTGTTCTCCATGGTCCCCCACTGTTCCCCTCATTTCCCAATCTGTTCCCCACTTTTCTCCACTGTTCTCCCATTTTCCACAGTTCGCTATCCGTTCCCCACTGCTCCCCACTATTCCCCTCTGTTGCCCACTGTTCCGCAGAGATCTCCACTGTTCCCCTTTCCTTCCTTACATTCCTCAATTTTCCCAGCTGTTGCCCTCCATAGTACAGTTCCCCAACAATTTTACGTGTTCCCCACGGTTCCCCACTGTTCCCCACCTGTCAAACACTTTTTACCACTGTTCCCCACATTCTCCAATGTTCGCCAAATGTTCCCCACTGCTCTCCACTGTTACCCTCTGTTCCCCACTGTTACTCATTCTTCCCCTCTGTTCCCCATTGTTCCCCCACAGTTCTTCACTGTTCCCCACTGTTCTCCAGCTGTTCCCAAACTGTTCCCCACAGTTACCCATTTTTCTCACTGTTCCCTACTGTTCCACATCTGTTCCCCACAGTTCTTCACTGTTTTCCAGCTGTTTCCAAACTGTTCCCCACTCTTGCCCATTTATCCCAATTTTCCTCACTGTACCCCATTTTCCCACTGTACCCTATTGTTCCACATCTGTTCACCACAACTCTTCACTGTTCCCCACTGTTCCTTACCTGTTCCCCAATGTTTCTACCAATCTCAACTGTTTCCCAGCAGTTTCCCACCTCTTCCCCATGTTTCCCTATTGTTCCCCATCAGTGTCCCACTGTTCTCCAACTGTTCCCCATTTTTCCTACTAATCCCCACTCTTCCACATCTGTTCTCCACAGTTCACCTCTGTTCCCCACTGTTCTTCACCTGTTCCCCAACTTTTTCCCACTGTTCCCCACCAATCCCAAGTGTTTCCCAGCAGTTTCCCACCTATTCCCCATGGTTCCCCACTGTTCCCCATCCGTTCCCCATTGTTCCCCCTGCTCCCTTTTGTTTTCTCTGTTCTCATCTCTCCTGCAGTGTTCCCCACTGTTCCCATCTGCTCCCCTTTCCTCATTGTTCCCCCCTTCTCCCCAATATTCCCCTCCATTGCCCATTGTTCTGCAGTATACCCCACTATTCCACACTCTTCTCCCTCTGTTCCACACTGTTTCCCATTTTTCCCACTGTTCTCTACTGTTTCACACCTGTTACCCTCGATTCCCAGACTGTTCCCCACAGTTCCTCCTTTTCCCCACTTTCCCACTATTCCCTACTGTTCAACAATGTTCCCAACTGTTCCCCTATATTCCACATCAGTCACCATCTGTTCCCCAATGTTCCCCATATTCCCCAATGTTCTGCACTGTTCTCCAACAATCCCCCCACCGTAACCCACTGTACCACATTTTTGCCCACAAAATGTTCAACTCTTTCCCATCTGTGCCCCACTTTTCCACACTGTTTTCCACAGATCTCCACTGTTCACCATTTGTTTCCCACTGCCCCCCAGAATTATCCACAGCTCCCCACAGTCTTCAACATTTCCCCAGTGTTCCCCACTCTTCCCCAATGTGACTCTATGTTCCCCACTGTACTAACTGTTCCCCACTTTTCCCCACTGTCCTTCACAGTTCCCCACAGTTCTTCATTGTTCCCAAATGGTTCTCCACTGTTCCTCACTGTTTCCCAGCAGTTACCCACCTGGTCCCCATGGATCTTCACTGTTCCCCATCACTTCCCCATCTCTTTTCCATCTGTACCTCACTGTTACCCCCTTTCTCCACTGTTTACCGTCTGTTCCACACTATTACTCCTGCTCCCCAATGTTCCTCTCTATTTTCCAGCTGTTCCTGAACTGTTCTGCACTGTACCCCTTTGTTCCCCACTTTCCCCCATTTTTCCCACTGTACCCTAATATTCCACATCTGGTCCCCACAGTTCTTCACTGTTCCCCACTATTCTTCACCTGTTCCCCATCAATCCCATCTGTTTCCCAGCATTTTCACACCTGGTCTACAAGGTTCCCCACTATTCACCGTTAGTTCCCCATATGTTCCCCATTATTCTCAAACTGTTACCCATCTGTTCCCCACTGTTACCCATCTGTTCCCCACTGTTCCCCTTTGTTCCCGTCTGTTCTGCAGTGTTCCCCACTGTTCCCTTTTCCTCATTGTTCCCCCCACTTCCCAATAATCCCTCCATTCCCCATTATTCTGCAGTGTACCCCTGGGTTCCACACTGTACCCTACTTTTCTCCACAGTTCCCCACTGTTCTGCATCTGTTCCAACCTGTTCCCCATTTTTCCCAATGCTCCGTACTGTTCCCCATTTATCCCACTGTTTCCCATTTGTTCTCCACTGTTCCACAACTGTTCCCGACTTTTTCCCTCTGTTCCCCACTGATCCCCAACTGTTCCCCATTGTTCCTCACTGTTCCCCAATTATTACCCACATTACCCCCTGCTCTATTTGGTTCCCCTCTGAGCTGCAGTGTTCTCTACGGTTCTCCACTTTTTCCAATGTGTTCCCCTGCTCCCTTTGGTTCCCCTCTGTTCTGCAGTGATCCCCACGGCTCCCCACATTTTCCAAACTGTTCCCCCGGCTCTCTTTGGTTTCATACTGTTCTGCAGTGTTCCCCACGGTTCCCCACTTTTTCCAATCCGTTCCCTCTGCTCCCTTTTGTTCCCCTCTGTTCTGCAGTGTTCCCCACAGTTCTCCACATTTTCCAATTCGTTCCCCCTGCTCCCTTTGGTTCCCCACCTTTCTGCATTTTTCCACATGGTTCCCAACTTTTTCCAATCGGTTCCCCACTTTTTCCAAACCATTCCTCCTGCTCCCTTTAGTTCCCCTCTATTCTACAGTGTTCCCCACGATTCTATACATTTTTTTCCATCCTGTACCCCCTGCTCCCTATGGTTCCCCTCTGCCTTGCAGTGTTACCCATGGGACCCCACTTTTTCCAACCTGTTCCCCTTGTTCCCTTTGGTTCCCCTCTGTCCTGCCGTGTTCTCCACGGTTCCCAACTTTTTGCAATCTGTTCCCCCTGCTCCGTTTGGTTCCCCTCTGTTCTGCAGTGTTCCCCACGGTTCCCCACTTTTTCCAATGCATTCCCTTTGCTCCCTTTGGTGCCCCTCTGTTCTGCAGTGTTCCCAACGGTTCCCCACTTTTTCCAATCTGTTTCCCCTGCTACCTCTGGTTCCCCTCTGTTCTGCATTTTTCCACACTGTTCCCCACTTTTTCCAATCCGTTCCCCCTGCTTCCTTTGGTTCACCTCTGTTCTTCAGAACTCCCCACGATTCCCCACTTTTTCCTATCTGTTCCCCCTGCTCCCTTTGGTTCCCCTCTGTTCTGCATTGTTCCCCACGGTTCCCCACTTTTCCGAACTGTACCCCCTGCTCCCTTTGGTTCACCTCTGTTCTGCAGTGTTCCTCACGGTTCCCCACTTTTTCCAATCTGTTCCCCCTGCACCCTTTGATTCCCCTCTGTTCTGCAGTGTTGCCCACTGTTCTCAACTTTTTCCAATCTGTTCTTCCTGATCCCTTTGGTTCCCCACTATTCTGCATTTTTCCACACGGTTCCCCACTTTTTCCAATCTGTTCCCCCTGCTCCCTTTGGTTCCTCACTGTTCTGCAGTCTTTCTCACGGTTCTCCACATATTTTCCAACCTGTACCCCCTGCTCCCTATGGTTCCCCTCTGCCCTGCAGTGTCCCCCATGGTTCCCAACTTTTTCCAATCCGTTCCCCCTCTTCCCTTTGGTTCGCCTCTGTTCTGCAGTGTTCGCGACGCTTCCCCACTTTTTCCAATCCGTTCCCCCTGCTCCCTTTGGTTCCCCACTGTTGTGCATTTTTCCACACGGTACCCCACTTCTTCTAATCTGTTCCTCCTGCACCCTTTGTTTCCCCACTGTTCTGCATTTTTCCACACGGTTCCCCACTTTTTCCAATCTGTTCACCCTGCTCCCTTTGGTTCCTCACTGTTCTGCAGTGTCCACCACGATTCCCCACTTTTTCCAATGCGTTCCCCTGCTCACTTTGGTTCCCCACTGTTCTGCAGTGATCCCCACGGTTCCCCACATTTTCCAAACTGTTCCCCCGGCTCGCTTTGGTTTCATACTGTTCTGCAGTGTTCCCCACGGTTCCCCACTTTTTTACAATCTGTTCGCCATGCTCCCTTTGGTTCCCCTCTGTCCTGCAGTGTCCTCCACGGTTCCCCACTTTTTCCAACCTGTACCTCCTGCTCCCTTTGGTTCCCCTCTGTCATGCAGTGTTTTCACAGATCCCAATTTTTTCCTATCTGTTCCTCCTGATCCCTTTGGTTCCCCTCTGTTGTGCAGTGTTCCCCACGATTCCCCACTTTTTCCTATCTGTTCCCCCTGCTCCCTTTGGTTCCCCTCTGTTCTGCATTGTTCCCCACGGTTCCCGACTTTTACGAACTGAACCCCCTGCTCCCTTTGGTTCACCTCTGTTCTGCAGTGTTCCTCACGGTTTCCCACTTTTTCCAATCTGTTCCCCCTGCACCCTTTGATTCCCCTCTGTTCTGCAGTGTTCCCGACGCTTCCCCACTTTTTCCAATCCGTTCACCCTGCTCCCTTTGGTTCCCCTCTATTCTGCATTGTTCCCTACATTTCTCCCTTTGTTTTCCATCCTGTACCCCCTGCTCCCTACGGTTCCCCTCTGCCTTGCAGTGTTCCGCATGGGACCCCACTTTTTCCAATCTGTTCCCCCTGCTCCTTTCGCTCCACTCTGTTCTGCAGTTTTCCCCATGGTTCTCCACATTTTTTCCAAACTGTTCCACCTGCTCCCTTTGGTTCTGCAGTGTTTCCCACGGTTCCCCACTTTTTCCAATCCATTTCCCCTGCTCCCTTTGGTTCCCCTCTATTGTTCAGTGTTCCCCACGGTTCCCCACTTTTTCCAATCTGTTCCCCTGCTCCCTTTGGTTCCCCTCTGTTCTGCAGTGATCTCCACGGTTCCCCACATTTTCCAAACTGTTCCCCCGGCTCGCTTTGGTTTCATACTGTTCTGCAGTGTTCCCCACGGTTCCCCACTTTTTCCAACCTGTACCTCCTGTTCCCTTTGGTTCCCCTCTGTCATGCAGTGTTTTCACAGCTCCACCAATTTTTTCTTATCTGTTCCCCCTGATCCCTTTGGTTCCCCTCTGTCATGCCCCACGGTTCCCCACTTTTTCCAATCCGTTTCCTCTGCTCTCTTTGGTTCCCCTCTGTTCTGCAGTGTTCGCCACAGTTCTCCACCTTTTCCAATTCGTTCCCCCTGCTCCCTTTTGTTCCCCACATTTCTGCATTTTTCCACACGGTTCCCTACGTTTTCCAACCGGTTCCCCACTTTTTCCAATCTGTTCCCCCTGCTCCCTTTGGTTCTCCTCTGTTCTGCAGTGTTCCCGAAGCTTCCCCACTTTTTCCAATCCGTTCCCCCTGCTCCCTTTGGTTCCCCTCTATTCTAGTGTTCCTCACGATTCTCCACATTTTTTTACATACTGTATCCCCTGCTCCCTATGGTTCCCCTCTGCCTTGCAGTGTTACCCATGGGACACCACTTTTTCCAACCTGTTCCCCTTGTTCCCTTTGGTTCCCCTCTGTCCTTCCGTGTTCTCCACGGTTCCCAACTTTTTGCAATCCGTTGCCCCTGCTCCGTTTGGTTCCCCTCTGTTCTGCAGTGTTCCCCACGGTTCCCCACTTTTTCCAATCTGTTCCCCCTGCTCCTTTGTCTCCACTCTGTTCTGCAGTTTTCCCCACGGTTCCCCACATTTTCCAAACCATTCCGCCGGCTCGCTTTGGTTTCATACTGTTCTGCAGCATTCCCCACGGTTCCCCACTTTTTTACAAACTGTTTGCCCTGCTTCCTTTGGTTTCCCCTGTTCTGCATTGACCTCCACGATTCCCAACTTTTTGCAATTGATTCCCCCTGTTCTGTTTGTTTGCCCTCTGTTCTGCAGTGTTCCCCACAGTTCCCCACTTTTTCCAATCAGTTCCCCCTGCTCCCTTTGATTCCCCTCTGTCCTACAGTGTTCCCCACCGGCGCAACTTTTTACAAACCATTCCCCCTGCTTCCTTTGGTTCCCCTCTGTCGTGCAGTGTTCCCCACGGTTCCCCACTTTTTCCAATGCATTCCCTCTGCTCCCTTTGGTGCCCCTCTGTTCAGCAGTGTTCCCCACGGTTCCCCACTTTTTCCAATCTGTTTCCCCTGCTACCTCTGGTTCCCCTCTGTTCTGCATTTTTCCACACTGTTCCCCACTTTTTCCAATCCGATCCCCCTGCTTCCTTTGGTTCACCTCTGTTCTGCAGAACTCCCCACGATTCCCCACTTTTTCCAATCTGTTACCCCTGTTCCCTTTGATCCCCTCTGTTCTGCATTGTTCCCCACGGTTCCCCACTTTTCCGAACTGTACCCCCTGCTCCCTTTGGTTCACCTCTGTTCTGCAGTGTTCCTCACGGTTCCCCACTTTTTCCAATCTGTTCCCCCTGCACCCTTTGATTCCCCTCTGTTCTGCAGTGTTCCCGACGCTTCCCCACTTTTTCCAATCCGTTCCCCCTGCTCCCTTTGGTTCCCCTCTATTCTGCATTGTTCCCTACATTTCTCCCTTTTTTTTCCATCCTGTACCCCCTGCTCCCTATGGTTCCCCTCTGCCTTGCAGTGTTCCGCATGGGACCCCACTTTTTCCAATCTGTTCCCCCTGCTCCTTTCGCTCCACTCTGTTCTGCAGTTTTCCCCATGGTTCTCCACATTTTTTCCAAACTGTTCCACCTGCTCCCTTTGGTTCTGCAGTGTTTCCCACGATTCCCCACTTTTTCCAATCCATTTCCCCTGCTCCCTTTGGTTCCCCTCTATTGTTCAGTGTTCCCCACGGTTCCCCACTTTTTCCAATCTGTTCCCCTGCTCCCTTTGGGTCCCCTCTGTTCTGCAGTGATCTCCACGGTTCCCCACATTTTCCAAACTGTTCCCCCGGCTCGCTTTGGTTTCATACTGTTCTGCAGTGTTCCCCACGGTTCCCCACTTTTTCCAACCTGTACCTCCTGTTCCCTTTGGTTCCCCTCTGTCATGCAGTGTTTTCACAGCTCCACCAATTTTTTCTTATCTGTTCCCCCTGATCCCTTTGGTTCCCCTCTGTCATGCACCACGGTTCCCCACTTTTTCCAATCCGTTCCCTCTGCTCTCTTTGGTTCCCCTCTGTTCTGCAGTGTTCGCCACAGTTCTCCACCTTTTCCAATTCGTTCCCCTTGCTCCCTTTTGTTCCCCACATTTCTGCATTTTTCCACACGGTTCCCTACGTTTTCCAATCGGTTCCCCACATTTTCCAATCTGTTCCCGCTGCTCCCTTTGGTTCTCCTCTGTTCTGCAGTGTTCCCGACGCTTCCCCACTTTTTCCAATCCGTTCCCCCTGCTCCCTTTGGTTCCCCTCTATTCTAGTGTTCCTCACGATTCTCCACATTTTTTTACATACTGTAGCCCCTGCTCCCTATCGTTCCCCTCTGCCTTGCAGTGTTACCCATGGGACACCACTTTTTCCAACCTGTTCCCCTTGTTCCCTTTGGTTCCCCTCTGTCCTTCCGTGTTCTCCACAGTTCCCAACTTTTTGCAATCCGTTGCCCCTGCTCCGTTTGGTTCCCCTCTGTTCTGCAGTGTTCCCCACGGTTCCCCACTTTTTCCAATCTGTTCCCCCTGCTCCTTTGTCTCCACTCTGTTCTGCAGTTTTCCCCACGGTTCCCCACATTTTCCAAACCATTCCCCCGGCTCGCTTTGGTTTCATACTGTTCTGCAGCATTCCCCACGGTTCCCCACTTTTTTACAAACTGTTTGCCCTGCTTCCTTTGGTTTCCCCTGTTCTGCATTGTCCTCCACGGTTCCCAACTTTTTGCAATTGATTCCCCTTGTTCCGTTTGTTTGCCCTCTGTTCTGCAGTGTTCCCCACAGTTCCCCACTTTTTCCAATCAGTTCCCCCTTCTCCCTTTGATTCCCCTCTGTCCTACAGTGTTCCCCACCGGCGGAACTTTTTACAATCCGTTCCCCCTGCTTCCTTTGGTTCCCCTCTGTCGTGCAGTGTTCCCCACGGTTCCCCACTTTTTCCAATGCATTCCCTCTGCTCCCTTTGGTGCCCCTCTGTTCTGCAGTGTTCCCCACGGTTCCCCACTTTTTCCAATCTGTTTCCCCTGCTACCTCTGGTTCCCCTCTGTTCTGCATTTTTCCACAATGTTCCCCACTTTTTCCAATCCGATCCCCCTGCTTCCTTTGGTTCACCTCTGTTCTGCAGAACTCCCCACAATTCCCCACTTTTTCCAATCTGTTACCCCTGTTCCCTTTGGTTCCCCTCTGTTCTGCATTGTTCCCCACGGTTCCCCACTTTTCCGAACTGTACCCCCTGCTCCCTTTGGTTCACCTCTGTTCTGCAGTGTTCCACACGGTTCCCCACTTTTTTCAATCTGTTCCCCCTGCACTCTTTGATTCCCCTCTGTTCTGCAGTGTTGTCCACTGTTCTCAACTTTTTCCAATCTGTTCCTCCTGCTCCCTTTGGTTACCAACTGTTCCACATTTTTGCACACGGTTCCCCACTTTTTCAAAACAGTTCCCCTTGCTCCCTTTGGTTCCCCTTTATTCTGCAGTGTTCCCCACGATTCTCCTCATTTTTTTAAATCCTGTACCCCCTGCTCCCTTTGGTTCCCCTCTGTCCTGCAGTGTCCTCCACGGTTCCCCACTTTTTCCAACCTGTACCTCCTGCTCCCTTTGGTTCCCCTCTGTCATGCAGTGTTTTCACAGTTCCCCAATTTTTTTCTATCTGTTCCCCCTGATCCCTTTGGTTCTCCTCTGTCGTGCAGTGTTCCCCACGGTTCCCCACTTTTTCCAAACCGTTCCCTCTGCTCCCTTTGGTTCCCCTCTGTTCTACATTGTTCCCCACAGTTCTCCACCTTTTCCAATTCGTTCCCCCTGCTCCCTTTGGTTCCCCACCTTTCTGCATTTTTCCACACGGTTCCCTACTTTTTCCAATCGGTTCCCCACTTTTTCCAATCTGTTCCCCCTGCTCCCTTTGGTTCTGCTCTGTTCTGCAGTGTTCCCCAAGTTCCCCACTTTTTCCAATCTGTTCCCCCTGCTCCTTTGGCTCCACTCTGTTCTACAGTTTTCCCCACGGTTCCCCACATTTTCCAAACCATTCCCCCGGCTCGCTTTGGTTTCATACTGTTCTTCAGCGTTCCCCACGGTTCCCCACTATTTTACAATCTGTTCGTCCTGCTCCCTTTGGTTCCCCTCTGTTCTGCAGTGTCCTCCACGCTTCCCAACTATTTGCAATCCATTCCCCCTGCTCTGTTTGTTTCCCCACTGTTCTGTATTTTCCACACGGTTCCCCACTTTTTCCAATCTGTTCCCCCAGCTCCCTTTGGTTCCTCACTGTTCTGCAGTGTTCCTCACGGTTCTCCACATTTTTTCCAACCTGTAGCCCCTGCTCCCTATGGTTCCCCTCTGCCCTGCAGTATTCCCCATGGTTCCCCACTCTTTCCAATCCGTTCCCCCTGTTCCCTTTGGTTCCCCTCTGTCCCGTAGTGTTCTGCACGATTCCCCACTTTTTCTAATCAGTTCCCCCTGCTGCCTTTGATTCCGCTCTGTCCTCCAGTGTTCCCCATGGGCCCCATTTTTTGCAATCCGTTCCCCCTGCTCCCTTTGGTTCCTCACTGTTCTGCAGTGTTCCCCACGGTTCTCCAAATTTTTTCTAATCTGTTCCCCCTTCTCCCTCTGGTTCGCCTCTGTTCTACATTTTTCCACACTGTTCCCCATTTTTTCCAATCCGTTCCCCCTGCTTCCTTTGGTCCACCTCTTTTCTGCAGAGTTCCCCACGGTCCACTTTTTCGAATCCTTTCCCCCTGCTCTCTTTGGGTCCCCACTGTTCTGCAGAACTCCCCACGATTCCCCACTTTTTCCAATCTGTTCCCCCTTCTCCCTTTGGTTCCTCTCTGTTCTGCATTGTTCCCCACGGGTCCGCACTTTTCCGATCTGTTCCCCCTGCTCCCTTTGGTTCCGCTCTGTTCTGCAGTTTTCCCCACGGTTCTCCAAATTTTTTCTAATCTGTTCCCATGCTCCCTTTGGTTTCCCTCTGCCCTGCAGTGTCCCCCATGGTTCCCCACTTTTTCCAATCCGTTCCCCCTGCTACCTTTGGTTCCCCTCTGTTCTGCAGTGTTTCCCACAGTTCCCCACTTTTTCCAATCGGTTCCCCCTGCTCCCTTTGATTACCCTCTGTCATGCAGTGTTCGCCATGGGCCCCACTTTTTGCAATCCGTTTCCCCTGCTCACTTTTGTTCCCCTCTGTGCTGCAGTGTTCTCCACGGTTCCCCACTTTTTCCAACCTGTACCTCCTGCTCCCTTTGGTTCCCCACTGTCATGCAGTGTTCCCCACAGTTCCCCACTTTTTCCAATCCGTTCCCTCTGCTCCCTTTGGTTCCCCTCTGTTCTGCTGTGTTCCCCACAGTTCTCCACCTTTTCCAATTCGATCCCCCTGCTCCCTTTGGTTCCCCACCTTTCTCCATTTTTCCACACGGTTCCCTACTTTTTCCAATCGGATCCCCTCTTTTTGCAATCTGTTCCCCCTGCTCTCTTTGGTTCTCCTCTGTTCTGCAGTATTTTCCACACGGTTCCCCACTTTTTCCAATCTGTTCCCCCAGCTCCCTTTGGTTCCTCACTGTTCTGCAGTGTTCCTCACGGTTCTCCACATTTTTTCCAACCTGTAGCCCCTGCTCCCTATGGTTCCCCTCTGCCCTGCAGTATTCCCCATGGTTCCCCACTCTTTCCAATCCGTTCCCCCTGTTCCCTTTGGTTCCCCTCTGTCCCGTAGTGTTCTGCACGATTCCCCACTTTTTCTTATCAGTTCCCCCTGCTGCCTTTGATTCCGCTCTGTCCTCCAGTGTTCCCCATGGGCCCCATTTTTTGCAATCCGTTCCCCCTGCTCCCTTTGGTTCCTCACTGTTCTGCAGTGTTCCCCACGGTTCTCCAAATTTTTTCTAATCTGTTCCCCCTTCTCCCTCTGGTTCGCCTCTGTTCTACATTTTTCCACACTGTTCCCCATTTTTTCCAATCCGTTCCCCCTGCTTCCTTTGGTCCACCTCTTTTCTGCAGAGTTCCCCACGGTCCACTTTTTCGAATCCTTTCCCCCTGCTCTCTTTGGGTCCCCACTGTTCTGCAGAACTCCCCACGATTCCCCACTTTTTCCAATCTGTTCCCCCTTCTCCCTTTGGTTCCTCTCTGTTCTGCATTGTTCCCCACGGTTCCGCACTTTTCCGATCTGTTCCCCCTGCTCCCTTTGGTTCCGCTCTGTTCTGCAGTTTTCCCCACGGTTCTCCAAATTTTTTCTAATCTGTTCCCATGCTCCCTTTGGTTTCCCTCTGCCCTGCAGTGTCCCCCATGGTTCCCCACTTTTTCCAATCCGTTCCCCCTGCTACCTTTGGTTCCCCTCTGTTCTGCAGTGTTTCCCACAGTTCCCCACTTTTTCCAATCGGTTCCCCCTGCTCCCTTTGATTACCCTCTGTCATGCAGTGTTCGCCATGGGCCCCACTTTTTGCAATCCGTTTCCCCTGCTCACTTTTGTTCCCCTCTGTGCTGCAGTGTTCTCCACGGTTCCCCACTTTTTCCAACCTGTACCTCCTGCTCCCTTTGGTTCCCCACTGTCATGCAGTGTTCCCCACAGTTCCCCACTTTTTCCAATCCGTTCCCTCTGCTCCCTTTGGTTCCCCTCTGTTCTGCTGTGTTCCCCACAGTTCTCCACCTTTTCCAATTCGATCCCCCTGCTCCCTTTGGTTCCCCACCTTTCTCCATTTTTCCACACGGTTCCCTACTTTTTCCAATCGGATCCCCTCTTTTTGCAATCTGTTCCCCCTGCTCTCTTTGGTTCTCCTCTGTTCTGCAGTGTTCCCGACGCTTCCCCACTTTTTCCAATCCATTCCCCCTGCTCCCTTTGGTTCCCCTCTATTCTGCAGTGTTCCCCACGATTCTCCACATTTTTTTCCATCCTGTACCCCCTGCTCCCTATGGTTCCCCTCTGCCTTGCAGTGTTACCCATAGGACCCCACTTTTTCCAACCTGTTCCCCTTGTTCCCTTTGGTTCCCCTCTGTCCTGCCGTGTTCTCCACGGTTATCAACTTTTTGCAATCCGTTCCCCCTGCTCCGTTTGTTTCCCCTCTGTACTGCAGTGTTCCCCACAGTTCCCCAATTTTTCCAATCTGTTCCCCCTGCTCCCTTTGATTCCCCTCTGGAATGCAGTGTTTGCCATGGGCCCCACTTTTTCAATCCGTTTCCCCTTCTCCCTTTGGTTCCCCTCTGTTCTGCAGTGTTCCCCACAGTTCTCCACCTTTTCCAATTCGTTCCCCCTGCTCCCTTTGGTTCCCCACTATTCTGCATTTTTCCACACGGTTCCCTACTTTTTCCAAACGGTTCCCCACTTTTTCCAATCTGTTCCCCCTGCTCCCTTTGGTTCTCCTCTGTTCTGCAGTGTTCCCGACGCTTCCCCACATTTTCCAATCCGTTCCCCCTGCTCCCTTTGGTTCCCCTCTATTGTGCAGTGTTCCCCACGATTCTCCACATTTTTTTACATACTGTACCCCCTGATCCCTATGGCTCACCTCTGCCTTGCAGTGTTACCCATGGGACACCACTTTTTCCAACCTGTTCCCCTTGTTCCCTTTGGTTCCCCTCTGTCCTTCCGTGTTCTCCACGGTTCCCAACTTTTTGCAATCCGTTCCCCCTGCTCCCTTTGGTTCTCCTCTGTTCTGCAGTGTTCCTGACGCTTCCCCACTTTTTCCAATGCGTTCCCCTGCTCCCTTTGGTTCCCCTCTGTTCTGCAGTGATCCACACGGTTCCCCACTTTTTCCAAACCGTTCCCCCTGTTCACTTTGGTTCACCTCTGTTCTGCAGCGTTACCGACGCTTCCCCACTTTTCCAATCCGTTCCCCCTGCTCCCTTTGGTGCCTCTCTATTCTGCAGTGTTCCCCACGATTCTCCACATTTTTTTCCATCCTGTACCCACTGCTCCCTTTGGTTCCCCACTGTTGTGCATTTTTGCACACGGTACCCCACTTCTTCTAATCTGTTCCTCCTGCACCCTTTGTTTCCCCACTGTTCTGCATTTTTCCACACGGTTCCCCACTTTTTCCAATCCGTTCCCCCTGCTCCCTTTGGTTCTCCTCTGTTCTGCAGTGTTCCCGACGCTTCCCCACTTTTTCCAATGCGTTCCCCTGCTCCCTTTGGTTCCCCTCTGTTCTGCAGTGTTGCCCACTGTTCTCAACTTTTTCCAATCTGTTCCTCCTGCTCCCTTTGGTTCCCCACTGTTTTGCATTTTTGCACACGGTTCCCCACTTTTTCAAAACTGTTCCCCCTGTTCCCTATGGATCCCCTCTGCCCTGCAGTGTCCCCCATGGTTCCCCACTTTTTCCAATCCGTTCCCCCTGTTCCCTTTGGTTCGCCTCTGTTCTGCAGTGTTCCCGACGCTTCCCCACTTTTTCCAATCCGTTCCCCCTGCTCCCTTTGGTTCCCCTCTATTCTGCAGTGTTCCCCACGATTCTCCACATTTTTTTCCATCCTGTACCCCCTGCTCCCTTTGGTTCCCCACTGTTCTGCATTTTTCCACACGGTTCCCCACTTTTTCCAATCTGTTCCCCCTGCTCCCTTTGGTTCCTCACTGTTCAGCAGTGTTCTCCACGGTTCCCAACTTTTTGCAATCCGTTCCCACTGTTCTTTTTGGTTCCCCTCTGTCCCGCAGTGTTACCCACGATTCTCCACATTTTTTTCCATCCTGTACCCCCTGCTCCCTTTGGTTCCCCTCTATTCCGCATTTTTCCACACTTTTCCCCAATTTTTCCAATCCGTTCCCCCTACTTCCTTTGGTTCACCTCTGTTCTGCAGATCTCTCCACGAATCCCCACTTTTTCCTATCTGTTCCCCCTGCTCCCTTTGGTTCCCCTCTGTTCTGCATTGTTCCCCACGGTTCCCCACTTTTCCGAACTGTACCCCCTGCTCCCTTTGGTTCACCTCTGTTCTGCAGTGTTCCCCACGATTCTATACATTTTTTTCCATCCTGTACCCCCTGCTCCCTATGGTTCCCCTCTGCCTTGCAGTGTTACCCATGGGACCCCACTTTTTCCAACCTGTTCCCCTTGTTCCCTTTGGTTCCCCTCTGTCCTGCCGTGTTCTCCACGGTTCCCAACTTTTTGCAATCCGTTCCCCCTGCTCCCTTTGGTTCCCCTCTGTTCTGCAGTGTTCCCCACGGTTCCCCACTTTTTCCAATATGTTCCCTTTGCTCCCTTTGGTGCCCCTCTGTTCTGCAGTGTTCCCAACGGTTCCCCACTTTTTCCAATCTGTTTCCCCTGCTACCTCTGGTTCCCCTCTGTTCTGCATTTTTCCACACTGTTCCCCACTTTTTCCAATCCGTTCCCACTGCTTCCTTTGGTTCACCTCTGTTCTTCAGAACTCCCCACGATTCCCCACTTTTTCCTATCTGTTCCCCCTGCTCCCTTTGGTTCCCCTCTGTTCTGCATTGTTCCCCACGGTTCCCCACTTTTCCGAACTGTACCCCCTGCTCCCTTTGGTTCACCTCTGTTCTGCAGTGTTCCTCACGGTTCCCCACTTTTTCCAATCTGTTCCCCCTGCACCCTTTGATTCCCCTCTGTTCTGCAGTGTTGCCCACTGTTCTCAACTTTTTCCAATCTGTTCTTCCTGATCCCTTTGGTTCCCCACTATTCTGCATTTTTCCACACGGTTCCCCACTTTTTCCAATCTGTTCCCCCTGCTCCCTTTGGTTCCTCACTGTTCTGCAGTCTTTCTCACGGTTCTCCACATATTTTCCAACCTGTACCCCCTGCTCCCTATGGTTCCCCTCTGCCCTGCAGTGTCCCCCATGGTTCCCCACTTTTTCCAATCCGTTCCCCCTCTTCCCTTTGGTTCGCCTCTGTTCTGCAGTGTTCGCGACGCTTCCCCACTTTTTCCAATCCGTTCCCCCTGCTCCCTTTGGTTCCCCACTGTTGTGCATTTTTCCACACGGTACCCCACTTCTTCTAATCTGTTCCTCCTGCACCCTTTGTTTCCCCACTGTTCTGCATTTTTCCACACGGTTCCCCACTTTTTCCAATCTGTTCACCCTGCTCCCTTTGGTTCCTCACTGTTCTGCAGTGTCCCCCACGATTCCCCACTTTTTCCAATGCGTTCCCCTGCTCACTTTGGTTCCCCACTGTTCTGCTGTGATCCCCACGGTTCCCTACATTTTCCAAACTGTTCCCCCGGCTCACTTTGGTTTCATACTGTTCTGCAGTGTTCCCCACGGTTCCCCACTTTTTTACAATCTGTTCGCCATGCTCCCTTTGGTTCCCCTCTGTCCTGCAGTGTCCTCCACGGTTCCCCACTTTTTCCAACCTGTACCTCCTGCTCCCTTTGGTTCCCCTCTGTCATGCAGTGTTTTCACAGATCCCAATTTTTTCCTATCTGTTCCTCCTGATCCCTTTGGTTCCCCTCTGTTGTGCAGTGTTCCCCACGATTCCCCACTTTTTCCTATCTGTTCCCCCTGCTCCCTTTGGTTCCCCTCTGTTCTGCATTGTTCCCCACGGTTCCCGACTTTTACGAACTGAACCCCCTGCTCCCTTTGGTTCACCTCTGTTCTGCAGTGTTCCTCACGGTTTCCCACTTTTTCCAATCTGTTCCCCCTGCACCCTTTGATTCCCCTCTGTTCTGCAGTGTTCCCGACGCTTCCCCACTTTTTCCAATCCGTTCACCCTGCTCCCTTTGGTTCCCCTCTATTCTGCATTGTTCCCTACATTTCTCCCTTTTTTTTTCAATCTGTACCCCCTGCTCCCTATGGTTCCCCTCTGCCTTGCAGTGTTCCGCATGGGACCCCACTTTTTCCAATCTGTTCCCCCTGCTCCTTTCGCTCCACTCTGTTCTGCAGTTTTCCCCATGGTTCTCCACATTTTTTCCAAACTGTTCCACCTGCTCCCTTTGGTTCTGCAGTGTTTCCCACGGTTCCCCACTTTTTCCAATCCATTTCCCCTGCTCCCTTTGGTTCCCCTCTATTGTTCAGTGTTCCCCATGGTTCCCCACTTTTTCCAATCTGTTCCCCTGCTCCCTTTGGTTCCCCTCTGTTCTGCAGTGATCTCCACGGTTCCCCACATTTTCCAAACTGTTCCCCCGGCTCGCTTTGGTTTCATACTGTTCTGCAGTGTTCCCCACGGTTCCCCACTTTTTCCAACCTGTACCTCCTGTTCCCTTTGGTTCCCCTCTGTCATGCAGTGTTTTCACAGCTCCACCAATTTTTTCTTATCTGTTCCCCCTGATCCCTTTGGTTCGCCTCTGTCATGCCCCACGGTTCCCCACTTTTTCCAATCCGTTTCCTCTGCTCTCTTTGGTTCCCCTCTGTTCTGCAGTGTTCGCCACAGTTCTCCACCTTTTCCAATTCGTTCCCCCTGCTCCCTTTTGTTCCCCACATTTCTGCATTTTTCCACACGGTTCCCTACGTTTTCCAATTGGTTCCCCACTTTTTCCAATCTGTTCCCGCTGCTCCCTTTGGTTCTCCTCTGTTCTGCAGTGTTCCCGAAGCTTCCCCACTTTTTCCAATCCGTTCCCCCTGCTCCCTTTGGTTCCCCTCTATTCTAGTGTTCCTCACGATTCTCCACATTTTTTTACATACTGTACCCCCTGCTCCCTATGGTTCCCCTCTGCCTTGCAGTGTTACCCATGGGACACCACTTTTTCCAACCTGTTCCCCTTGTTCCCTTTGGTTCCCCTCTGTCCTTCCGTGTTCTCCACGGTTCCCAACTTTTTGCAATCCGTTGCCGCTGCTCCGTTTGGTTCCCCTCTGTTCTGCAGTGTTCCCCACGGTTCCCCACTTTTTCCAATCTGTTCCCCCTGCTCCTTTGTCTCCACTCTGTTCTGTAGTTTTCCCCACGGTTCCCCACATTTTCCAAACCATTCCGCCGGCTCGCTTTGGTTTCATACTGTTCTGCAGCATTCCCCACGGTTCCCCACTTTTTTACAAACTGTTTGCCCTGCTTCCTTTGGTTTCCCCTGTTCTTCATTGTTTCCACGATTCCCAACTTTTTGCAATTGATTCCCCCTGTTCCGTTTGTTTGCCCTCTGTTCTGCAGTGTTCCCCACAGTTCCCCACTTTTTCCAATCAGTTCCCCCTGCTCCCTTTGATTCCCCTCTGTCCTACAGTGTTCCCCACTGGCGCAACTTTTTACAATCCGTTCCCCCTGCTTCCTTTGGTTCCCCTCTGTCGTGCAGTGTTCCCCACGGTTCCCCACTTTTTCCAATGCATTCCCTCTGCTCCCTTTGGTGCCCTCTGTTCAGCAGTGTTCCCCACGGTTCCCCACTTTTTCCAATCTGTTTCCCCTGCTACCTCTGGTTCCCCTCTGTTCTGCATTTTTCCACACTGTTCCCCACTTTTTCCAATCCGATCCCCCTGCTTCCTTTGGTTCACCTCTGTTCTGCAGAACTCCCCACGATTCCCCACTTTTTCCAATCTGTTACCCCTGTTCCCTTTGGTTCCCCTCTGTTCTGCATTGTTCCCCACGGTTCCCCACTTTTTCCAATCCGTTCCCTCTGCTCTCTTTGGTTCCCCTCTGTTCTGCAGTGTTCGCCACAGTTCTCCACCTTTTCCAATTCGTTCCCCTTGCTCCCTTTTGTTCCCCACATTTCTGCATTTTTCCACACGGTTCCCTACGTTTTCCAATCGGTTCCCCACATTTTCCAATCTGTTCCCGCTGCTCCCTTTGGTTCTCCTCTGTTCTGCAGTGTTCCCGACGCTTCCCCACTTTTTCCAATCCGTTCCCCCTGCTCCCTTTGGTTCCCCTCTATTCTAGTGTTCCTCACGATTCTCCACATTTTTTTACATACTGTACCCCCTGCTCCCTATCGTTCCCCTCTGCCTTGCATTGTTACCCATGGGACACCACTTTTTCAAACCTGTTCCCCTTGTTCCCTTTGATTCCCCTCTGTCCTACAGTGTTCCCCACCGGCGCAACTTTTTACAATCCGTTCCCCCTGCTTCCTTTGGTTCCCCTCTGTCGTGCAGTGTTCCCCACGGTTCCCCACTTTTTCCAATGCATTCCCTCTGCTCCCTTTGGTGCCCCTCTGTTCTGCAGTGTTCCCCACGGTTCCCCACTTTTTCCAATCTGTTTCCCCTGCTACCTCTGGTTCCCCTCTGTTCTGCATTTTTCCACAATGTTCCCCACTTTTTCCAATCCGATCCCCCTGCTTCCTTTGGTTCACCTCTGTTCTGCAGAACTCCCCACAATTCCCCACTTTTTCCAATCTGTTACCCCTGTTCCCTTTGGTTCCCCTCTGTTCTGCATTGTTCCCCACGGTTCCCCACTTTTCCGAACTGTACCCCCTGCTCCCTTTGGTTCACCTCTGTTCTGCAGTGTTCCACACGGTTCCCCACTTTTTTCAATCTGTTCCCCCTGCACCCTTTGATTCCCCTCTGTTCTGCAGTGTTGTCCACTGTTCTCAACTTTTTCCAATCTGTTCCTTCTGCTCCCTTTGGTTACCAACTGTTCCGCATTTTTGCACACGGTTCCCCACTTTTTCAAAACAGTTCCCCTTGCTCCCTTTGGTTCCCCTTTATTCTGCAGTGTTCCCCACGATTCTCCTCATTTTTTTAAATCCTGTACCCCCTGCTCCCTTTGGTTCCCCTCTGTCCTGCAGTGTCCTCCACGGTTCCCCACTTTTTCCAACCTGTACCTCCTGCTCCCTTTGGTTCCCCTCTGTCATGCAGTGTTTTCACAGTTCCCCAATTTTTTTCTATCTGTTCCCCCTGATCCCTTTGGTTCTCCTCTGTCGTGCAGTGTTCCCCACGGTTTCCCACTTTTTCCAAACCGTTCCCTCTGCTCCCTTTGGTTCCCCTCTGTTCTACATTGTTCCCCACAGTTCTCCACCTTTTCCAATTCGTTCCCCCTGCTCCCTTTGGTTCCCCACCTTTCTGCATTTTTCCACACGGTTCCCTACTTTTTCCAATCGGTTCCCCACTTTTTCCAATCTGTTCCCCCTGCTCCCTTTGGTTCTGCTCTGTTCTGCAGTGTTCCCCAAGTTCCCCACTTTTTCCAATCTGTTCCCCCTGCTCCTTTGGCTCCACTCTGTTCTACAGTTTTCCCCACGGTTCCCCACATTTTCCAAACCATTCCCCCGGCTCGCTTTGGTTTCATACTGTTCTTCAGCGTTCCCCACGGTTCCCCACTATTTTACAATCTGTTCGTCCTGCTCCCTTTGGTTCCCCTCTGTTCTGCAGTGTCCTCCACGCTTCCGAACTATTTGCAATCCATTCCCCCTGCTCTGTTTGTTTCCCCACTGATCTGTATTTTCCACACGGTTCCCCACTTTTTCCAATCTGTTCCCCCAGCTCCCTTTGGTTCCTCACTGTTCTGCAGTGTTCCTCACGGTTCTCCACATTTTTTCCAACCTGTAGCCCCTGCTCCCTATGGTTCCCCTCTGCCCTGCAGTATTCCCCATGGTTCCCCACTCTTTCCAATCCGTTCCCCCTGTTCCCTTTGGTTCCCCTCTGTCCCGTAGTGTTCTGCACGATTCCCCACTTTTTCTAATCAGTTCCCCCTGCTGCCTTTGATTCCGCTCTGTCCTCCAGTGTTCCCCATGGGCCCCATTTTTTGCAATCCGTTCCCCCTGCTCCCTTTGGTTCCTCACTGTTCTGCAGTGTTCCTCACGGTTCTCCACATTTTTTCCAACCTGTAGCCCCTTCTCCCTCTGGTTCGCCTCTGTTCTACATTTTTCCACACTGTTCCCCATTTTTTCCAATCCGTTCCCCCTGCTTCCTTTGGTCCACTTCTTTTCTGCAGAGTTCCCCACGGTCCACTTTTTCGAATCCATTCCCCCTGCTCTGTTTGTTTCCCCACTGATCTGTATTTTCCACACGGTTCCCCACTTTTTCCAATCTGTTCCCCCAGCTCCCTTTGGTTCCTCACTGTTCTGCAGTGTTCCTCACGGTTCTCCACATTTTTTCCAACCTGTAGCCCCTTCTCCCTCTGGTTCGCCTCTGTTCTACATTTTTCCACACTGTTCCCCATTTTTTCCAATCCGTTCCCCCTGCTTCCTTTGGTCCACTTCTTTTCTGCAGAGTTCCCCACGGTCCACTTTTTCGAATCCTTTCCCCCTGCTCTCTTTGGGTCCCCACTGTTCTGCAGAACTCCCCACGATTACCCACTTTTTCCAATCTGTTCCCCCTTCTCCCTTTGGTTCCTCTCTGTTCTGCATTGTTCCCCACGGGTCCGCACTTTTCCGATCTGTTCCCCCTGCTCCCTTTGGTTCCGCTCTGTTCTGCAGTTTTCCCCACGGTTCTCCAAATTTTTTCTAATCTGTTCCCATGCTCCCTTTGGTTTCCCTCTGCCCTGCAGTGTCCCCCATGGTTCCCCACTTTTTCCAATCCGTTCCCCCTGCTACCTTTGGTTCCCCTCTGTTCTGCAGTGTTTCCCACAGTTCCCCACTTTTTCCAATCGGTTCCCCCTGCTCCCTTTGATTACCCTCTGTCATGCAGTGTTCGCCATGGGCCCCACTTTTTGCAATCCGTTTCCCCTGCTCACTTTTGTTCCCCTCTGTGCTGCAGTGTTCTCCACGGTTCCCCACTTTTTCCAACCTGTACCTCCTGCTCCCTTTGGTTCCCCACTGTCATGCAGTGTTCCCCACAGTTCCCCACTTTTTCCAATCCGTTCCCTCTGCTCCCTTTGGTTCCCCTCTGTTCTGCTGTGTTCCCCACAGTTCTCCACCTTTTCCAATTCGATCCCCCTGCTCCCTTTGGTTCCCCACCTTTCTCCATTTTTCCACACGGTTCCCTACTTTTTCCAATCGGATCCCCTCTTTTTGCAATCTGTTCCCCCTGCTCTCTTTGGTTCTCCTCTGTTCTGCAGTGTTCCCGACGCTTCCCCACTTTTTCCAATCCATTCCCCTGCTCCCTTTGGTTCCCCTCTATTCTGCAGTGTTCCCCACGATTCTCCACATTTTTTTCCATCCTGTACCCCCTGCTCCCTATGGTTCCCCTCTGCCTTGCAGTGTTACCCATAGGACCCCACTTTTTCCAACCTGTTCCCCTTGTTCCCTTTGGTTCCCCTCTGTCCTGCCGTGTTCTCCACAGTTATCAACTTTTTGCAATCCGTTCCCCCTGCTCCGTTTGTTTCCCCTCTGTACTGCAGTGTTCCCCACAGTTCCCCAATTTTTACAATCTGTTCCCCCTGCTCCCTTTGATTCCCCTCTGGAATGCAGTGTTTGCCATGGGCCCCACTTTTTCAATCCGTTTCCCCTTCTCCCTTTGGTTCCCCTCTGTTCTGCAGTGTTCCCCACAGTTCTCCACCTTTTCCAATTCGTTCCCCCTGCTCCCTTTGGTTCCCCACTATTCTGCATTTTTCCACACGGTTCCCTACTTTTTCCAAACGGTTCCCCACTTTTTCCAATCTGTTCCCCCTGCTCCCTTTGGTTCTCCTCTGTTCTGCAGTGTTCCCGACGCTTCCCCACATTTTCCAATCCGTTCCCCCTGCTCCCTTTGGTTCCCCTCTATTGTGCAGTGTTCCCCACGATTCTCCACATTTTTTTACATACTGTACCCCCTGATCCCTATGGCTCACCTCTGCCTTGCAGTGTTACCCATGGGACACCACTTTTTCCAACCTGTTCCCCTTGTTCCCTTTGGTTCCCCTCTGTCCTTCCGTGTTCTCCACGGTTCCCAACTTTTTGCAATCCGTTCCCCCTGCTCCCTTTGGTTCTCCTCTGTTCTGCAGTGTTCCTGACGCTTCCCCACTTTTTCCAATGCGTTCCCCTGCTCCCTTTGGTTCCCCTCTGTTCTGCAGTGATCCACACGGTTCCCCACTTTTTCCAAACCGTTCCCCCTGTTCACTTTGGTTCACCTCTGTTCTGCAGCGTTACCGACGCTTCCCCACTTTTCCAATCCGTTCCCCCTGCTCCCTTTGGTGCCTCTCTATTCTGCAGTGTTCCCCACGATTCTCCACATTTTTTTCCATCCTGTACCCACTGCACCCTTTGTTTCCCCACTGTTCTGCATTTTTCCACACGGTTCCCCACTTTTTCCAATCCGTTCCCCCTGCTCCCTTTGGTTCTCCTCTGTTCTGCAGTGTTCCCGACGCTTCCCCACTTTTTCCAATGCGTTCCCCTGCTCCCTTTGGTTCCCCTCTGTTCTGCAGTGTTGCCCACTGTTCTCAACTTTTTCCAATCTGTTCCTCCTGCTCCCTTTGGTTCCCCACTGTTTTGCATTTTTGCACACGGTTCCCCACTTTTTCAAAACTGTTCCCCCTGCTCCCTATGGATCCCCTCTGCCCTGCAGTGTCCCCCATGGTTCCCCACTTTTTCCAATCCGTTCCCCCTGTTCCCTTTGGTTCGCCTCTGTTCTGCAGTGTTCCCGACGCTTCCCCACTTTTTCCAATCCGTTCCCCTGCTCCCTTTGGTTCCCCTCTATTCTGCAGTGTTCCCCACGATTCTCCACATTTTTTTCCATCCTGTACCCCCTGCTCCCTTTGGTTCCCCACTGTTGTGCATTTTTCCACACGGTACCCCACTTCTTCTAATCTGTTCCTCCTGCACCCTTTGTTTCCCCACTGTTCTGCATTTTTCCACACGGTTCCCCACTTTTTCCAATCTGTTCCCCCTGCTCCCTTTGGTTCCTCACTGTTCAGCAGTGTTCTCCACGGTTCCCAACTTTTTGCAATCCGTTCCCGCTGTTCTTTTTGGTTCCCCTCTGTCCCGCAGTGTTACCCACGATTCTCCACATTTTTTTCCATCCTGTACCCCCTGCTCCCTTTGGTTCCCCTCTATTCCGCATTTTTCCACACTTTTCCCCAATTTTTCCAATCCGTTCCCCCTGCTTCCTTTGGTTCACCTCTGTTCTGCAGATCTCTCCACGAATCCCCACTTTTTCCAATCTGTTCCCCCTGCTCCCTTTGGTTCCGCTTTGTTCTGCATTATTCCACACGGTTCCTCACTTTTTCCAATCTGTTCCCCCTGCTCCCTTTGGTCCCTCTCTGTTCTGCATTGTTCCTACGGGCCCCCACTTTTCCGAGCTGTTCCCCCTGCTCCCTTTGGTTCCTCTCTGTTCTGCAGTTTTCCCCACGGTTCTCCAAATTTTTTCTAATCTGTCCCCATGCTCCCTTTGGTTACCCTCTGCCCTGCAGTGTCCCCCATGGTTCCCCACTTTTTCCAATCCGTTCCCCCTGCTACCTTTGGTTCCCCTCTGTTCTGCAGTGTTCCCCACAGTTCCCCACTTTTTCCAATCGGTTCCCCCTGCTCCCTTTGATTCCCCTCTGGAATGCAGTGTTCGCCATGGGCCCCACTTTTTCAATCCGTTTCCCCTTGTCCCTTTGGTTCCCCTTTGTTCTGCAGTGTTCCCCACAGTTCTCCACCTTTTCCAATTCGTTCCCTCTGCTCCCTTTGGTTCCCCACTATTCTGCATTTTTCCACACGGTTCCCTACTTTTTCCAAACGGTTCCCCACTTTTTCCAATCTATTCTCCCTGCTCCCTTTGGTTCTCCTCTGTTCTGCAGTGTTCCTGACGCTTCCCCACTTTTTCCAATCCGTTCCCCCTGCTCCCTTTAGTTCCCCTCTATTCTGCAGTGTTCCCCACGATTCTCCACATTTGTTTACATACTGTACCCTCTGATCCCTATGGTTCACCTCTGCCTTGCAGTGTTACCCATGGGACACCACTTTTTCCAACCTGTTCCCCTTGTTCCCTTTGGTTCCCCTCTGTCCTTCCGTGTTCTCCACGGTTCCCAACTTTTTGCAATCCGTTCCCCCTGCTCCCTTTGGTTCTCCTCTGTTCTGCAGTGTTCCCGACGCTTCCCCACTTTTTCCAATGCGTTCCCCTGCTCCCTTTGGTTCCCCTCTGTTCTGCAGTGATCCACACGGTTCCCCACTTTTTCCAAACTGTTCCCTCTGCACACTTTGATTCCCCTCTGTTCTGCAGTGTTGCCCACTGTTCTCAACTTTTTCCAATCTGTTCCTCCTGCTCCCTTTGGTTCCCCACTGTTTTGCATTTTTGCACACGGTTCCCCACTTTTTCAAAACTGTTCCCCCTGCTCCCTTTGGTTCCTCACTGTTCTGCAGTTTTCCTCACGGTTCTCCACATTTTTCCAACCTGTACCCCCTGCTCCCTATGGATCCTCTCTGCCCTGCAGTGTCCCCCATGGTTCCCCACTTTTTCCAATCCGTTCCCCCTGTTCCCTTTGGTTCGCCTCTGTTCTGCAGTGTTCCCGACGCTTCCCCACTTTTTCCAATCCGTTCCCCCTGCTCCCTTTGGTTCCCCTCTATTCTGCTGTGTTCCCCACGATTCTCCACATTTTTTTCCATCCTGTACCCCCTGCTCCCTTTGGTTCCCCACTGTTGTGCATTTTTGCACACGGTACCCCACTTCTTCTAATCTGTTTCTCCTGCACCCTTTGTTTCCCCACTGTTCTGCATTTTTCCACACGGTTCCCCACTTTTTCCAATCTGTTCCCCCTGCTCCCTTTGGTTCCTCACTGTTCTGCAGTGTTCCCCACGGTTCCCCACTTTTTCCAATGCGTTGCCCTGCTCCCTTTGGTTCCCCTCTGTTCTGCAGTGATCCACACGGTTCCCCACATTTTCCAAACTGTTCCCCCTGCTCGCTTTGGTTTCATACTGTTCTGCAGTGTTCCCCACGGTTCCCCACTTTTTTACAATCTGTTTGCTCTGCTCCCTTAGGTTCCCCTCTGTCCTGCAGTGTCCTCCACGGTTCCCCACTTTTTCCAACCTGTACCTCCTGCTCCCTTTGGTTCCCCTCTGTCATGCAGTGTTTTCACAGTTCCCCAATTTTTTCCTATCTGTTCCCCCTGATCCCTTTGGTTCTCCTCTGTCGTGCAGTGTTCCCCACGGTTCTCCACTTTTTCCAATCCGTTCCCTCTGCTCCCTTTGGTTCCCCTCTGTTCTGCATTGTTCCCCACAGTTCTCCACCTTTTCCAATTCGTTCCCCCTGCTCCCTTTGGTTCCCCACTATGCTGCATTTTTCCACACGGTTCCCTACTTTTTCCAAACGGTTCCCAACTTTTTCCAATCTGTTCCCCCTGCTCCCTTTGGTTCTCCTCTGTTCTGCAGTTTTCCCGACGCTTCCCCACTTTTTCCAATCCGTTTCCCCTGCTCCTTTTGATTCCCCTCTATTCTGCAGTGTTCCCCACGATTCTCCACATTTTTTTACATACTGTACCCCCTGATTCCTATGGTTCACCTCTGCCTTGCAGTGTTACCCATGGGACACCACTTTTTCCAACCTGTTCCCCTTGTTCCCTTTGGTTCCCCTCGGTCCTTCCATGTTCTCCACGGTTCCCAACTTTTTGCAATCCGTTCCCCCTGCTCCCTTTGGTTCTCCTCTGTTCTGCAGTGTTCCCGACGCTTCCCCACTTTTTCCAATGCATTCCCCTGCTCCCTTTGGTTCCCCTCTGTTCTGCAGTGATCCACACGGTTCCCCACTTTTTCCAAACTGTTCCCCCTGCACCCTTTGATTCCCCTCTGTTCTGCAGTGTTGCCCACTGTTCTCAACTTTTTCCAATCTGTTCCTCCTGCTCCCTTTGGTTCCCCACTGTTTTGCATTTTTGCACACGGTTCCCCACTTTTTCAAAACTGTTGCCCCTGCTCCCTTTGGCTCCTCACTGTTCTGCAGTTTTCCTCACGGTTCTCCACATTTTTCCAACCTGTACCCCCTGCTCCCTATGGATCCCCTCTGCCTTGTAGTGTCCCCCATGGTTCCCCACTTTTTCCAATCCGTTCCCCCTGCTACCTTTGGTTCCCCTCTGTTCTGCAGTGTTCCCCACAGTTCCCCACTTTTTCCAATCGGTTCCCCCTGCTCCCTTTGATTCCCCTCTGGAATGCAGTGTTCGCCATGGGCCCCACTTTTTCAATCCGTTTCCCCTTGTCCCTTTGGTTCCCCTTTGTTCTGCAGTGTTCCCCACAGTTCTCCACCTTTTCCAATTCGTTCCCTCTGCTCCCTTTGGTTCCCCACTATTCTGCATTTTTCCACACGGTTCCCTACTTTTTCCAAACGGTTCCCCACTTTTTCCAATCTATTCTCCCTGCTCCCTTTGGTTCTCCTCTGTTCTGCAGTGTTCCTGACGCTTCCCCACTTTTTCCAATCCGTTCCCCCTGCTCCCTTTAGTTCCCCTCTATTCTGCAGTGTTCCCCACGATTCTCCACATTTGTTTACATACTGTACCCTCTGATCCCTATGGTTCACCTCTGCCTTGCAGTGTTACCCATGGGACACCACTTTTTCCAACCTGTTCCCCTTGTTCCCTTTGGTTCCCCTCTGTCCTTCCGTGTTCTCCACGGTTCCCAACTTTTTGCAATCCGTTCCCCCTGCTCCCTTTGGTTCTCCTCTGTTCTGCAGTGTTCCCGACGCTTCCCCACTTTTTCCAATGCGTTCCCCTGCTCCCTTTGGTTCCCCTCTGTTCTGCAGTGATCCACACGGTTCCCCACTTTTTCCAAACTGTTCCCTCTGCACACTTTGATTCCCCTCTGTTCTGCAGTGTTGCCCACTGTTCTCAACTTTTTCCAATCTGTTCCTCCTGCTCCCTTTGGTTCCCCACTGTTTTGCATTTTTGCACACGGTTCCCCACTTTTTCAAAACTGTTCCCCCTGCTCCCTTTGGTTCCTCACTGTTCTGCAGTTTTCCTCACGGTTCTCCACATTTTTCCAACCTGTACCCCCTGCTCCCTATGGATCCTCTCTGCCCTGCAGTGTCCCCCATGGTTCCCCACTTTTTCCAATCCGTTCCCCCTGTTCCCTTTGGTTCGCCTCTGTTCTGCAGTGTTCCCGACGCTTCCCCACTTTTTCCAATCCGTTCCCCCTGCTCCCTTTGGTTCCCCTCTATTCTGCTGTGTTCCCCACGATTCTCCACATTTTTTTCCATCCTGTACCCCCTGCTCCCTTTGGTTCCCCACTGTTGTGCATTTTTGCACACGGTACCCCACTTCTTCTAATCTGTTTCTCCTGCACCCTTTGTTTCCCCACTGTTCTGCATTTTTCCACACGGTTCCCCACTTTTTCCAATCTGTTCCCCCTGCTCCCTTTGGTTCCTCACTGTTCTGCAGTGTTCCCCACGGTTCCCCACTTTTTCCAATGCGTTGCCCTGCTCCCTTTGGTTCCCCTCTGTTCTGCAGTGATCCACACGGTTCCCCACATTTTCCAAACTGTTCCCCCTGCTCGCTTTGGTTTCATACTGTTCTGCAGTGTTCCCCACGGTTCCCCACTTTTTTACAATCTGTTTGCTCTGCTCCCTTAGGTTCCCCTCTGTCCTGCAGTGTCCTCCACGGTTCCCCACTTTTTCCAACCTGTACCTCCTGCTCCCTTTGGTTCCCCTCTGTCATGCAGTGTTTTCACAGTTCCCCAATTTTTTCCTATCTGTTCCCCCTGATCCCTTTGGTTCTCCTCTGTCGTGCAGTGTTCCCCACGGTTCTCCACTTTTTCCAATCCGTTCCCTCTGCTCCCTTTGGTTCCCCTCTGTTCTGCATTGTTCCCCACAGTTCTCCACCTTTTCCAATTCGTTCCCCCTGCTCCCTTTGGTTCCCCACTATGCTGCATTTTTCCACACGGTTCCCTACTTTTTCCAAACGGTTCCCAACTTTTTCCAATCTGTTCCCCCTGCTCCCTTTGGTTCTCCTCTGTTCTGCAGTTTTCCCGACGCTTCCCCACTTTTTCCAATCCGTTTCCCCTGCTCCTTTTGATTCCCCTCTATTCTGCAGTGTTCCCCACGATTCTCCACATTTTTTTACATACTGTACCCCCTGATTCCTATGGTTCACCTCTGCCTTGCAGTGTTACCCATGGGACACCACTTTTTCCAACCTGTTCCCCTTGTTCCCTTTGGTTCCCCTCTGTCCTTCCATGTTCTCCACGGTTCCCAACTTTTTGCAATCCGTTCCCCCTGCTCCCTTTGGTTCTCCTCTGTTCTGCAGTGTTCCCGACGCTTCCCCACTTTTTCCAATGCATTCCCCTGCTCCCTTTGGTTCCCCTCTGTTCTGCAGTGATCCACACGGTTCCCCACTTTTTCCAAACTGTTCCCCCTGCACCCTTTGATTCCCCTCTGTTCTGCAGTGTTGCCCACTGTTCTCAACTTTTTCCAATCTGTTCCTCCTGCTCCCTTTGGTTCCCCACTGTTTTGCATTTTTGCACACGGTTCCCCACTTTTTCAAAACTGTTGCCCCTGCTCCCTTTGGCTCCTCACTGTTCTGCAGTTTTCCTCACGGTTCTCCACATTTTTCCAACCTGTACCCCCTGCTCCCTATGGATCCCCTCTGCCTTGTAGTGTCCCCCATGGTTCCCCATTTTTTCCAATCCGTTCCCCCTCTTCCCTTTGGTTCGCCTCTGTTCTGCAGTGTTCCCGACGCTTCCCCACTTTTTCCAATCCGTTCCCCCTGCTCCCTTTGGTTCCCCTCTATTCTGCAGTGTTCCCCACGATTCTCCACATTTTTTTCCATCCTGTACCCCCTGCTCCCTTTGGTTCCCCACTGTTGTGCATTTTTGCACACGGTACCCCACTTCTTCTAATCTGTTCCTCCTGCACCCTTTGTTTCCCCACTCTTCTGCATTTTTCCACACGGTTCCCCACTTTTTGCAATCTGTTCCCCCTGCTCCCTTTGGTTCCTCACTGTTCTGCAGTGTTCCCCACGGTTCCCCACTTTTTCCAATGCGTTCCCCTGCTCCCTTTGGTTCCCCTCTGTTCTGCAGTGATCCACACGGTTCCCCACATTTTCCAAACTGTTCCCCCTTTTCGCTTTAGTTTCATACTGTTCTGCAGTGTTCCTCACGGTTCCCACTTTTTTACAATCTGTTCGCCCTGCTCCCTTTGGTTCCCCTCTGCCCTGCAGTGTCCTACACAGTTCCCCACTTTTTCCAACCTGTACCTCCTGCTCCCTTTGGTTCCCCTCTGTCATGCAGTGTTTTCACAGTTCCCCAATTTTTTCCTATCTGTTCCCCCTGATCCCTTTGGTTCTCCTCTGTCGTGCAGTGTTCCCCACGGTTCTCCACTTTTTCCAATCCATTCCCTCTGCTCCCTTTGGTTCCCCTCTGTTCTGCATTGTTCCCCACAGTTCTCCACCTTTTCCAATTCGTTCCCCCTGCTCCCTTTGGTTCCCCACCTTTCTGCATTTTTCCACATGGTTCCCAACTTTTTCCAATCGGTTCCCCACTTTTTCCAAACCATTCCTCCTGCTCCCTTTAGTTCCCCTCTATTCTACAGTGTTCCCCACGATTCTATACATTTTTTTCCATCCTGTACCCCCTGCTCCCAATGGTTCCCCTCTGCCTTGCAGTGTTACCCATGGGACCCCACTTTTTCCAACCTGTTCCCCTTGTTCCCTTTGGTTCCCCTCTGTCCTGCCGTGTTCTCCACGGTTCCCAACTTTTTGCAATCCGTTCCCCCTGCTCCGTTTGGTTCCCCTCTGTTCTGCAGTGTTCCCCACGGTTCCCCACTTTTTCCAATATGTTCCCTTTGCTCCCTTTGGTGCCCCTCTGTTCTGCAGTGTTCCCAACAGTTCCCCACTTTTTCCAATCTGTTTCCCCTGCTACCTCTGGTTCCCCTCTGTTCTGCATTTTTCCACACTGTTCCCCACTTTTTCCAATCCGTTCCCACTGCTTCCTTTGGTTCACCTCTGTTCTTCAGAACTCCCCACGATTCCCCACTTTTTCCTATCTGTTCCCCCTGCTCCCTTTGGTTCCCCTCTGTTCTGCATTGTTCCCCACGGTTCCCCACTTTTCCGAACTGTACCCCCTGCTCCCTTTGGTTCACCTCTGTTCTGCAGTGTTCCTCACGGTTCCCCACTTTTTCCAATCTGTTCCCCCTGCACCCTTTGATTCCCCTCTGTTCTGCAGTGTTGCCCACTGTTCTCAACTTTTTCCAATCTGTTCTTCCTGATCCCTTTGGTTCCCCACTATTCTGCATTTTTCCACACGGTTCCCCACTTTTTCCAATCTGTTCCCCCTGCTCCCTTTGGTTCCTCACTGTTCTGCAGTCTTTCTCACGGTTCTCCACATATTTTCCAACCTGTACCCCCTGCTCCCTATGGTTCCCCTCTGCCCTGCAGTGTCCCCCATGGTTCCCCACTTTTTCCAATCCGTTCCCCCTCTTCCCTTTGGTTCGCCTCTGTTCTGCAGTGTTCGCGACGCTTCCCCACTTTTTCCAATCCGTTCCCCCTGCTCCCTTTGGTTCCCCACTGTTGTGCATTTTTCCACACGGTACCCCACTTCTTCTAATCTGTTCCTCCTGCACCCTTTGTTTCCCCACTGTTCTGCATTTTTCCACACGGTTCCCCACTTTTTCCAATCTGTTCACCCTGCTCCCTTTGGTTCCTCACTGTTCTGCAGTGTCCCCCACGATTCCCCACTTTTTCCAATGCGTTCCCCTGCTCACTTTGGTTCCCCACTGTTCTGCAGTGATCCCCACGGTTCCCCACATTTTCCAAACTGTTCCCCCGGCTCACTTTGGTTTCATACTGTTCTGCAGTGTTCCCCACGGTTCCCCACTTTTTTACAATCTGTTCGCCATGCTCCCTTTGGTTCCCCTCTGTCCTGCAGTGTCCTCCACGGTTCCCCACTTTTTCCAACCTGTACCTCCTGCTCCCTTTGGTTCCCCTCTGTCATGCAGTGTTTTCACAGATCCCAATTTTTTCCTATCTGTTCCTCCTGATCCCTTTGGTTCCCCTCTGTCGTGCAGTGTTCCCCACGATTCCCCACTTTTTCCTATCTGTTCCCCCTGCTCCCTTTGGTTCCCCTCTGTTCTGCATTGTTCCCCACGGTTCCCGACTTTTACGAACTGAACCCCCTGCTCCCTTTGGTTCACCTCTGTTCTGCAGTGTTCCTCACGGTTTCCCACTTTTTCCAATCTGTTCCCCCTGCACCCTTTGATTCCCCTCTGTTCTGCAGTGTTCCCGACGCTTCCCCACTTTTTCCAATCCGTTCACCCTGCTCCCTTTGGTTCCCCTCTATTCTGCATTGTTCCCTACATTTCTCCCTTTTTTTTTCAATCTGTACCCCCTGCTCCCTATGGTTCCCCTCTGCCTTGCAGTGTTCCGCATGGGACCCCACTTTTTCCAATCTGTTCCCCCTGCTCCTTTCGCTCCACTCTGTTCTGCAGTTTTCCCCATGGTTCTCCACATTTTTTCCAAACTGTTCCACCTGCTCCCTTTGGTTCTGCAGTGTTTCCCACGGTTCCCCACTTTTTCCAATCCATTTCCCCTGCTCCCTTTGGTTCCCCTCTATTGTTCAGTGTTCCCCACGGTTCCCCACTATTTTACAATCTGTTCGCCCTGCTCCCTTTCGTTCCCCTCATTTCTGCAGTGTCCTCCACGCTTCCCAACTTTTTGCAATCCATTCCCCCTGCTCTGTTTGTTTCCCCACTGTTCTACATTTTTCCACACGGTTCCCCACTTTTTCCAATCTGTTTCCCCTGCTCCCTTTGGCTCCTCACTGTTCTGCAGTGTTCCTCACGGTTCTCCACATTTTTTCCAACCTGTAGCCCCTGCTCCCTATGGTTCCCCTATGCCCTGCAGTATTCCCCATGGTTCCCCACTTTTTCCAATCCGTTCCCCCTGTTCCCTTTGGTTCCCCTCTGTCCCACAGTGTTCTGCACGATTCCCCACTTTTTCCATTCAGTTCCCCCTGCTCCCTTTGATTCCGCTCTGTACTGCAGTGTTCCCCATGGGCCCCACTTTTTGCAATCCGTTCCCCCTCCTCCTTTGGCTGCACTCTGTTCTGCAGTTTTCCCCATGGTTCCCCACATTTTGCAATCCATTCCCCCTGCTCCGTTTGTTTCCCCTCTGTTCTGCAGTGTTCCCCACGATTCCCCACTTTTTCCAATGCGTTCCCCTGCTCACTTTGGTTCCCCACTGTTCTGCAGTGATCCCCACGGTTCCCCACATTTTCCAAACTGTTCCCCCGGCTCACTTTGGTTTCATACTGTTCTGCAGTGTTCCCCACGGTTCCCCACTTTTTTACAATCTGTTCGCCATGCTCCCTTTGGTTCCCCTCTGTCCTGCAGTGTCCTCCACGGTTCCCCACTTTTTCCAACCTGTACCTCCTGCTCCCTTTGGTTCCCCTCTGTCATGCAGTGTTTTCACAGATCCCAATTTTTTCCTATCTGTTCCTCCTGATCCCTTTGGTTCCCCTCTGTCGTGCAGTGTTCCCCACGATTCCCCACTTTTTCCTATCTGTTCCCCCTGCTCCCTTTGGTTCCCCTCTGTTCTGCATTGTTCCCCACGGTTCCCGACTTTTACGAACTGAACCCCCTGCTCCCTTTGGTTCACCTCTGTTCTGCAGTGTTCCTCACGGTTTCCCACTTTTTCCAATCTGTTCCCCCTGCACCCTTTGATTCCCCTCTGTTCTGCAGTGTTCCCGACGCTTCCCCACTTTTTCCAATCCGTTCACCCTGCTCCCTTTGGTTCCCCTCTATTCTGCATTGTTCCCTACATTTCTCCCTTTTTTTTTCAATCTGTACCCCCTGCTCCCTATGGTTCCCCTCTGCCTTGCAGTGTTCCGCATGGGACCCCACTTTTTCCAATCTGTTCCCCCTGCTCCTTTCGCTCCACTCTGTTCTGCAGTTTTCCCCATGGTTCTCCACATTTTTTCCAAACTGTTCCACCTGCTCCCTTTGGTTCTGCAGTGTTTCCCACGGTTCCCCACTTTTTCCAATCCATTTCCCCTGCTCCCTTTGGTTCCCCTCTATTGTTCAGTGTTCCCCACGGTTCCCCACTATTTTACAATCTGTTCGCCCTGCTCCCTTTCGTTCCCCTCATTTCTGCAGTGTCCTCCACGCTTCCCAACTTTTTGCAATCCATTCCCCCTGCTCTGTTTGTTTCCCCACTGTTCTACATTTTTCCACACGGTTCCCCACTTTTTCCAATCTGTTTCCCCTGCTCCCTTTGGCTCCTCACTGTTCTGCAGTGTTCCTCACGGTTCTCCACATTTTTTCCAACCTGTAGCCCCTGCTCCCTATGGTTCCCCTATGCCCTGCAGTATTCCCCATGGTTCCCCACTTTTTCCAATCCGTTCCCCCTGTTCCCTTTGGTTCCCCTCTGTCCCACAGTGTTCTGCACGATTCCCCACTTTTTCCATTCAGTTCCCCCTGCTCCCTTTGATTCCGCTCTGTACTGCAGTGTTCCCCATGGGCCCCACTTTTTGCAATCCGTTCCCCCTCCTCCTTTGGCTGCACTCTGTTCTGCAGTTTTCCCCATGGTTCCCCACATTTTGCAATCCATTCCCCCTGCTCCGTTTGTTTCCCCTCTGTTCTGCAGTGTTCCCCACAGTTCCCCACTTTTTCCAATCAGTTCCCCCTGCTCCCTTTGATTCCCCTCTGTCCTGCAGTGTTCCCCATTTGCCCCACTTTTTACAATCCGTTCCCCCTGCTTCCTTTGGTTCCCCTCTGTCGTGTAGTGTTCCAAACGGTTCCCCACATTTTCCAATGCGTTCCCTCTGCTCCCTTTGGTGCCCCTCTGTTCTGTAGTGTTCCCCACGGTTCCCCACTTTTTCCAATCTGTTTCCCCTGCTCCCTCTGGTTTCCCATCTGTTCTGCATTTTTCCACACTGTTCCCTACGATTTCCAATCCGTTCCCCCTGCTTCCTTTGGTTCACCTCTGTTCTGCAGATCTCTCCACGTATCCCCACTTTTTCCAATCTGGTCCCCTTGCACCCTTTGGTTCCCCTCTGTTCTGCATTGTTCCCCACGGTTCCCCACTTTTCCAAACTGTACCCCCTGCTCCCTCTGATTTCCCCTCTGTTCTGCATTTTTCCACAGTGTTCCCCACTTTTTCCAATCCATTCCCCCTGCTCCCTTTGGTTCCCCTCTGTTCTGCATTGTTCCTCACGGTTCCCCACTTTTTCAAACTGTACCCCCTGCTCCCTTTGGTGCTCCTCTGTTCTGCAGTGTCCTCCACGCTTCACAACTTTTTGCAATCCATTCCCCCTGCTCTGTTTGTTTCCCCATTGTTTTACATTTTTCCACACGGTTCCCCACTTTTTCCAATCTGTTCCCCCTGCTCCCTTTGGTTCCTCACTGTTCTGCAGTGTTCCTCACGGTTCTCCACATTTTTTCCAACCTGTAGCCCCTGCTCCCTATGGTTCCCCTATGCACTGCAGTATTCCCCATTGTTCCCCACTTTTTCCAATCCGTTCCCCCTGCTCCCTTTGATTCCGCTCTGTCCTGCAGTGTTCCCCATGGGCCCCAATTTTTGCAATCCGTTCCCCCTGCTCCTTTGGCTCCACTCTGTTCTGCAGGTATCCCCATGGTTCCCCACATTTTGCAATCCATTCCCTCTGCTCCGTTTGGTTCCCCTCTGTTCTGCAGTGTTCCCCACAGTTCCCCACTTTTTCCAATCAGTTCCCCCTGCTCCCTTTGATTCCCCTATGTCCTGCAGTGTTCCCCATGGGCCCCACTTTTTACAATCCGTTCCCCCTGCTACCTTTGGTTTCCCTTTGTCGTGTAGTGTTCCAAACGGTTCCCCACATTTTCCAATGCGTTCCCTCTGCTCCCTTTGGTGCCCCTCTGTTCTGCAGTGTTCCCCACGGTTCCCCACTTTTTCCAATCTGTTTCCCCTGCTCCCTCTGGTTTCCCCTCTGTTCTGCATTTTTCCACACTGTTCCCTACTATTTCCAATCCGTTCCCCCTGCTTCCTTTGGTTCACCTCTGTTCTGCAGACCTCTCCACGTATCCCCACTTTTTCCAATCTGTTCCCCCTGCACACTTTGGTTCCCCTCTGTTCTGCATTGTTCCCCACGGTTCCCCACTTTTCCAAACTGTACCCCCTGCTCCCTTTGGTGCCCCACTGTTCTGCAGTGTTCCTCACGGTTCCCCACTTTTTCCAATCTGTTCTTCCTGCTCCCTTTGTTTCCCCTTTGTTCTACATTTTTCCACACGGTTCCCCATTTTTTCCAATCCGTTCCCCCTGCTTCCTTTTGTCCACCTCTTTTCTGCAGGGTTCCCCACGGTCCACTTTTTCGAATCCTTTCCCCCTGCTCCCTTTGGGTCCCCACTCTTCTGCAGGACTCACCACGATTCCCCACTTTTTCCAATCTGTTCCCTCTGCTCCCTTTGGTTCCCCTCTGTTCTGCTGTGTTCCCCAAAGTTCTCCACCTTTTCCAATTCGTTCCCCCTGCTTCCTTTGGTTCCCCACCTTTCAGCATTTTTCCACACGGTTCCCTAACTTTTCCAATCGGTTTCCCACTTTTTGCAATCTGTTCCCCCTGCTCCCTTTGGTTCTCCTCTGTTCTGCCATGTTCCCCACGATTCTCCACATTTTTTTCCATCCTGTACCCCCTGCTCCCTATTGTTCCCCTCTGCCTTGCAGTGTTACCCATGGGACCCCACTTTTTCCAACCTGTTCCCCTTGTTCCCTTTGGTTCCCCTCTGTCATGCAGTGTTTTCACAGTTCCCCAATTTTTTCCTATCTGTTCCCCCTGATCCCTTTGGTTCTCCTCTGTCGTGCAGTGTTCCCCACGGTTCCCCACATTTTCCAATCCGGTCCCTCTGCTCCCTTTGGTTCCCCTCTGTTCTGCAGTGTTCCCCACAGTTCTCCACCTTTTCCAATTCGTTCCCCCTGCTCCCTTTGGTTCCCCACCTTTCTGCATTTTTCCACACGGTTCCCTACTTTTTCCAATCGTTTCCCCACTTTTTCGAATCTGTTCCCCCTGCTCCCTTTGGGTCCCCACTGTTCTGCAGAACTCCCCACGATTCCCCACTTTTTCCAATCTGTTCCCCCTTCTCCCTTTGGTTCCTCTCTGTTCTGCATTGTTCCCCATGGGTCCGCACTTTTCCGAGCTGTTCCCCCTGCTCCCTTTGGTTCCGCTCTGTTCTGCAGTTTTCCCCACGGTTCTCCAAATTTTTTGTAATCTGTTCCCATGCTCCCTTTGGTTCCCCTCTGTTCTACAGTGTTCCCCACAGTTCCCCACTTTTTCCAATCGGTTCCCCCTGCTCCCTTTGATTACCCTCTGTCATTCAGTCTTCGCCATAGGCCCCACTTTCCGCGTTCCCCGCGGTTCCCCACTATTTTACAATCTGTTCGCCCTGCTCCCTTTGGTTCCCCTCATTTCTGCAGTGTCCTCCACGCTTCCCAACTTTTTGCAATCCATTCCCCCTGCTCTGTTTGTTTCCCCACTGTTCTACATTTTTCCACACGGTTCCCCACTTTTTCCAATCTGTTTCCCCTGCTCCCTTTGGCTCCTCACTGTTCTGCAGTGTTCCTCACGGTTCTCCACATTTTTTCCAACCTGTAGCCCCTGCTCCCTATGGTTCCCCTATGCCCTGCAGTATTCCCCATGGTTCCCCACTTTTTCCAATCCGTTCCCCCTGTTCCCTTTGGTTCCCCTCTGTCCCACAGTGTTCTGCACGATTCCCCACTTTTTCCATTCAGTTCCCCCTGCTCCCTTTGATTCCGCTCTGTACTGCAGTGTTCCCCATGGGCCCCACTTTTTGCAATCCGTTCCCCCTCCTCCTTTGGCTGCACTCTGTTCTGCAGTTTTCCCCATGGTTCCCCACATTTTGCAATCCATTCCCCCTGCTCCGTTTGTTTCCCCTCTGTTCTGCAGTGTTCCCCACAGTTCCCCACTTTTTCCAATCAGTTCCCCCTGCTCCCTTTGATTCCCCTCTGTCCTGCAGTGTTCCCCATTTGCCCCACTTTTTACAATCCGTTCCCCCTGCTTCCTTTGGTTCCCCTCTGTCGTGTAGTGTTCCAAACGGTTCCCCACATTTTCCAATGCGTTCCCTCTGCTCCCTTTGGTGCCCCTCTGTTCTGTAGTGTTCCCCACGGTTCCCCACTTTTTCCAATCTGTTTCCCCTGCTCCCACTGGTTTCCCATCTGTTCTGCATTTTTCCACACTGTTCCCTACTATTTCCAATCCGTTTCCCCTGCTTCCTTTGGTTCACCTCTGTTCTGCAGATCTCTCCACGTATCCCCACTTTTTCCAATCTGTTCCCCTTGCACCCTTTGGTTCCCCTCTGTTCTGCATTGTTCCCCACGGTTCCCCACTTTTCCAAACTGTACCCCCTGCTCCCTCTGATTTCCCCTCTGTTCTGCATTTTTCCACAGTGTTCCCCACTTTTTCCAATCCATTCCCCCTGCTCCCTTTGGTTCCCCTCTGTTCTGCATTGTTCCTCACGGTTCCCCACTTTTTCAAACTGTACCCCCTGCTCCCTTTGGTGCTCCTCTGTTCTGCAGTGTCCTCCACGCTTCACAACTTTTTGCAATCCATTCCCCCTGCTCTGTTTGTTTCCCCATTGTTTTACATTTTTCCACACGGTTCCCCACTTTTTCCAATCTGTTCCCCCTGCTCCCTTTGGTTCCTCACTGTTCTGCAGTGTTCCTCACGGTTCTCCACATTTTTTCCAACCTGTAGCCCCTGCTCCCTATGGTTCCCCTATGCACTGCAGTATTCCCCATGGTTCCCCACTTTTTCCAATCCGTTCCCCCTGCTCCCTTTGATTCCGCTCTGTCCTGCAGTGTTCCCCATGGGCCCCAATTTTTGCAATCCGTTCCCCCTGCTCCTTTGGCTCCACTCTGTTCTGCAGGTATCCCCATGGTTCCCCACATTTTGCAATCCATTCCCTCTGCTCCGTTTGGTTCCCCTCTGTTCTGCAGTGTTCCTCACGGTTCTCCACATTTTTTCCAACCTGTAGCCCCTGCTCCCTATGGTTCCCCTATGCACTGCAGTATTCCCCATGGTTCCCCACTTTTTCCAATCCGTTCCCCCTGCTCCCTTTGATTCCGCTCTGTCCTGCAGTGTTCCCCATGGGCCCCAATTTTTGCAATCCGTTCCCCCTGCTCCTTTGGCTCCACTCTGTTCTGCAGGTATCCCCATGGTTCCCCACATTTTGCAATCCATTCCCTCTGCTCCGTTTGGTTCCCCTCTGTTCTGCAGTGTTCCCCACAGTTCCCCACTTTTTCCAATCAGTTCCCCCTGCTCCCTTTGATTCCCCTATGTCCTGCAGTGTTCCCCATGGGCCCCACTTTTTACAATCCGTTCCCCCTGCTACCTTTGGTTTCCCTTTGTCGTGTAGTGTTCCAAACGGTTCCCCACATTTTCCAATTCGTTCCCTCTGCTCCCTTTGGTGCCCCTCTGTTCTGCAGTGTTCCCCACGGTTCCCCACTTTTTCCAATCTGTTTCCCCTGCTCCCTCTGGTTTCCCCTCTGTTCTGCATTTTTCCACACTGTTCCCTACTATTTCCAATCCGTTCCCCCTGCTTCCTTTGGTTCACCTCTGTTCTGCAGACCTCTCCACGTATCCCCACTTTTTCTAATCTGTTCCCCCTGCACCCTTTGGTTCCCCTCTGTTCTGCATTGTTCCCCACGGTTCCCCACTTTTCCAAACTGTACCCCCTGCTCCCTTTGGTGCCCGACTGTTCTGCAGTGTTCCTCACGGTTCCCCACTTTTTCCAATCTGTTCTTCCTGCTCCCTTTGTTTCCCCTTTGTTCTGCATTTTTCCACACGGTTCCCCTCTTTTTCCAATCTGTTCCCCATGCTCCCTTTGGTTCCTCTCTGTTCTGCATTGTTCCCCACGGGTCCCCACTTTTCCGAGCTGTTCCCCCTGCTCCCTTTGGTTCCGCTCTGTTCTGCAGTTTTCCCCAATGTTCTCAACTTTTTCCAATCTGTTCCTCTTGCTCCCTTTGTTTCCCCACTGTTCTGCATTTTTGCACACGGTTCCCCACTTTTTCAAAACTGTTCCCCCTGCTCCCTTTGGTTCTTCACTGTTCTGCAGTTTTCCTCACGGTTCTCCACATTTTTCCAACCTGTACCCCCTGTCCCCTATGGTTCCCCTCTGCCCTGCAGTGTCCCCCATGGTTCCCCACTTTTTCCAATCCGTTCCCCCTGTTCCCTTTGGTTCGCCTCTGTTCTGCAGTGTTCCCGACGCTTCCCCACTTTTTCCAATCCGTTTCCCCTGCTCCCTCTGGTTTCCCCTCTGTTCTGCATTTTTCCACACTGTTCCCTACTATTTCCAATCCGTTCCCCCTGCTCCTTTTGGTTCCTCACTGTTCTGCAGTGTTCCCCACGGATCTCCAAATTTTTTCTAATCTGTTCCCCCTTCTCCCTCTGGTTCGCCTCTGTTCTACATTTTTCCACACGGTTCCCCATTTTTTCCAATCCGTTCCCCCTGCTTCCTTTTGTCCACCTCTTTTCTGCAGGGTTCCCCACGGTCCACTTTTTCGAATCCTTTCCCCCTGCTCCCTTTGGGTCCCCACTCTTCTGCAGGACTCACCACGATTCCCCACTTTTTCCAATCTGTTCCCTCTGCTCCCTTTGGTTCCCCTCTGTTCTGCTGTGTTCCCCAAAGTTCTCCACCTTTTCCAATTCGTTCCCCCTGCTTCCTTTGGTTCCCCACCTTTCAGCATTTTTCCACACGGTTCCCTAACTTTTCCAATCGGTTTCCCACTTTTTGCAATCTGTTCCCCCTGCTCCCTTTGGTTCTCCTCTGTTCTGCCGTGTTCCCCACGATTCTCCACATTTTTTTCCATCCTGTACCCCCTGCTCCCTATTGTTCCCCTCTGCCTTGCAGTGTTACCCATGGGACCCCACTTTTTCCAACCTGTTCCCCTTGTTCCCTTTGGTTCCCCTCTGTCATGCAGTGTTTTCACAGTTCCCCAATTTTTTCCTATCTGTTCCCCCTGATCCCTTTGGTTCTCCTCTGTCGTGCAGTGTTCCCCACGGTTCCCCACATTTTCCAATCCGGTCCCTCTGCTCCCTTTGGTTCCCCTCTGTTCTGCAGTGTTCCCCACAGTTCTCCACCTTTTCCAATTCGTTCCCCCTGCTCCCTTTGGTTCCCCACCTTTCTGCATTTTTCCACACGGTTCCCTACTTTTTCCAATCGTTTCCCCACTTTTTCGAATCTGTTCCCCCTGCTTCCTTTGGTTCCCCTCTGTTCTGCAGAACTCCCCACGATTCCCCACTTTTTCCAATCTGTTCCCCCTTCTCCCTTTGGTTCCTCTCTGTTCTGCATTGTTCCCCATGGGTCCGCACTTTTCCGAGCTGTTCCCCCTGCTCCCTTTGGTTCCGCTCTGTTCTGCAGTTTTCCCCACGGTTCTCCAAATTTTTTGTAATCTGTTCCCATGCTCCCTTTGGTTCCCCTCTGTTCTGCAGTGTTCCCCACAGTTCCCCACTTTTTCCAATCGGTTCCCCCTGCTCCCTTTGATTACCCTTCTGTCATTCAGTGTTCGCCATGGGCCCAACTTTTTGCAATCCGTTTCCCGTGCTCACTTTTGTTCCCCTCTGTGCTCCAGTGTTCTCCACGGTTCACCACTTTTTCCAACCTGTACCTCCTGCTCCCTTTGGTTCCCCTCTGTCATGCAGTGTTCCCCACGGTTCCCCACTTTTTCCAATCTGTTCCCTCTGCTCCCTTTGGTTCCCCTCTGTTCTGCTGTTTTCCCCACAGTTCTCCACCTTTTCCAATACGTTCCCCGTGCTCCCTTTGGTTCCCCACCTTTCTGCATTTTTCCACACGGTTCCCTACTTTTTCCAATCGGTTTCCCACATTTTGCAATCTGTTCCCCCTCCTCCCTTTGGTTCTCCTCTGTTCTGCAGTGTTCCCGACGCTTCCCCACTTTTTCCAATCCATTCCCCCTGCTCCCTATAGTTCCCCTCTGCCTTGCAGTGTTACCCATGGGTCCCCACTTTTTCCAACCTGTTCCCCTTGTTCCCTTTGGTTCCCCTCTGTCATGCAGTGTTTTCACAGTTCCCCAATTTTTTCCTATCTGTTCCCCCTGATCCCTTTGGTTCTCCTCTGTCGTGCAGTGTTCCACACGGTTCCCCACTTTTTCCAATCCGGTCCCTCTGCTCCCTTTGGTTCCCCTCTGTTCTGCAGTGTTCCCCACAGTTCTCCACCTTTTCCAATTCGTTCCCCCTGCTCCCTTTGGTTCCCCACCTTTCTGCATTTTTCAACACGATTCCCTACTTTTTCCAATCGGTTTCCCACATTTTCGAATCTGTTCCCCCTGCTCCCTTTGGTTCTGCTCTCTTCTGCAGTGTTCCCCACAGTTCCCCACTTTTTCCAATCTGTTCCCCCTGCTCCTTTTGCTCCACTCTGTTTGCAGTTTTCCCCACGGTTCCCCACATTTTCCAAACCATTCCCCCGGCTCGCTTTGGTTTCATACTGTTCTGCAGCGTTCCCCACGGTTCCCCACTATTTTACAATCTGTTCGCCCTGCTCCCTTTCGTTCCCCTCATTTCTGCAGTGTCCTCCACGCTTCCCAACTTTTTGCAATCCATTCCCCCTGCTCTGTTTGTTTCCCCACTGTTCTACATTTTTCCACACGGTTCCCCACTTTTTCCAATCTGTTCCCCCTGCTCCCTTTGGTTCCTCACTGTTCTGCAGTGTTCCTCATGGTTCTCCACATTTTTTCCAACCTGTAGCCCCTGCTCCCTATGGTTCCCCTATGCCCTGCAGTATTCCCCATGGTTCCCCACTTTTTCCAATCCGTTCCCCCTGTTCCCTTTGGTTCCCCTCTGTCCCGCAGTGTTCCTCACAGTTCCCCACTTTTTCAAACTGTACCCCCTGCTCCCTTTGGTTCCCCTCTATTCTGCAGTGATCCCCACGGTTCCCCACATTTTCCAAGCTGTTCCCCCTGCTCGCTTTGGTTTCATACTGTTCTGCATTGTTCCCCACGGTTCCCAACTTTTTTACAATCTGTTTGCCCTGCTTCCTTTGGTTCCCCTCTGTCCTGCAGTGTTCCAAACGTCTCCCCACTTTTTGCAATCTGTTCCCCCTGCTCCCTCTGGTTTCCCCACTGTTCTGCATTTTTCCACAGTATTCCCGACTTTTTCCAATCCATTCCCCCTGCTCCCTTTGGTTCCCCTCTGTTCTGCCTTGTTCCTCATGGTTCCCCACTTTTTCAAACTGTACCCCCTGCTCCCTTTGGTTCCCCTCAGTTCTGCAGTATTCCTCACGGTTCCCCACTTTTTCCAATCTGTTCTTCCTGCTCCCTTTGGTTCCCCACTGTTCTGCATTTTTCCACACTGTTCCCCAATTTTTCCAATCTGTTCCCCCTGCTCCCTTTGGTTCCTCACTGTTCTGCAGTGTTCCTCACAGTTCTGCACATTTTTTCCAACCTGTACCCCCTGCTCCCTTTGCTTTCCCTCTGTTCTGCAGTGTTCCCCAGAGTTCTCTACCTTTTCCAATCCGTTCCCCCTGCTCCTTTTGGTTCCTCACTGTTCTGCAGTGTTCCCCACGGTTCTCCAAATTTTTTCTAATCTGTTCCCCTTCTCCCTCTGGTTCGCCTCTGTTCTACATTTTTCCACATGGTTCCCCATTTTTTCCAATCCGTTCCCCCTTCTTCCTTTGGTCAACATCTTTTCTGCAGATTTCCCCACGGTCCACATTTTCGAATCCTTTCCCCCTGCTCCCTCTGGGTCCCCACTGTTCTGCAGAACTCCCCACGATTCCCCACTTTTTCCAATCTGTTCCCCCTTCTCCCTTTGGTTCCTCTCTGTTCTGCATTGTTCCCCATGGGTCCGCACTTTTCCGAGCTGTTCCCCCTGCTCCCTTTCGTTCCGCTCTGTTCTGCAGTTTTCCCCACGGTTCTCCAAATTTTTTGTAATCTGTTCCCATGCTCCCTTTGGTTCCCCTCTGTTCTGCAGTGTTCCCCACAGTTCCCCACTTTTTCCAATCGGTACTCCCTGCTCCCTTTGATTACCCTCTGTCATTCAGTGTTCACCATGGGCCCCACTTTTTGCAATCCGTTTCCCGTGCTCACTTTTGTTCCCCTCTGTGCTCCAGTGTTCTCCACGGTTCACCACTTTTTCCAACCTGTACCTCCTGCTCCCTTTGGTTCCCCTCTGTCATGCAGTGTTCCCCACGGTTCCCCACTTTTTCCAATCTGTTCCCTCTGCTCCCTTTGGTTCCCCTCTGTTCTGCTGTTTTCCCCACAGTTCTCCACCTTTTCCAATACGTTCCCCGTGCTCCCTTTGGTTCCCCACCTTTCTGCATTTTTCCACACGGTTCCCTACTTTTTCCAATCGGTTTCCCACATTTTGCAATCTGTTCCCCCTCCTCCCTTTGGTTCTCCTCTGTTCTGCAGTGTTCCCGACGCTTCCCCACTTTTTCCAATCCATTCCCCCTGCTCCCTATAGTTCCCCTCTGCCTTGCAGTGTTACCCATGGGACCCCACTTTTTCCAACCTGTTCCCCTTGTTCCCCTCTGTCATGCAGTGTTTTCACAGTTCCCCAATTTTTTCCTATCTGTTCCCCCTGATCCCTTTGGTTTTCCTCTGTCGTGCAGTGTTCCACACGGTTCCCCACTTTTTCCAATCCGGTCCCTTGGTTCCCCTCTGTTCTGCAGTGTTCCCCACAGTTCTCCACCTTTTCCAATTCGTTCCCCCTGCTCCCTTTGGTTCCCCACCTTTCTGCATTTTTCAACACGATTCCCTACTTTTTCCAATCGGTTTCCCACTTTTTCGAATCTGTTCCCCCTGCTCCCTTTGGTTCTGCTCTCTTCTGCAGTGTTCCCCACAGTTCCCCACTTTTTCCAATCTGTTCCCCCTGCTCCTTTTGCTCCACTCTGTTCTGCAGTTTTCCCCACGGTTCCCCACATTTTCCAAACCATTCCCCCGGCTCGCTTTGGTTTCATACTGTTCTGCAGCGTTCCCCACGGTTCCCCACTATTTTACAATCTGTTCGCCCTGCTCCCTTTCGTTCCCCTCATTTCTGCAGTGTCCTCCACGCTTCCCAACTTTTTGCAATCCATTCCCCCTGCTCTGTTTGTTTCCCCACTGTTCTACATTTTTCCACACGGTTCCCCACTTTTTCCAATCTGTTCCCCCTGCTCCCTTTGGTTCCTCACTGTTCTGCAGTGTTCCTCATGGTTCTCCACATTTTTTCCAACCTGTAGCCCCTGCTCCCTATGGTTCCCCTATGCCCTGCAGTATTCCCCATGGTTCCCCACTTTTTCCAATCCGTTCCCCCTGTTCCCTTTGGTTCCCCTCTGTCCCGCAGTGTTCCTCACGGTTCCCCACTTTTTCAAACTGTACCCCCTGCTCCCTTTGGTTCCCCTCTATTCTGCAGTGATCCCCACGGTTCCCCACATTTTCCAAGCTGTTCCCCCTGCTCGCTTTGGTTTCATACTGTTCTGCAGTGTTCCCCACGGTTCCCAACTTTTTTACAATCTGTTCGCCCTGCTCCCTTTGGTTCTCCTCTGTCCTGCAGTGTCCTCCACGGTTCCCCACTTTTTACAATCCGTTCCCCCTGCTTCCTTTGGTTCCCCTCTGTCGTGCAGTGTTCCAAACGGTTCCCCACTTTTTGCAATCTGTTCCCCCTGCTCCCTCTGGTTTCCCCACTGTTCTGCATTTTTCCACAGTGTTCCCGACTTTTTCCAATCCATTCCCCCTGCTCCCTTTGGTTCCCCTCTGTTCTGCCTTGTTCCTCATGGTTCCCCACTTTTTCAAACTGTACCCCCTGCTCCCTTTGGTTCCCCTCAGTTCTGCAGTATTCCTCACGGTTCCCCACTTTTTCCAATCTGTTCTTCCTGCTCCCTTTGGTTCCCCACTGTTCTGCATTTTTCCACACTGTTCCCCAATTTTTCCAATCTGTTCCCCCTGCTCCCTTTGGTTCCTCACTGTTCTGCAGTGTTCCTCACAGTTCTGCACATTTTTTCCAACCTGTACCCCCTGCTCCCTTTGCTTTCCCTCTGTTCTGCAGTGTTCCCCAGAGTTCTCTACCTTTTCCAATCCGTTCCCCCTGCTCCTTTTGGTTCCTCACTGTTCTGCAGTGTTCCCCACGGTTCTCCAAATTTTTTCTAATCTGTTCCCCTTCTCCCTCTGGTTCGCCTCTTTTCTACATTTTTCCACATGGTTCCCCATTTTTTCCAATCCGTTCCCCCTTCTTCCTTTGGTCAACATCTTTTCTGCAGATTTCCCCACGGTCCACATTTTCGAATCCTTTCCCCCTGCTCCCTCTGGGTCCCCACTGTTCTGCAGAACTCCCCACGATTCCCCACTTTTTCCAATCTGTTCCCCCTTCTCCCTTTGGTTCCTCTCTGTTCTGCATTGTTCCCCATGGGTCCGCACTTTTCCGAGCTGTTCCCCATGCTCCCTTTCGTTCCGCTCTGTTCTGCAGTTTTCCCCACGGTTCTCCAAATTTTTTGTAATCTGTTCCCATGCTCCCTTTGGTTCCCCTCTGTTCTGCAGTGTTCCCCACAGTTCCCCACTTTTTCCAATCGGTTCTCCCTGCTCCCTTTGATTACCCTCTGTCATTCAGTGTTCACCATGGGCCCCACTTTTTGCAATCCGTTTCCCGTGCTCACTTTTGTTCCCCTCTGTGCTCCAGTGTTCTCCACGGTTCACCACTTTTTCCAACCTGTACCTCCTGCTCCCTTTGGTTCTCCTCTGTCATGCAGTGTTCCCCACGGTTCCCCACTTTTTCCAATCCGTTCCCTCTGCTCCCTTTGGTTCCCCTCTGTTCTGCTGTGTTCCCCAAAGTTATCCACCTTTTCCAATTCGTTCCCCCTGCTTCCTTTGGTTCCCCACCTTTCAGCATTTTTCCACACGGTTCCCTAACTTTTCCAATCGGTTTCCCACTTTTTGCAATCTGTTCCCCCTGCTCCCTTTGGTTCTCCTCTGTTCTGCCGTGTTCCCCACGATTCTCCACATTTTTTTCCATCCTGTACCCCCTGCTCCCTATTGTTCCCCTCTGCCTTGCAGTGTTTTCACAGTTCCCCAATTTTTTCCTATCTGTTCCCCCTGATCCCTTTGGTTCTCCTCTGTCGTGCAGTGTTCCCCACGGTTCCCCACTTTTTCCAATCCGTTCCCTCTGCTCCCTTTGATTCCCCTCTGTTCTGCTGTTTTCCCCAAAGTTCTCCACCTTTTCCAATTCGTTCCCCCTGCTTCCTTTGGTTTCCCACCTTTCTGCATTTTTCCACACGGTTCCCTAACTTTTCCAATCAGTTTCCCACATTTTGCAATCTTTTCCTCCTGCTCCTTTGGTTCTCCTCTGTTCTGCCGTGTTCCCGACGCTTCCCCACTTTTTCCAATCCATTCCCCTGCTCCCTTTGGTTCCCCTCTATTCTGCAGTGTTCCCCACGATTCTCCACATTTTTTTCCATTCTGTACCCCCTGCTCCCTATTGTTCCCCTCTGCCTTGCAGTGTTACCCATGGGACCCCACTTTTTCCAACCTGTTCCCCTTGTTCCCTTTGGTTCCCCTCTGTCATGCAGTGTTTTCACAGTTCCCCAATATTTTCCTATCTGTTCCCCCTGATCCCTTTGGTTCTCCTCTGTCGTGCAGTGTTCCCCACGGTTCCCCACTTTTTCCAATCCGGTCCCTCTGCTCCCTTTGGTTCCCCTCTGTTCTGCAGTGTTCCCCACAGTTCTCCACCTTTTCCAATTCGTTCCCCCTGCTCCCTTTGGTTCCCCACCTTTCTGCATTTTTACACACGGTTCCCTACTTTTTCCAATCGGTTCCCCACTTTTTTGAATCTGTTCCCCCTGCTCCCTTTGGTTCTGCTCTGTTCTGCAGTGTTCCCCACAGTTCACCACTTTTTCCAATCTGTTCCCCCTCTTTCTTTGGCTCCACTCTGTTCTGCAGTTTTCCCCACGGTTCCCCACTATTTTACAATCTGTTCGCCCTGCTCCCTTTCGTTCCCCTCATTTCTGCAGTGTCCTCCACGCTTCCCAACTTTTTGCAATCCATTCCCCCTGCTCTGTTTTTTTCCCCACTGTTCTACATTTTTCCACACGGTTCCCCACTTTTTCCAATCTGTTTCCCCTGCTCCCTTTGGCTCCTCACTGTTCTGCAGTGTTCCTCACGGTTCTCCACATTTTTTCCAACCTGTAGCCCCTGCTCCCTATGGTTCCCCTATGCCCTGCAGTATTCCCCATGGTTCCCCACTTTTTCCAATCCGTTCCCCCTGTTCCCTTTGGTTCCCCTCTGTCCCACAGTGTTCTGCACGATTCCCCACTTTTTCCAATCAGTTCCCCCTGCTCCCTTTGATTCCGCTCTGTACTGCAGTGTTCCCCATGGGCCCCACTTTTTGCAATCCGTTCCCCCTCCTCCTTTGGCTGCACTCTGTTCTGCAGTTTTCCCCATGGTTCCCCACATTTTGCAATCCATTCCCCCTGCTCCGTTTGTTTCCCCTCTGTTCTGCAGTGTTCCCCACAGTTCCCCACTTTTTCCAATCAGTTCCCCCTGCTCCCTTTGATTCCCCTCTGTCCTGCAGTGTTCCCCATTTGCACCACTTTTTACAATCCGTTCCCCCTGCTTCCTTTGGTTCCCCTCTGTCGTGTAGTGTTCCAAACGGTTCCCCACATTTTCCAATGCGTTCCCTCTGCTCCCTTTGGTGCCCCTCTGTTCTGTAGTGTTCCCCACGGTTCCCCACTTTTTCCAATCTGTTTCCCCTGCTCCCTCTGGTTTCCCATCTGTTCTGCATTTTTCCACACTGTTCCCTACTATTTCCAATCCGTTCCCCCTGCTTCCTTTGGTTCACCTCTGTTCTGCAGATCTCTCCACGTATCCCCACTTTTTCCAATCTGTTCCCCTTGCACCCTTTGGTTCCCCTCTGTTCTGCATTGTTCCCCACGGTTCCCCACTTTTCCAAACTGTACACCCTGCTCCCTCTGATTTCCCCTCTGTTCTGCATTTTTCCACAGTGTTCCCCACTTTTTCCAATCCATTCCCCCTGCTCCCTTTGGTTCCCCTCTGTTCTGCATTGTTCCTCACGGTTCCCCACTTTTTCAAACTGTACCCCCTGCTCCCTTTGGTGCTCCTCTGTTCTGCAGTGTCCTCTCGCTTCACAACTTTTTGCAATCCATTCCCCCTGCTCTGTTTGTTTCCCCATTGTTTTACATTTTTCCACACGGTTCCCCACTTTTTCCAATCTGTTCCCCCTGCTCCCTTTGGTTCCTCACTGTTCTGCAGTGTTCCTCACGGTTCTCCACATTTTTTCCAACCTGTACCCCCTGCTCCCTATGGTCCCCCTATGCACTGCAGTATTCCCCATGGTTCCCCACTTTTTCCAATCCGTTCCCCCTGCTCCCTTTGATTCCGCTCTGTCCTGCAGTGTTCCCCATGGGCCCCAATTTTTGCAATCCGTTCCCCCTGCTCCTTTGGCTCCACTCTGTTCTGCAGGTATCCCCATGGTTCCCCACATTTTGCAATCCATTCCCTCTGCTCCGTTTGGTTCCCCTCTGTTCTGCAGTGTTCCCCACAGTTCCCCACTTTTTCCAATCTGTTCCCTCTGCTCCCTTTGGTTCCCCTCTGTTCTGCTGTGTTCCCCAAAGTTCTCCACCTTTTCCAATTCGTTCCCCCTGCTTCCTTTGGTTCCCCACCTTTCAGCATTTTTCCACACGGTTCCCTAACTTTTCCAATCGGTTTCCCACTTTTTGCAATCCGTTCCCCCTGATCCCTTTGGTTCTCCTCTGTCGTGCAGTGTTCCACACGGTTCCCCACTTTTTCCAATCCGGTCCCTCTGCTCCCTTTGGTTCCCCTCTGTTCTGCAGTGTTCCCCACAGTTCTCCACCTTTTCCAATTCGTTCCCCCTGCTCCCTTTGGTTCCCCACCTTTCAGCATTTTTCCACACGGTTCCCTAACTTTTCCAATCGGTTTCCCACTTTTTGCAATCTGTTCCCCCTGCTCCCTTTGGTTCTCCTCTGTTCTGCCGTGTTCCCCACGATTCTCCACATTTTTTTCCATCCTGTACCCCCTGCTCCCTATTGTTCCCCTCTGCCTTGCAGTGTTTTCACAGTTCCCCAATTTTTTCCTATCTGTTCCCCCTGATCCCTTTGGTTCTCCTCTGTCGTGCAGTGTTCCCCACGGTTCCCCACTTTTTCCAATCCGTTCCCTCTGCTCCCTTTGATTCCCCTCTGTTCTGCTGTTTTCCCCAAAGTTCTCCACCTTTTCCAATTCGTTCCCCCTGCTTCCTTTGGTTTCCCACCTTTCTGCATTTTTCCACACGGTTCCCTAACTTTTCCAATCAGTTTCCCACATTTTGCAATCTTTTCCTCCTGCTCCTTTGGTTCTCCTCTGTTCTGCCGTGTTCCCAACGCTTCCCCACTTTTTCCAATCCATTCCCCTGCTCCCTTTGGTTCCCCTCTATTCTGCAGTATTCCCCACGATTCTCCACATTTTTTTCCATCCTGTACCCCCTGCTCCCTATTGTTCCCCTCTGCCTTGCAGTGTTACCCATGGGACCCCACTTTTTCCAACCTGTTCCCCTTGTTCCCTTTGGTTCCCCTCTGTCATGCAGTGTTTTCACAGTTCCCCAATATTTTCCTATCTGTTCCCCCTGATCCCTTTGGTTCTCCTCTGTAGTGCAGTGTTCCCCACGGTTCCCCACTTTTTCCAATCCGGTCCCTCTGCTCCCTTTGGTTCCCCTCTGTTCTGCAGTGTTCCCCACAGTTCTCCACCTTTTCCAATTCGTTCCCCCTGCTCCCTTTGGTTCCCCACCTTTCTGCATTTTTACACACGGTTCCCTACTTTTTCCAATCGGTTCCCCACTTTTTTGAATCTGTTCCCCCTGCTCCTTTTGGTTCTGCTCTGTTCTGCAGTGTTCCCCACAGTTCACCACTTTTTCCAATCTGTTCCCCCTGCTCCTTTGGATCCACTCTGTTCTGCAGTTTTCCCCACGGTTCCCCACATTTTCCAAACCATTCCGCCGGCTCGCTTTGGTTTCATACTGTTCTGCAGCGTTCCCCACGGTTCCCCACTATTTTACAATCTGTTCGCCCTGCTCCCTTTCGTTCCCCTCATTTCTGCAGTGTCCTCCACGCTTCCCAACTTTTTGCAATCCATTCCCCCTGCTCTGTTTGTTTCCCCACTGTTCTACATTTTTCCACACGGTTCCCCACTTTTTCCAATCTGTTTCCCCTGCTCCCTTTGGCTCCTCACTGTTCTGCAGTGTTCCTCACGGTTCTCCACATTTTTTCCAACCTGTAGCCCCTGCTCCCTATGGTTCCCCTATGCCCTGCAGTATTCCCCATGGTTCCCCACTTTTTCCAATCCGTTCCCCCTGTTCCCTTTGGTTCCCCTCTGTCCCACAGTGTTCTGCACGATTCCCCACTTTTTCCAATCAGTTCCCCCTGCTCCCTTTGATTCCGCTCTGTACTGCAGTGTTCCCCATGGGCCCCACTTTTTGCAATCCGTTCCCCCTCCTCCTTTGGCTGCACTCTGTTCTGCAGTTTTCCCCATGGTTCCCCACATTTTGCAATCCATTCCCCCTGCTCCGTTTGTTTCCCCTCTGTTCTGCAGTGTTCCCCACAGTTCCCCACTTTTTCCAATCAGTTCCCCCTGCTCCCTTTGATTCCCCTCTGTCCTGCAGTGTTCCCCATTTGCACCACTTTTTACAATCCGTTCCCCCTGCTTCCTTTGGTTCCCCTCTGTCGTGTAGTGTTCCAAACGGTTCCCCACATTTTCCAATGCGTTCCCTCTGCTCCCTTTGGTGCCCCTCTGTTCTGTAGTGTTCCCCACGGTTCCCCACTTTTTCCAATCTGTTTCCCCTGCTCCCTCTGGTTTCCCATCTGTTCTGCATTTTTCCACACTGTTCCCTACTATTTCCAATCCGTTCCCCCTGCTTCCTTTGGTTCACCTCTGTTCTGCAGATCTCTCCACGTATCCCCACTTTTTCCAATCTGTTCCCCTTGCACCCTTTGGTTCCCCTCTGTTCTGCATTGTTCCCCACGGTTCCCCACTTTTCCAAACTGTACCCCCTGCTCCCTCTGATTTCCCCTCTGTTCTGCATTTTTCCACAGTGTTCCCCACTTTTTCCAATCCATTCCCCCTGCTCCCTTTGGTTCCCCTCTGTTCTGCATTGTTCCTCACGGTTCCCCACTTTTTCAAACTGTACCCCCTGCTCCCTTTGGTGCTCCTCTGTTCTGCAGTGTCCTCCACGCTTCACAACTTTTTGCAATCCATTCCCCCTGCTCTGTTTGTTTCCCCATTGTTTTACATTTTTCCACACGGTTCCCCACTTTTTCCAATCTGTTCCCCCTGCTCCCTTTGGTTCCTCACTGTTCTGCAGTGTTCCTCACGGTTCTCCACATTTTTTCCAACCTGTAGCCCCTGCTCCCTATGGTTCCCCTATGCACTGCAGTATTCCCCATGGTTCCCCACTTTTTCCAATCCGTTCCCCCTGCTCCCTTTGATTCCGCTCTGTCCTGCAGTGTTCCCCATGGGCCCCAATTTTTGCAATCCGTTCCCCCTGCTCCTTTGGCTCCACTCTGTTCTGCAGGTATCCCCATGGTTCCCCACATTTTGCAATCCATTCCCTCTGCTCCGTTTGGTTCCCCTCTGTTCTGCAGTGTTCCCCACAGTTCCCCACTTTTTCAAATCTGTTCCCTCTGCTCCCTTTGGTTCCCCTCTGTTCTGCTGTGTTCCCCAAAGTTCTCCACCTTTTCCAATTCGTTCCCCCTGCTTCCTTTGGTTCCCCACCTTTCAGCATTTTTCCACACGGTTCCCTAACTTTTCCAATCGGTTTCCCACTTTTTCCAATCCGGTCCCTCTGCTCCCTTTGGTTCCCCTCTGTTCTGCAGTGTTCCCCACAGTTCTCCACCTTTTCCAATTCGTTCCCCCTGCTCCCTTTGGTTCCCCACCTTTCTGCATTTTTCAACACGATTCCCTACTTTTTCCAATCGGTTTCCCACTTTTTCGAATCTGTTCCCCCTGCTCCCTTTGGTTCTGCTCTCTTCTGCAGTGTTCCCCACAGTTCCTCACTTTTTCCAATCTGTTCCCCCTGCTCCTTTTGCTCCACTCTGTTCTGCAGTTTTCCCCACGGTTCCCCACATTTTCCAAACCATTCCCCCGGCTCGCTTTGGTTTCATACTGCTCTGCAGCGTTCCCCACGGTTCCCCACTATTTTACAATCTGTTCGCCCTGCTCCCTTTCGTTCCCCTCATTTCTGCAGTGTCCTCCACGCTTCCCAACTTTTTGCAATCCGTTCCCCCTGCTCCTTTGGCTCCACTCTGTTCTGCAGGTATCCCCATGGTTCCCCACATTTTGCAATCCATTCCCTCTGCTCCGTTTGGTTCCCCTCTGTTCTGCAGTGTTCCCCACAGTTCCCCACTTTTTCCAATCTGTTCCCTCTGCTCCCTTTGGTTCCCCTCTGTTCTGCTGTGTTCCCCAAAGTTCTCCACCTTTTCCAATTCGTTCCCCCTGCTTCCTTTGGTTCCCCACCTTTCAGCATTTTTCCACACGGTTCCCTAACTTTTCCAATCGGTTTCCCACTTTTTGCAATCCGTTCCCCCTGATCCCTTTGGTTCTCCTCTGTCGTGCAGTGTTCCACACGGTTCCCCACTTTTTCCAATCCGGTCCCTCTGCTCCCTTTGGTTCCCCTCTGTTCTGCAGTGTTCCCCACAGTTCTCCACCTTTTCCAATTCGTTCCCCCTGCTCCCTTTGGTTCCCCACCTTTCAGCATTTTTCCACACGGTTCCCTAACTTTTCCAATCGGTTTCCCACTTTTTGCAATCTGTTCCCCCTGCTCCCTTTGGTTCTCCTCTGTTCTGCCGTGTTCCCCACGATTCTCCACATTTTTTTCCATCCTGTACCCCCTGCTCCCTATTGTTCCCCTCTGCCTTGCAGTGTTTTCACAGTTCCCCAATTTTTTCCTATCTGTTCCCCCTGATCCCTTTGGTTCTCCTCTGTCGTGCAGTGTTCCCCACGGTTCCCCACTTTTTCCAATCCGTTCCCTCTGCTCCCTTTGATTCCCCTCTGTTCTGCTGTTTTCCCCAAAGTTCTCCACCTTTTCCAATTCGTTCCCCCTGCTTCCTTTGGTTTCCCACCTTTCTGCATTTTTCCACACGGTTCCCTAACTTTTCCAATCAGTTTCCCACATTTTGCAATCTTTTCCTCCTGCTCCTTTGGTTCTCCTCTGTTCTGCCGTGTTCCCAACGCTTCCCCACTTTTTCCAATCCATTCCCCTGCTCCCTTTGGTTCCCCTCTATTCTGCAGTATTCCCCACGATTCTCCACATTTTTTTCCATCCTGTACCCCCTGCTCCCTATTGTTCCCCTCTGCCTTGCAGTGTTACCCATGGGACCCCACTTTTTCCAACCTGTTCCCCTTGTTCCCTTTGGTTCCCCTCTGTCATGCAGTGTTTTCACAGTTCCCCAATATTTTCCTATCTGTTCCCCCTGATCCCTTTGGTTCTCCTCTGTAGTGCAGTGTTCCCCACGGTTCCCCACTTTTTCCAATCCGGTCCCTCTGCTCCCTTTGGTTCCCCTCTGTTCTGCAGTGTTCCCCACAGTTCTCCACCTTTTCCAATTCGTTCCCCCTGCTCCCTTTGGTTCCCCACCTTTCTGCATTTTTACACACGGTTCCCTACTTTTTCCAATCGGTTCCCCACTTTTTTGAATCTGTTCCCCCTGCTCCTTTTGGTTCTGCTCTGTTCTGCAGTGTTCCCCACAGTTCACCACTTTTTCCAATCTGTTCCCCCTGCTCCTTTGGATCCACTCTGTTCTGCAGTTTTCCCCACGGTTCCCCACATTTTCCAAACCATTCCGCCGGCTCGCTTTGGTTTCATACTGTTCTGCAGCGTTCCCCACGGTTCCCCACTATTTTACAATCTGTTCGCCCTGCTCCCTTTCGTTCCCCTCATTTCTGCAGTGTCCTCCACGCTTCCCAACTTTTTGCAATCCATTCCCCCTGCTCTGTTTGTTTCCCCACTGTTCTACATTTTTCCACACGGTTCCCCACTTTTTCCAATCTGTTTCCCCTGCTCCCTTTGGCTCCTCACTGTTCTGCAGTGTTCCTCACGGTTCTCCACATTTTTTCCAACCTGTAGCCCCTGCTCCCTATGGTTCCCCTATGCCCTGCAGTATTCCCCATGGTTCCCCACTTTTTCCAATCCGTTCCCCCTGTTCCCTTTGGTTCCCCTCTGTCCCACAGTGTTCTGCACGATTCCCCACTTTTTCCAATCAGTTCCCCCTGCTCCCTTTGATTCCGCTCTGTACTGCAGTGTTCCCCATGGGCCCCACTTTTTGCAATCCGTTCCCCCTCCTCCTTTGGCTGCACTCTGTTCTGCAGTTTTCCCCATGGTTCCCCACATTTTGCAATCCATTCCCCCTGCTCCGTTTGTTTCCCCTCTGTTCTGCAGTGTTCCCCACAGTTCCCCACTTTTTCCAATCAGTTCCCCCTGCTCCCTTTGATTCCCCTCTGTCCTGCAGTGTTCCCCATTTGCACCACTTTTTACAATCCGTTCCCCCTGCTTCCTTTGGTTCCCCTCTGTCGTGTAGTGTTCCAAACGGTTCCCCACATTTTCCAATGCGTTCCCTCTGCTCCCTTTGGTGCCCCTCTGTTCTGTAGTGTTCCCCACGGTTCCCCACTTTTTCCAATCTGTTTCCCCTGCTCCCTCTGGTTTCCCATCTGTTCTGCATTTTTCCACACTGTTCCCTACTATTTCCAATCCGTTCCCCCTGCTTCCTTTGGTTCACCTCTGTTCTGCAGATCTCTCCACGTATCCCCACTTTTTCCAATCTGTTCCCCTTGCACCCTTTGGTTCCCCTCTGTTCTGCATTGTTCCCCACGGTTCCCCACTTTTCCAAACTGTACCCCCTGCTCCCTCTGATTTCCCCTCTGTTCTGCATTTTTCCACAGTGTTCCCCACTTTTTCCAATCCATTCCCCCTGCTCCCTTTGGTTCCCCTCTGTTCTGCATTGTTCCTCACGGTTCCCCACTTTTTCAAACTGTACCCCCTGCTCCCTTTGGTGCTCCTCTGTTCTGCAGTGTCCTCCACGCTTCACAACTTTTTGCAATCCATTCCCCCTGCTCTGTTTGTTTCCCCATTGTTTTACATTTTTCCACACGGTTCCCCACTTTTTCCAATCTGTTCCCCCTGCTCCCTTTGGTTCCTCACTGTTCTGCAGTGTTCCTCACGGTTCTCCACATTTTTTCCAACCTGTAGCCCCTGCTCCCTATGGTTCCCCTATGCACTGCAGTATTCCCCATGGTTCCCCACTTTTTCCAATCCGTTCCCCCTGCTCCCTTTGATTCCGCTCTGTCCTGCAGTGTTCCCCATGGGCCCCAATTTTTGCAATCCGTTCCCCCTGCTCCTTTGGCTCCACTCTGTTCTGCAGGTATCCCCATGGTTCCCCACATTTTGCAATCCATTCCCTCTGCTCCGTTTGGTTCCCCTCTGTTCTGCAGTGTTCCCCACAGTTCCCCACTTTTTCAAATCTGTTCCCTCTGCTCCCTTTGGTTCCCCTCTGTTCTGCTGTGTTCCCCAAAGTTCTCCACCTTTTCCAATTCGTTCCCCCTGCTTCCTTTGGTTCCCCACCTTTCAGCATTTTTCCACACGGTTCCCTAACTTTTCCAATCGGTTTCCCACTTTTTCCAATCCGGTCCCTCTGCTCCCTTTGGTTCCCCTCTGTTCTGCAGTGTTCCCCACAGTTCTCCACCTTTTCCAATTCGTTCCCCCTGCTCCCTTTGGTTCCCCACCTTTCTGCATTTTTCAACACGATTCCCTACTTTTTCCAATCGGTTTCCCACTTTTTCGAATCTGTTCCCCCTGCTCCCTTTGGTTCTGCTCTCTTCTGCAGTGTTCCCCACAGTTCCTCACTTTTTCCAATCTGTTCCCCCTGCTCCTTTTGCTCCACTCTGTTCTGCAGTTTTCCCCACGGTTCCCCACATTTTCCAAACCATTCCCCCGGCTCGCTTTGGTTTCATACTGCTCTGCAGCGTTCCCCACGGTTCCCCACTATTTTACAATCTGTTCGCCCTGCTCCCTTTCGTTCCCCTCATTTCTGCAGTGTCCTCCACGCTTCCCAACTTTTTGCAATCCATTCCCCCTGCTCTGTTTGTTTCCCCACTGTTCTACATTTTTCCACACGGTTCCCCACTTTTTCCAATCTGTTTCCCCTGCTCCCTTTGGCTCCTCACTGTTCTGCAGTGTTCCTCACGGTTCTCCACATTTTTTCCAACCTGTAGCCCCTGCTCCCTATGGTTCCCCTATGCCCTGCAGTATTCCCCATGGTTCCCCACTTTTTCCAATCCGTTCCCCCTGTTCCCTTTGGTTCCCCTCTGTCCCACAGTGTTCTGCACGATTCCCCACTTTTTCCAATCAGTTCCCCCTGCTCCCTTTGATTCCGCTCTGTACTGCAGTGTTCCCCATGGGCCCCACTTTTTGCAATCCGTTCCCCCTCCTCCTTTGGCTGCACTCTGTTCTGCAGTTTTCCCCATGGTTCCCCACATTTTGCAATCCATTCCCCCTGCTCCGTTTGTTTCCCCTCTGTTCTGCAGTGTTCCCCACAGTTCCCCACTTTTTCCAATCAGTTCCCCCTGCTCCCTTTGATTCCCCTCTGTCCTGCAGTGTTCCCCATTTGCACCACTTTTTACAATCCGTTCCCCCTGCTTCCTTTGGTTCCCCTCTGTCGTGTAGTGTTCCAAACGGTTCCCCACATTTTCCAATGCGTTCCCTCTGCTCCCTTTGGTGCCCCTCTGTTCTGTAGTGTTCCCCACGGTTCCCCACTTTTTCCAATCTGTTTCCCCTGCTCCCTCTGGTTTCCCATCTGTTCTGCATTTTTCCACACTGTTCCCTACTATTTCCAATCCGTTCCCCCTGCTTCCTTTGGTTCACCTCTGTTCTGCAGATCTCTCCACGTATCCCCACTTTTTCCAATCTGTTCCCCTTGCACCCTTTGGTTCCCCTCTGTTCTGCATTGTTCCCCACGGTTCCCCACTTTTCCAAACTGTACCCCCTGCTCCCTCTGATTTCCCCTCTGTTCTGCATTTTTCCACAGTGTTCCCCACTTTTTCCAATCCATTCCCCCTGCTCCCTTTGGTTCCCCTCTGTTCTGCATTGTTCCTCACGGTTCCCCACTTTTTCAAACTGTACCCCCTGCTCCCTTTGGTGCTCCTCTGTTCTGCAGTGTCCTCCACGCTTCACAACTTTTTGCAATCCATTCCCCCTGCTCTGTTTGTATCCCCATTGTTTTACATTTTTCCACACGGTTCCCCACTTTTTCCAATCTGTTCCCCCTGCTCCCTTTGGTTCCTCACTGTTCTGCAGTGTTCCTCACGGTTCTCCACATTTTTTCCAACCTGTAGCCCCTGCTCCCTATGGTTCCCCTATGCACTGCAGTATTCCCCATGGTTCCCCACTTTTTCCAATCCGTTCCCCCTGCTCCCTTTGATTCCGCTCTGTCCTGCAGTGTTCCCCATGGGCCCCAATTTTTGCAATCCGTTCCCCCTGCTCCTTTGGCTCCACTCTGTTCTGCAGGTATCCCCATGGTTCCCCACATTTTGCAATCCATTCCCTCTGCTCCGTTTGGTTCCCCTCTGTTCTGCAGTGTTCCCCACAGTTCCCCACTTTTTCCAATCTGTTCCCTCTGCTCCCTTTGGTTCCCCTCTGTTCTGCTGTGTTCCCCAAAGTTCTCCACCTTTTCCAATTCGTTCCCCCTGCTTCCTTTGGTTCCCCACCTTTCAGCATTTTTCCACACGGTTCCCTAACTTTTCCAATCGGTTTCCCACTTTTTGCAATCCGTTCCCCCTGATCCCTTTGGTTCTCCTCTGTCGTGCAGTGTTCCACACGGTTCCCCACTTTTTCCAATCCGGTCCCTCTGCTCCCTTTGGTTCCCCTCTGTTCTGCAGTGTTCCCCACAGTTCTCCACCTTTTCCAATTCGTTCCCCCTGCTCCCTTTGGTTCCCCACCTTTCTGCATTTTTCAACACGATTCCCTACTTTTTCCAATCGGTTTCCCACTTTTTCGAATCTGTTCCCCCTGCTCCCTTTGGTTCTGCTCTCTTCTGCAGTGTTCCCCACAGTTCCCCACTTTTTCCAATCTGTTCCCCCTGCTCCTTTTGCTCCACTCTGTTCTGCAGTTTTCCCCACGGTTCCCCACATTTTCCAAACCATTCCCCCGGCTCGCTTTGGTTTCATACTGTTCTGCAGCGTTCCCCACGGTTCCCCACTATTTTACAATCTGTTCGCCCTGCTCCCTTTCGTTCCCCTCATTTCTGCAGTGTCCTCCACGCTTCCCAACTTTTTGCAATCCATTCCCCCTGCTCTGTTTGTTTCCCCACTGTTCTACATTTTTCCACACGGTTCCCCACTTTTTCCAATCTGCTCCCCCTGCTCCCTTTGGTTCCTCACTGTTCTGCAGTGTTCCTCATGGTTCTCCACATTTTTTCCAACCTGTAGCCCCTGCTCCCTATGGTTCCCCTATGCCCTGCAGTATTCCCCATGGTTCCCCACTTTTTCCAATCCGTTCGCCCTGTTCCCTTTGGTTCCCCTCTGTCCCGCAGTGTTCCTCACGGTTCCCCAATTTTTCAAACTGTACCCCCTGCTCCCTTTGGTTCCCCTCTATTCTGCAGTGATCCCCACGGTTCCCCACATTTTCCAAGCTGTTCCCCCTGCTCGCTTTGGTTTCATACTGTTCTGCAGTGTTCCCCACTGTTCCCAACTTTTTTACAATCTGTTCGCCCTGCTCCCTTTGGTTCTCCTCTGTCCTGCAGTGTCCTCCACGGTTCCCCACTTTTTACAATCCGTTCCCCCTGCTTCCTTTGGTTCCCCTCTGTCGTGCAGTGTTCCAAACGGTTCCCCACTTTTTGCAATCTGTTCCCCCTGCTCCCTCTGGTTTCCCCACTGTTCTGCATTTTTCCACAGTGTTCCCGACTTTTTCCAATCCATTCCCCCTGCTCCCTTTGGTTCCCCTCTGTTCTGCCTTGTTCCTCATGGTTCCCCACTTTTTCAAACTGTACCCCCTGCTCCCTTTGGTTCCCCTCAGTTCTGCAGTATTCCTCACGGTTCCCCACTTTTTCCAATCTGTTCTTCCTGCTCCCTTTGGTTCCCCACTGTGCTGCATTTTTCCACACTGTTCCCCAATTTTTCCAATCTGTTCCCCCTGCTCCCTTTGGTTCCTCACTGTTCTGCAGTGTTCCTCACAGTTCTGCACATTTTTTCCAACCTGTACCCCCTGCTCCCTTTGCTTTCCCTCTGTTCTGCAGTGTTCCCCAGAGTTCTCTACCTTTTCCAATCCGTTCCCCCTGCTCCTTTTGGTTCCTCACTGTTCTGCAGTGTTCCCCACGGTTCTCCAAATTTTTTCTAATCTGTTCCCCTTCTCCCTCTGGTTCGCCTCTGTTCTACATTTTTCCACATGGTTCCCCATTTTTTCCAATCCGTTCCCCCTTCTTCCTTTGGTCAACCTCTTTTCTGCAGATTTCCCCACGGTCCACATTTTCGAATCCTTTCCCCCTGCTCCCTCTGGGTCCCCACTGTTCTGCAGAACTCCCCACGATTCCCCACTTTTTGCAATCTGTTCCCCCTTCTCCCTTTGGTTCCTCTCTGTTCTGCATTGTTCCCCATGGGTCCGCACTTTTCCGAGCTGTTCCCCCTGCTCCCTTTCGTTCCGCTCTGTTCTGCAGTTTTCCCCACGGTTCTCCAAATTTTTTGTAATCTGTTCCCATGCTCCCTTTGGTTCCCCTCTGTTCTGCAGTGTTCCCCACAGTTCCCCACTTTTTCCAATCGGTTCTCCCTGCTCCCTTTGATTACCCTCTGTCATTCAGTGTTCGCCATGGGCCCCACTTTTTGCAATCCGTTTCCCGTGCTCACTTTTGTTCCCCTCTGTGCTCCAGTGTTCTCCACGGTTCACCACTTTTTCCAACCTGTACCTCCTGCTCCCTTTGGTTCTCCTCTGTCATGCAGTGTTCCCCACGGTTCCCCACTTTTTCCAATCCGTTCCCTCTGCTCCCTTTGGTTCCCCTCTGTTCTGCTGTGTTCCCCAAAGTTATCCACCTTTTCCAATTCGTTCCCCCTGCTTCCTTTGGTTCCCCACCTTTCAGCATTTTTCCACACGGTTCCCTAACTTTTCCAATCGGTTTCCCACTTTTTGCAATCTGTTCCCCCTGCTCCCTTTGGTTCTCCTCTGTTCTGCCGTGTTCCCCACGATTCTCCACATTTTTTTCCATCCTGTACCCCCTGCTCCCTATTGTTCCCCTCTGCCTTGCAGTGTTACCCATGGGACCCCACTTTTTCCAACCTGTTCCCCTTGTTCCCTTTGGTTCCCCTCTGTCATGCAGTGTTTTCACAGTTCCCCAATATTTTCCTATCTGTTCCCCCTGATCCCTTTGGTTCTCCTCTGTCGTGCAGTGTTCCCCACGGTTCCCCACTTTTTCCAATCCGGTCCCTCTGCTCCCTTTGGTTCCCCTCTGTTCTGCAGTGTTCCCCACAGTTCTCCACCTTTTCCAATTCGTTCCCCCTGCTCCCTTTGGTTCTCCACCTTTCTGCATTTTTACACACGGTTCCCTACTTTTTCCAATCGGTTCCCCACTTTTTTGAATCTGTTCCCCCTGCTCCTTTTGGTTCTGCTCTGTTCTGCAGTGTTCCCCACAGTTCACCACTTTTTCCAATCTGTTCCCCCTGCTCCTTTGGATCCACTCTGTTCTGCAGTTTTCCCCACGGTTCCCCACATTTTCCAAACCATTCCGCCGGCTCGCTTTGGTTTCATACTGTTCTGCAGCGTTCCCCACGGTTCCCCACTATTTTACAATCTGTTCGCCCTGCTCCCTTTCGTTCCCCTCATTTCTGCAGTGTCCTCCACGCTTCCCAACTTTTTGCAATCCATTCCCCCTGCTCTGTTTGTTTCCCCACTGTTCTACATTTTTCCACACGGTTCCCCACTTTTTCCAATCTGTTTCCCCTGCTCCCTTTGGCTCCTCACTGTTCTGCAGTGTTCCTCACGGTTCTCCACATTTTTTCCAACCTGTAGCCCCTGCTCCCTATGGTTCCCCTATGCCCTGCAGTATTCCCCATGGTTCCCCACTTTTTCCAATCCGTTCCCCCTGTTCCCTTTGGTTCCCCTCTGTCCCACAGTGTTCTGCACGATTCCCCACTTTTTCCAATCAGTTCCCCCTGCTCCCTTTGATTCCGCTCTGTACTGCAGTGTTCCCCATGGGCCCCACTTTTTGCAATCCGTTCCCCCTCCTCCTTTGGCTGCACTCTGTTCTGCAGTTTTCCCCATGGTTCCCCACATTTTGCAATCCATTCCCCCTGCTCCGTTTGTTTCCCCTCTGTTCTGCAGTGTTCCCCACAGTTCCCCACTTTTTCCAATCAGTTCCCCCTGCTCCCTTTGATTCCCCTCTGTCCTGCAGTGTTCCCCATTTGCACCACTTTTTACAATCCGTTCCCCCTGCTTCCTTTGGTTCCCCTCTGTCGTGTAGTGTTCCAAACGGTTCCCCACATTTTCCAATGCGTTCCCTCTGCTCCCTTTGGTGCCCCTCTGTTCTGTAGTGTTCCCCACGGTTCCCCACTTTTTCCAATCTGTTTCCCCTGCTCCCTCTGGTTTCCCATCTGTTCTGCATTTTTCCACACTGTTCCCTACTATTTCCAATCCGTTCCCCCTGCTTCCTTTGGTTCACCTCTGTTCTGCAGATCTCTCCACGTATCCCCACTTTTTCCAATCTGTTCCCCTTGCACCCTTTGGTTCCCCTCTGTTCTGCATTGTTCCCCACGGTTCCCCACTTTTCCAAACTGTACCCCCTGCTCCCTCTGATTTCCCCTCTGTTCTGCATTTTTCCACAGTGTTCCCCACTTTTTCCAATCCATTCCCCCTGCTCCCTTTGGTTCCCCTCTGTTCTGCATTGTTCCTCACGGTTCCCCACTTTTTCAAACTGTACCCCCTGCTCCCTTTGGTGCTCCTCTGTTCTGCAGTGTCCTCCACGCTTCACAACTTTTTGCAATCCATTCCCCCTGCTCTGTTTGTTTCCCCATTGTTTTACATTTTTCCACACGGTTCCCCACTTTTTCCAATCTGTTCCCCCTGCTCCCTTTGGTTCCTCACTGTTCTGCAGTGTTCCTCACGGTTCTCCACATTTTTTCCAACCTGTAGCCCCTGCTCCCTATGGTTCCCCTATGCACTGCAGTATTCCCCATGGTTCCCCACTTTTTCCAATCCGTTCCCCCTGCTCCCTTTGATTCCGCTCTGTCCTGCAGTGTTCCCCATGGGCCCCAATTTTTGCAATCCGTTCCCCCTGCTCCTTTGGCTCCACTCTGTTCTGCAGGTATCCCCATGGTTCCCCACATTTTCCAATCTGTTCCCTCTGCTCCCTTTGGTTCCCCTCTGTTCTGCTGTGTTCCCCAAAGTTCTCCACCTTTTCCAATTCGTTCCCCCTGCTTCCTTTGGTTCCCCACCTTTCAGCATTTTTCCACACGGTTCCCTAACTTTTCCAATCGGTTTCCCACTTTTTGCAATCCGTTCCCCCTGATCCCTTTGGTTCTCCTCTGTCGTGCAGTGTTCCACACGGTTCCCCACTTTTTCCAATCCGGTCCCTCTGCTCCCTTTGGTTCCCCTCTGTTCTGCAGTGTTCCCCACAGTTCTCCACCTTTTCCAATTCGTTCCCCCTGCTCCCTTTGGTTCCCCACCTTTCTGCATTTTTCAACACGATTCCCTACTTTTTCCAATCGGTTTCCCACTTTTTCGAATCTGTTCCCCCTGCTCCCTTTGGTTCTGCTCTCTTCTGCAGTGTTCCCCACAGTTCCCCACTTTTTCCAATCTGTTCCCCCTGCTCCTTTTGCTCCACTCTGTTCTGCAGTTTTCCCCACGGTTCCCCACATTTTCCAAACCATTCCCCCGGCTCGCTTTGGTTTCATACTGCTCTGCAGCGTTCCCCACGGTTCCCCACTATTTTACAATCTGTTCGCCCTGCTCCCTTTCGTTCCCCTCATTTCTGCAGTGTCCTCCACGCTTCCCAACTTTTTGCAATCCATTCCCCCTGCTCTGTTTGTTTCCCCACTGTTCTACATTTTTCCACACGGTTCCCCACTTTTTCCAATCTGTTCCCCCTGCTCCCTTTGGTTCCTCACTGTTCTGCAGTGTTCCTCACGGTTCTCCACATTTTTTCCAACCTGTAGCCCCTGCTCCCTATGGTTCCCCTATGCACTGCAGTATTCCCCATGGTTCCCCACTTTTTCCAATCCGTTCCCCCTGCTCCCTTTGATTCCGCTCTGTCCTGCAGTGTTCCCCATGGGCCCCAATTTTTGCAATCCGTTCCCCCTGCTCCTTTGGCTCCACTCTGTTCTGCAGGTATCCCCATGGTTCCCCACATTTTGCAATCCATTCCCTCTGCTCCGTTTGGTTCCCCTCTGTTCTGCAGTGTTCCTCACGGTTCTCCACATTTTTTCCAACCTGTAGCCCCTGCTCCCTATGGTTCCCCTATGCACTGCAGTATTCCCCATGGTTCCCCACTTTTTCCAATCCGTTCCCCCTGCTCCCTTTGATTCCGCTCTGTCCTGCAGTGTTCCCCATGGGCCCCAATTTTTGCAATCCGTTCCCCCTGCTCCTTTGGCTCCACTCTGTTCTGCAGGTATCCCCATGGTTCCCCACATTTTGCAATCCATTCCCTCTGCTCCGTTTGGTTCCCCTCTGTTCTGCAGTGTTCCCCACAGTTCCCCACTTTTTCCAATCAGTTCCCCCTGCTCCCTTTGATTCCCCTATGTCCTGCAGTGTTCCCCATGGGCCCCACTTTTTACAATCCGTTCCCCCTGCTACCTTTGGTTTCCCTTTGTCGTGTAGTGTTCCAAACGGTTCCCCACATTTTCCAATTCGTTCCCTCTGCTCCCTTTGGTGCCCCTCTGTTCTGCAGTGTTCCCCACGGTTCCCCACTTTTTCCAATCTGTTTCCCCTGCTCCCTCTGGTTTCCCCTCTGTTCTGCATTTTTCCACACTGTTCCCTACTATTTCCAATCCGTTCCCCCTGCTTCCTTTGGTTCACCTCTGTTCTGCAGACCTCTCCACGTATCCCCACTTTTTCTAATCTGTTCCCCCTGCACCCTTTGGTTCCCCTCTGTTCTGCATTGTTCCCCACGGTTCCCCACTTTTCCAAACTGTACCCCCTGCTCCCTTTGGTGCCCGACTGTTCTGCAGTGTTCCTCACGGTTCCCCACTTTTTCCAATCTGTTCTTCCTGCTCCCTTTGTTTCCCCTTTGTTCTGCATTTTTCCACACGGTTCCCCTCTTTTTCCAATCTGTTCCCCATGCTCCCTTTGGTTCCTCTCTGTTCTGCATTGTTCCCCACGGGTCCCCACTTTTCCGAGCTGTTCCCCCTGCTCCCTTTGGTTCCGCTCTGTTCTGCAGTTTTCCCCAATGTTCTCAACTTTTTCCAATCTGTTCCTCTTGCTCCCTTTGTTTCCCCACTGTTCTGCATTTTTGCACACGGTTCCCCACTTTTTCAAAACTGTTCCCCCTGCTCCCTTTGGTTCTTCACTGTTCTGCAGTTTTCCTCACGGTTCTCCACATTTTTCCAACCTGTACCCCCTGTCCCCTATGGTTCCCCTCTGCCCTGCAGTGTCCCCCATGGTTCCCCACTTTTTCCAATCCGTTCCCCCTGTTCCCTTTGGTTCGCCTCTGTTCTGCAGTGTTCCCGACGCTTCCCCACTTTTTCCAATCCGTTTCCCCTGCTCCCTCTGGTTTCCCCTCTGTTCTGCATTTTTCCACACTGTTCCCTACTATTTCCAATCCGTTCCCCCTGCTCCTTTTGGTTCCTCACTGTTCTGCAGTGTTCCCCACGGATCTCCAAATTTTTTCTAATCTGTTCCCCCTTCTCCCTCTGGTTCGCCTCTGTTCTACATTTTTCCACACGGTTCCCCATTTTTTCCAATCCGTTCCCCCTGCTTCCTTTTGTCCACCTCTTTTCTGCAGGGTTCCCCACGGTCCACTTTTTCGAATCCTTTCCCCCTGCTCCCTTTGGGTCCCCACTCTTCTGCAGGACTCACCACGATTCCCCACTTTTTCCAATCTGTTCCCTCTGCTCCCTTTGGTTCCCCTCTGTTCTGCTGTGTTCCCCAAAGTTCTCCACCTTTTCCAATTCGTTCCCCCTGCTTCCTTTGGTTCCCCACCTTTCAGCATTTTTCCACACGGTTCCCTAACTTTTCCAATCGGTTTCCCACTTTTTGCAATCTGTTCCCCCTGCTCCCTTTGGTTCTCCTCTGTTCTGCCGTGTTCCCCACGATTCTCCACATTTTTTTCCATCCTGTACCCCCTGCTCCCTATTGTTCCCCTCTGCCTTGCAGTGTTACCCATGGGACCCCACTTTTTCCAACCTGTTCCCCTTGTTCCCTTTGGTTCCCCTCTGTCATGCAGTGTTTTCACAGTTCCCCAATTTTTTCCTTTCTGTTCCCCCTGATCCCTTTGGTTCTCCTCTGTCGTGCAGTGTTCCCCACGGTTCCCCACATTTTCCAATCCGGTCCCTCTGCTCCCTTTGGTTCCCCTCTGTTCTGCAGTGTTCCCCACAGTTCTCCACCTTTTCCAATTCGTTCCCCCTGCTCCCTTTGGTTCCCCACCTTTCTGCATTTTTCCACACGGTTCCCTACTTTTTCCAATCGTTTCCCCACTTTTTCGAATCTGTTCCCCCTGCTTCCTTTGGTTCCCCTCTGTTCTGCAGAACTCCCCACGATTCCCCACTTTTTCCAATCTGTTCCCCCTTCTCCCTTTGGTTCCTCTCTGTTCTGCATTGTTCCCCATGGGTCCGCACTTTTCCGAGCTGTTCCCCCTGCTCCCTTTGGTTCCGCTCTGTTCTGCAGTTTTCCCCACGGTTCTCCAAATTTTTTGTAATCTGTTCCCATGCTCCCTTTGGTTCCCCTCTGTTCTGCAGTGTTCCCCACAGTTCCCCACTTTTTCCAATCGGTTCCCCCTGCTCCCTTTGATTACCCCTCTGTCATTCAGTGTTCGCCATGGGCCCAACTTTTTGCAATCCGTTTCCCGTGCTCACTTTTGTTCCCCTCTGTGCTCCAGTGTTCTCCACGGTTCACCACTTTTTCCAACCTGTACCTCCTGCTCCCTTTGGTTCCCCTCTGTCATGCAGTGTTCCCCACGGTTCCCCACTTTTTCCAATCTGTTCCCTCTGCTCCCTTTGGTTCCCCTCTGTTCTGCTGTTTTCCCCACAGTTCTCCACCTTTTCCAATACGTTCCCCGTGCTCCCTTTGGTTCCCCACCTTTCTGCATTTTTCCACACGGTTCCCTACTTTTTCCAATCGGTTTCCCACATTTTGCAATCTGTTCCCCCTCCTCCCTTTGGTTCTCCTCTGTTCTGCAGTGTTCCCGACGCTTCCCCACTTTTTCCAATCCATTCCCCCTGCTCCCTATAGTTCCCCTCTGCCTTGCAGTGTTACCCATGGGTCCCCACTTTTTCCAACCTGTTCCCCTTGTTCCCTTTGGTTCCCCTCTGTCATGCAGTGTTTTCACAGTTCCCCAATTTTTTCCTATCTGTTCCCCCTGATCCCTTTGGTTCTCCTCTGTCGTGCAGTGTTCCACACGGTTCCCCACTTTTTCCAATCCGGTCCCTCTGCTCCCTTTGGTTCCCCTCTGTTCTGCAGTGTTCCCCACAGTTCTCCACCTTTTCCAATTCGTTCCCCCTGCTCCCTTTGGTTCCCCACCTTTCTGCATTTTTCAACACGATTCCCTACTTTTTCCAATCGGTTTCCCACATTTTCGAATCTGTTCCCCCTGCTCCCTTTGGTTCTGCTCTCTTCTGCAGTGTTCCCCACAGTTCCCCACTTTTTCCAATCTGTTCCCCCTGCTCCTTTTGCTCCACTCTGTTTGCAGTTTTCCCCACGGTTCCCCACATTTTCCAAACCATTCCCCCGGCTCGCTTTGGTTTCATACTGTTCTGCAGCGTTCCCCACGGTTCCCCACTATTTTACAATCTGTTCGCCCTGCTCCCTTTCGTTCCCCTCATTTCTGCAGTGTCCTCCACGCTTCCCAACTTTTTGCAATCCATTCCCCCTGCTCTGTTTGTTTCCCCACTGTTCTACATTTTTCCACACGGTTCCCCACTTTTTCCAATCTGTTCCCCCTGCTCCCTTTGGTTCCTCACTGTTCTGCAGTGTTCCTCATGGTTCTCCACATTTTTTCCAACCTGTAGCCCCTGCTCCCTATGGTTCCCCTATGCCCTGCAGTATTCCCCATGGTTCCCCACTTTTTCCAATCCGTTCCCCCTGTTCCCTTTGGTTCCCCTCTGTCCCGCAGTGTTCCTCACAGTTCCCCACTTTTTCAAACTGTACCCCCTGCTCCCTTTGGTTCCCCTCTATTCTGCAGTGATCCCCACGGTTCCCCACATTTTCCAAGCTGTTCCCCCTGCTCGCTTTGGTTTCATACTGTTCTGCATTGTTCCCCACGGTTCCCAACTTTTTTACAATCTGTTTGCCCTGCTTCCTTTGGTTCCCCTCTGTCCTGCAGTGTTCCAAACGTCTCCCCACTTTTTGCAATCTGTTCCCCCTGCTCCCTCTGGTTTCCCCACTGTTCTGCATTTTTCCACAGTATTCCCGACTTTTTCCAATCCATTCCCCCTGCTCCCTTTGGTTCCCCTCTGTTCTGCCTTGTTCCTCATGGTTCCCCACTTTTTCAAACTGTACCCCCTGCTCCCTTTGGTTCCCCTCAGTTCTGCAGTATTCCTCACGGTTCCCCACTTTTTCCAATCTGTTCTTCCTGCTCCCTTTGGTTCCCCACTGTTCTGCATTTTTCCACACTGTTCCCCAATTTTTCCAATCTGTTCCCCCTGCTCCCTTTGGTTCCTCACTGTTCTGCAGTGTTCCTCACAGTTCTGCACATTTTTTCCAACCTGTACCCCCTGCTCCCTTTGCTTTCCCTCTGTTCTGCAGTGTTCCCCAGAGTTCTCTACCTTTTCCAATCCGTTCCCCCTGCTCCTTTTGGTTCCTCACTGTTCTGCAGTGTTCCCCACGGTTCTCCAAATTTTTTCTAATCTGTTCCCCTTCTCCCTCTGGTTCGCCTCTGTTCTACATTTTTCCACATGGTTCCCCATTTTTTCCAATCCGTTCCCCCTTCTTCCTTTGGTCAACATCTTTTCTGCAGATTTCCCCACGGTCCACATTTTCGAATCCTTTCCCCCTGCTCCCTCTGGGTCCCCACTGTTCTGCAGAACTCCCCACGATTCCCCACTTTTTCCAATCTGTTCCCCCTTCTCCCTTTGGTTCCTCTCTGTTCTGCATTGTTCCCCATGGGTCCGCACTTTTCCGAGCTGTTCCCCCTGCTCCCTTTCGTTCCGCTCTGTTCTGCAGTTTTCCCCACGGTTCTCCAAATTTTTTGTAATCTGTTCCCATGCTCCCTTTGGTTCCCCTCTGTTCTGCAGTGTTCCCCACAGTTCCCCACTTTTTCCAATCGGTACTCCCTGCTCCCTTTGATTACCCTCTGTCATTCAGTGTTCACCATGGGCCCCACTTTTTGCAATCCGTTTCCCGTGCTCACTTTTGTTCCCCTCTGTGCTCCAGTGTTCTCCACGGTTCACCACTTTTTCCAACCTGTACCTCCTGCTCCCTTTGGTTCCCCTCTGTCATGCAGTGTTCCCCACGGTTCCCCACTTTTTCCAATCTGTTCCCTCTGCTCCCTTTGGTTCCCCTCTGTTCTGCTGTTTTCCCCACAGTTCTCCACCTTTTCCAATACGTTCCCCGTGCTCCCTTTGGTTCCCCACCTTTCTGCATTTTTCCACACGGTTCCCTACTTTTTCCAATCGGTTTCCCACATTTTGCAATCTGTTCCCCCTCCTCCCTTTGGTTCTCCTCTGTTCTGCAGTGTTCCCGACGCTTCCCCACTTTTTCCAATCCATTCCCCCTGCTCCCTATAGTTCCCCTCTGCCTTGCAGTGTTACCCATGGGACCCCACTTTTTCCAACCTGTTCCCCTTGTTCCCCTCTGTCATGCAGTGTTTTCACAGTTCCCCAATTTTTTCCTATCTGTTCCCCCTGATCCCTTTGGTTCTCCTCTGTCGTGCAGTGTTCCACACGGTTCCCCACTTTTTCCAATCCGGTCCCTTGGTTCCCCTCTGTTCTGCAGTGTTCCCCACAGTTCTCCACCTTTTCCAATTCGTTCCCCCTGCTCCCTTTGGTTCCCCACCTTTCTGCATTTTTCAACACGATTCCCTACTTTTTCCAATCGGTTTCCCACTTTTTCGAATCTGTTCCCCCTGCTCCCTTTGGTTCTGCTCTCTTCTGCAGTGTTCCCCACAGTTCCCCACTTTTTCCAATCTGTTCCCCCTGCTCCTTTTGCTCCACTCTGTTCTGCAGTTTTCCCCACGGTTCCCCACATTTTCCAAACCATTCCCCCGGCTCGCTTTGGTTTCATACTGTTCTGCAGCGTTCCCCACGGTTCCCCACTATTTTACAATCTGTTCGCCCTGCTCCCTTTCGTTCCCCTCATTTCTGCAGTGTCCTCCACGCTTCCCAACTTTTTGCAATCCATTCCCCCTGCTCTGTTTGTTTCCCCACTGTTCTACATTTTTCCACACGGTTCCCCACTTTTTCCAATCTGTTCCCCCTGCTCCCTTTGGTTCCTCACTGTTCTGCAGTGTTCCTCATGGTTCTCCACATTTTTTCCAACCTGTAGCCCCTGCTCCCTATGGTTCCCCTATGCCCTGCAGTATTCCCCATGGTTCCCCACTTTTTCCAATCCGTTCCCCCTGTTCCCTTTGGTTCCCCTCTGTCCCGCAGTGTTCCTCACGGTTCCCCACTTTTTCAAACTGTACCCCCTGCTCCCTTTGGTTCCCCTCTATTCTGCAGTGATCCCCACGGTTCCCCACATTTTCCAAGCTGTTCCCCCTGCTCGCTTTGGTTTCATACTGTTCTGCAGTGTTCCCCACGGTTCCCAACTTTTTTACAATCTGTTCGCCCTGCTCCCTTTGGTTCTCCTCTGTCCTGCAGTGTCCTCCACGGTTCCCCACTTTTTACAATCCGTTCCCCCTGCTTCCTTTGGTTCCCCTCTGTCGTGCAGTGTTCCAAACGGTTCCCCACTTTTTGCAATCTGTTCCCCCTGCTCCCTCTGGTTTCCCCACTGTTCTGCATTTTTCCACAGTGTTCCCGACTTTTTCCAATCCATTCCCCCTGCTCCCTTTGGTTCCCCTCTGTTCTGCCTTGTTCCTCATGGTTCCCCACTTTTTCAAACTGTACCCCCTGCTCCCTTTGGTTCCCCTCAGTTCTGCAGTATTCCTCACGGTTCCCCACTTTTTCCAATCTGTTCTTCCTGCTCCCTTTGGTTCCCCACTGTTCTGCATTTTTCCACACTGTTCCCCAATTTTTCCAATCTGTTCCCCCTGCTCCCTTTGGTTCCTCACTGTTCTGCAGTGTTCCTCACAGTTCTGCACATTTTTTCCAACCTGTACCCCCTGCTCCCTTTGCTTTCCCTCTGTTCTGCAGTGTTCCCCAGAGTTCTCTACCTTTTCCAATCCGTTCCCCCTGCTCCTTTTGGTTCCTCACTGTTCTGCAGTGTTCCCCACGGTTCTCCAAATTTTTTCTAATCTGTTCCCCTTCTCCCTCTGGTTCGCCTCTTTTCTACATTTTTCCACATGGTTCCCCATTTTTTCCAATCCGTTCCCCCTTCTTCCTTTGGTCAACATCTTTTCTGCAGATTTCCCCACGGTCCACATTTTCGAATCCTTTCCCCCTGCTCCCTCTGGGTCCCCACTGTTCTGCAGAACTCCCCACGATTCCCCACTTTTTCCAATCTGTTCCCCCTTCTCCCTTTGGTTCCTCTCTGTTCTGCATTGTTCCCCATGGGTCCGCACTTTTCCGAGCTGTTCCCCATGCTCCCTTTCGTTCCGCTCTGTTCTGCAGTTTTCCCCACGGTTCTCCAAATTTTTTGTAATCTGTTCCCATGCTCCCTTTGGTTCCCCTCTGTTCTGCAGTGTTCCCCACAGTTCCCCACTTTTTCCAATCGGTTCTCCCTGCTCCCTTTGATTACCCTCTGTCATTCAGTGTTCACCATGGGCCCCACTTTTTGCAATCCGTTTCCCGTGCTCACTTTTGTTCCCCTCTGTGCTCCAGTGTTCTCCACGGTTCACCACTTTTTCCAACCTGTACCTCCTGCTCCCTTTGGTTCTCCTCTGTCATGCAGTGTTCCCCACGGTTCCCCACTTTTTCCAATCCGTTCCCTCTGCTCCCTTTGGTTCCCCTCTGTTCTGCTGTGTTCCCCAAAGTTATCCACCTTTTCCAATTCGTTCCCCCTGCTTCCTTTGGTTCCCCACCTTTCAGCATTTTTCCACACGGTTCCCTAACTTTTCCAATCGGTTTCCCACTTTTTGCAATCTGTTCCTCCTGCTCCCTTTGGTTCTCCTCTGTTCTGCCGTGTTCCCCACGATTCTCCACATTTTTTTCCATCCTGTACCCCCTGCTCCCTATTGTTCCCCTCTGCCTTGCAGTGTTTTCACAGTTCCCCAATTTTTTCCTATCTGTTCCCCCTGATCCCTTTGGTTCTCCTCTGTCGTGCAGTGTTCCCCACGGTTCCCCACTTTTTCCAATCCGTTCCCTCTGCTCCCTTTGATTCCCCTCTGTTCTGCTGTTTTCCCCAAAGTTCTCCACCTTTTCCAATTCGTTCCCCCTGCTTCCTTTGGTTTCCCACCTTTCTGCATTTTTCCACACGGTTCCCTAACTTTTCCAATCAGTTTCCCACATTTTGCAATCTTTTCCTCCTGCTCCTTTGGTTCTCCTCTGTTCTGCCGTGTTCCCGACGCTTCCCCACTTTTTCCAATCCATTCCCCTGCTCCCTTTGGTTCCCCTCTATTCTGCAGTGTTCCCCACGATTCTCCACATTTTTTTCCATTCTGTACCCCCTGCTCCCTATTGTTCCCCTCTGCCTTGCAGTGTTACCCATGGGACCCCACTTTTTCCAACCTGTTCCCCTTGTTCCCTTTGGTTCCCCTCTGTCATGCAGTGTTTTCACAGTTCCCCAATATTTTCCTATCTGTTCCCCCTGATCCCTTTGGTTCTCCTCTGTCGTGCAGTGTTCCCCACGGTTCCCCACTTTTTCCAATCCGGTCCCTCTGCTCCCTTTGGTTCCCCTCTGTTCTGCAGTGTTCCCCACAGTTCTCCACCTTTTCCAATTCTTTCCCCCTGCTCCCTTTGGTTCCCCACCTTTCTGCATTTTTACACACGGTTCCCTACTTTTTCCAATCGGTTCCCCACTTTTTTGAATCTGTTCCCCCTGCTCCCTTTGGTTCTGCTCTGTTCTGCAGTGTTCCCCACAGTTCACCACTTTTTCCAATCTGTTCCCCCTCTTTCTTTGGCTCCACTCTGTTCTGCAGTTTTCCCCACGGTTCCCCACTATTTTACAATCTGTTCGCCCTGCTCCCTTTCGTTCCCCTCATTTCTGCAGTGTCCTCCACGCTTCCCAACTTTTTGCAATCCATTCCCCCTGCTCTGTTTGTTTCCCCACTGTTCTACATTTTTCCACACGGTTCCCCACTTTTTCCAATCTGTTTCCCCTGCTCCCTTTGGCTCCTCACTGTTCTGCAGTGTTCCTCACGGTTCTCCACATTTTTTCCAACCTGTAGCCCCTGCTCCCTATGGTTCCCCTATGCCCTGCAGTATTCCCCATGGTTCCCCACTTTTTCCAATCCGTTCCCCCTGTTCCCTTTGGTTCCCCTCTGTCCCACAGTGTTCTGCACGATTCCCCACTTTTTCCAATCAGTTCCCCCTGCTCCCTTTGATTCCGCTCTGTACTGCAGTGTTCCCCATGGGCCCCACTTTTTGCAATCCGTTCCCCCTCCTCCTTTGGCTGCACTCTGTTCTGCAGTTTTCCCCATGGTTCCCCACATTTTGCAATCCATTCCCCCTGCTCCGTTTGTTTCCCCTCTGTTCTGCAGTGTTCCCCACAGTTCCCCACTTTTTCCAATCAGTTCCCCCTGCTCCCTTTGATTCCCCTCTGTCCTGCAGTGTTCCCCATTTGCACCACTTTTTACAATCCGTTCCCCCTGCTTCCTTTGGTTCCCCTCTGTCGTGTAGTGTTCCAAACGGTTCCCCACATTTTCCAATGCGTTCCCTCTGCTCCCTTTGGTGCCCCTCTGTTCTGTAGTGTTCCCCACGGTTCCCCACTTTTTCCAATCTGTTTCCCCTGCTCCCTCTGGTTTCCCATCTGTTCTGCATTTTTCCACACTGTTCCCTACTATTTCCAATCCGTTCCCCCTGCTTCCTTTGGTTCACCTCTGTTCTGCAGATCTCTCCACGTATCCCCACTTTTTCCAATCTGTTCCCCTTGCACCCTTTGGTTCCCCTCTGTTCTGCATTGTTCCCCACGGTTCCCCACTTTTCCAAACTGTACACCCTGCTCCCTCTGATTTCCCCTCTGTTCTGCATTTTTCCACAGTGTTCCCCACTTTTTCCAATCCATTCCCCCTGCTCCCTTTGGTTCCCCTCTGTTCTGCATTGTTCCTCACGGTTCCCCACTTTTTCAAACTGTACCCCCTGCTCCCTTTGGTGCTCCTCTGTTCTGCAGTGTCCTCTCGCTTCACAACTTTTTGCAATCCATTCCCCCTGCTCTGTTTGTTTCCCCATTGTTTTACATTTTTCCACACGGTTCCCCACTTTTTCCAATCTGTTCCCCCTGCTCCCTTTGGTTCCTCACTGTTCTGCAGTGTTCCTCACGGTTCTCCACATTTTTTCCAACCTGTACCCCCTGCTCCCTATGGTCCCCCTATGCACTGCAGTATTCCCCATGGTTCCCCACTTTTTCCAATCCGTTCCCCCTGCTCCCTTTGATTCCGCTCTGTCCTGCAGTGTTCCCCATGGGCCCCAATTTTTGCAATCCGTTCCCCCTGCTCCTTTGGCTCCACTCTGTTCTGCAGGTATCCCCATGGTTCCCCACATTTTGCAATCCATTCCCTCTGCTCCGTTTGGTTCCCCTCTGTTCTGCAGTGTTCCCCACAGTTCCCCACTTTTTCCAATCTGTTCCCTCTGCTCCCTTTGGTTCCCCTCTGTTCTGCTGTGTTCCCCAAAGTTCTCCACCTTTTCCAATTCGTTCCCCCTGCTTCCTTTGGTTCCCCACCTTTCAGCATTTTTCCACACGGTTCCCTAACTTTTCCAATCGGTTTCCCACTTTTTGCAATCCGTTCCCCCTGATCCCTTTGGTTCTCCTCTGTCGTGCAGTGTTCCACACGGTTCCCCACTTTTTCCAATCCGGTCCCTCTGCTCCCTTTGGTTCCCCTCTGTTCTGCAGTGTTCCCCACAGTTCTCCACCTTTTCCAATTCGTTCCCACTGCTCCCTTTGGTTCCCCACCTTTCAGCATTTTTCCACACGGTTCCCTAACTTTTCCAATCGGTTTCCCACTTTTTGCAATCTGTTCCCCCTGCTCCCTTTGGTTCTCCTCTGTTCTGCCGTGTTCCCCACGATTCTCCACATTTTTTTCCATCCTGTACCCCCTGCTCCCTATTGTTCCCCTCTGCCTTGCAGTGTTTTCACAGTTCCCCAATTTTTTCCTATCTGTTCCCCCTGATCCCTTTGGTTCTCCTCTGTCGTGCAGTGTTCCCCACGGTTCCCCACTTTTTCCAATCCGTTCCCTCTGCTCCCTTTGATTCCCCTCTGTTCTGCTGTTTTCCCCAAAGTTCTCCACCTTTTCCAATTCGTTCCCCCTGCTTCCTTTGGTTTCCCACCTTTCTGCATTTTTCCACACGGTTCCCTAACTTTTCCAATCAGTTTCCCACATTTTGCAATCTTTTCCTCCTGCTCCTTTGGTTCTCCTCTGTTCTGCCGTGTTCCCAACGCTTCCCCACTTTTTCCAATCCATTCCCCTGCTCCCTTTGGTTCCCCTCTATTCTGCAGTATTCCCCACGATTCTCCACATTTTTTTCCATCCTGTACCCCCTGCTCCCTATTGTTCCCCTCTGCCTTGCAGTGTTACCCATGGGACCCCACTTTTTCAAACCTGTTCCCCTTGTTCCCTTTGGTTCCCCTCTGTCATGCAGTGTTTTCACAGTTCCCCAATATTTTCCTATCTGTTCCCCCTGATCCCTTTGGTTCTCCTCTGTAGTGCAGTGTTCCCCACGGTTCCCCACTTTTTCCAATCCGGTCCCTCTGCTCCCTTTGGTTCCCCTCTGTTCTGCAGTGTTCCCCACAGTTCTCCACCTTTTCCAATTCGTTCCCCCTGCTCCCTTTGGTTCCCCACCTTTCTGCATTTTTACACACGGTTCCCTACTTTTTCCAATCGGTTCCCCACTTTTTTGAATCTGTTCCCCCTGCTCCTTTTGGTTCTGCTCTGTTCTGCAGTGTTCCCCACAGTTCACCACTTTTTCCAATCTGTTCCCCCTGCTCCTTTGGATCCACTCTGTTCTGCAGTTTTCCCCACGGTTCCCCACATTTTCCAAACCATTCCGCCGGCTCGCTTTGGTTTCATACTGTTCTGCAGCGTTCCCCACGGTTCCCCACTATTTTACAATCTGTTCGCCCTGCTCCCTTTCGTTCCCCTCATTTCTGCAGTGTCCTCCACGCTTCCCAACTTTTTGCAATCCATTCCCCCTGCTCTGTTTGTTTCCCCACTGTTCTACATTTTTCCACACGGTTCCCCACTTTTTCCAATCTGTTTCCCCTGCTCCCTTTGGCTCCTCACTGTTCTGCAGTGTTCCTCACGGTTCTCCACATTTTTTCCAACCTGTAGCCCCTGCTCCCTATGGTTCCCCTATGCCCTGCAGTATTCCCCATGGTTCCCCACTTTTTCCAATCCGTTCCCCCTGTTCCCTTTGGTTCCCCTCTGTCCCACAGTGTTCTGCACGATTCCCCACTTTTTCCAATCAGTTCCCCCTGCTCCCTTTGATTCCGCTCTGTACTGCAGTGTTCCCCATGGGCCCCACTTTTTGCAATCCGTTCCCCCTCCTCCTTTGGCTGCACTCTGTTCTGCAGTTTTCCCCATGGTTCCCCACATTTTGCAATCCATTCCCCCTGCTCCGTTTGTTTCCCCTCTGTTCTGCAGTGTTCCCCACAGTTCCCCACTTTTTCCAATCAGTTCCCCCTGCTCCCTTTGATTCCCCTCTGTCCTGCAGTGTTCCCCATTTGCACCACTTTTTACAATCCGTTCCCCCTGCTTCCTTTGGTTCCCCTCTGTCGTGTAGTGTTCCAAACGGTTCCCCACATTTTCCAATGCGTTCCCTCTGCTCCCTTTGGTGCCCCTCTGTTCTGTAGTGTTCCCCACGGTTCCCCACTTTTTCCAATCTGTTTCCCCTGCTCCCTCTGGTTTCCCATCTGTTCTGCATTTTTCCACACTGTTCCCTACTATTTCCAATCCGTTCCCCCTGCTTCCTTTGGTTCACCTCTGTTCTGCAGATCTCTCCACGTATCCCCACTTTTTCCAATCTGTTCCCCTTGCACCCTTTGGTTCCCCTCTGTTCTGCATTGTTCCCCACGGTTCCCCACTTTTCCAAACTGTACCCCCTGCTCCCTCTGATTTCCCCTCTGTTCTGCATTTTTCCACAGTGTTCCCCACTTTTTCCAATCCATTCCCCCTGCTCCCTTTGGTTCCCCTCTGTTCTGCATTGTTCCTCACGGTTCCCCACTTTTTCAAACTGTACCCCCTGCTCCCTTTGGTGCTCCTCTGTTCTGCAGTGTCCTCCACGCTTCACAACTTTTTGCAATCCATTCCCCCTGCTCTGTTTGTTTCCCCATTGTTTTACATTTTTCCACACGGTTCCCCACTTTTTCCAATCTGTTCCCCCTGCTCCCTTTGGTTCCTCACTGTTCTGCAGTGTTCCTCACGGTTCTCCACATTTTTTCCAACCTGTAGCCCCTGCTCCCTATGGTTCCCCTATGCACTGCAGTATTCCCCATGGTTCCCCACTTTTTCCAATCCGTTCCCCCTGCTCCCTTTGATTCCGCTCTGTCCTGCAGTGTTCCCCATGGGCCCCAATTTTTGCAATCCGTTCCCCCTGCTCCTTTGGCTCCACTCTGTTCTGCAGGTATCCCCATGGTTCCCCACATTTTGCAATCCATTCCCTCTGCTCCGTTTGGTTCCCCTCTGTTCTGCAGTGTTCCCCACAGTTCCCCACTTTTTCCAATCTGTTCCCTCTGCTCCCTTTGGTTCCCCTCTGTTCTGCTGTGTTCCCCAAAGTTCTCCACCTTTTCCAATTCGTTCCCCCTGCTTCCTTTGGTTCCCCACCTTTCAGCATTTTTCCACACGGTTCCCTAACTTTTCCAATCGGTTTCCCACTTTTTGCAATCCGTTCCCCCTGATCCCTTTGGTTCTCCTCTGTCGTGCAGTGTTCCACACGGTTCCCCACTTTTTCCAATCCGGTCCCTCTGCTCCCTTTGGTTCCCCTCTGTTCTGCAGTGTTCCCCACAGTTCTCCACCTTTTCCAATTCGTTCCCCCTGCTCCCTTTGGTTCCCCACCTTTCAGCATTTTTCCACACGGTTCCCTAACTTTTCCAATCGGTTTCCCACTTTTTGCAATCTGTTCCCCCTGCTCCCTTTGGTTCTCCTCTGTTCTGCCGTGTTCCCCACGATTCTCCACATTTTTTTCCATCCTGTACCCCCTGCTCCCTATTGTTCCCCTCTGCCTTGCAGTGTTTTCACAGTTCCCCAATTTTTTCCTATCTGTTCCCCCTGATCCCTTTGGTTCTCCTCTGTCGTGCAGTGTTCCCCACGGTTCCCCACTTTTTCCAATCCGTTCCCTCTGCTCCCTTTGATTCCCCTCTGTTCTGCTGTTTTCCCCAAAGTTCTCCACCTTTTCCAATTCGTTCCCCCTGCTTCCTTTGGTTTCCCACCTTTCTGCATTTTTCCACACGGTTCCCTAACTTTTCCAATCAGTTTCCCACATTTTGCAATCTTTTCCTCCTGCTCCTTTGGTTCTCCTCTGTTCTGCCGTGTTCCCAACGCTTCCCCACTTTTTCCAATCCATTCCCCTGCTCCCTTTGGTTCCCCTCTATTCTGCAGTATTCCCCACGATTCTCCACATTTTTTTCCATCCTGTACCCCCTGCTCCCTATTGTTCCCCTCTGCCTTGCAGTGTTACCCATGGGACCCCACTTTTTCAAACCTGTTCCCCTTGTTCCCTTTGGTTCCCCTCTGTCATGCAGTGTTTTCACAGTTCCCCAATATTTTCCTATCTGTTCCCCCTGATCCCTTTGGTTCTCCTCTGTAGTGCAGTGTTCCCCACGGTTCCCCACTTTTTCCAATCCGGTCCCTCTGCTCCCTTTGGTTCCCCTCTGTTCTGCAGTGTTCCCCACAGTTCTCCACCTTTTCCAATTCGTTCCCCCTGCTCCCTTTGGTTCCCCACCTTTCTGCATTTTTACACACGGTTCCCTACTTTTTCCAATCGGTTCCCCACTTTTTTGAATCTGTTCCCCCTGCTCCTTTTGGTTCTGCTCTGTTCTGCAGTGTTCCCCACAGTTCACCACTTTTTCCAATCTGTTCCCCCTGCTCCTTTGGATCCACTCTGTTCTGCAGTTTTCCCCACGGTTCCCCACATTTTCCAAACCATTCCGCCGGCTCGCTTTGGTTTCATACTGTTCTGCAGCGTTCCCCACGGTTCCCCACTATTTTACAATCTGTTCGCCCTGCTCCCTTTCGTTCCCCTCATTTCTGCAGTGTCCTCCACGCTTCCCAACTTTTTGCAATCCATTCCCCCTGCTCTGTTTGTTTCCCCACTGTTCTACATTTTTCCACACGGTTCCCCACTTTTTCCAATCTGTTTCCCCTGCTCCCTTTGGCTCCTCACTGTTCTGCAGTGTTCCTCACGGTTCTCCACATTTTTTCCAACCTGTAGCCCCTGCTCCCTATGGTTCCCCTATGCCCTGCAGTATTCCCCATGGTTCCCCACTTTTTCCAATCCGTTCCCCCTGTTCCCTTTGGTTCCCCTCTGTCCCACAGTGTTCTGCACGATTCCCCACTTTTTCCAATCAGTTCCCCCTGCTCCCTTTGATTCCGCTCTGTACTGCAGTGTTCCCCATGGGCCCCACTTTTTGCAATCCGTTCCCCCTCCTCCTTTGGCTGCACTCTGTTCTGCAGTTTTCCCCATGGTTCCCCACATTTTGCAATCCATTCCCCCTGCTCCGTTTGTTTCCCCTCTGTTCTGCAGTGTTCCCCACAGTTCCCCACTTTTTCCAATCAGTTCCCCCTGCTCCCTTTGATTCCCCTCTGTCCTGCAGTGTTCCCCATTTGCACCACTTTTTACAATCCGTTCCCCCTGCTTCCTTTGGTTCCCCTCTGTCGTGTAGTGTTCCAAACGGTTCCCCACATTTTCCAATGCGTTCCCTCTGCTCCCTTTGGTGCCCCTCTGTTCTGTAGTGTTCCCCACGGTTCCCCACTTTTTCCAATCTGTTTCCCCTGCTCCCTCTGGTTTCCCATCTGTTCTGCATTTTTCCACACTGTTCCCTACTATTTCCAATCCGTTCCCCCTGCTTCCTTTGGTTCACCTCTGTTCTGCAGATCTCTCCACGTATCCCCACTTTTTCCAATCTGTTCCCCTTGCACCCTTTGGTTCCCCTCTGTTCTGCATTGTTCCCCACGGTTCCCCACTTTTCCAAACTGTACCCCCTGCTCCCTCTGATTTCCCCTCTGTTCTGCATTTTTCCACAGTGTTCCCCACTTTTTCCAATCCATTCCCCCTGCTCCCTTTGGTTCCCCTCTGTTCTGCATTGTTCCTCACGGTTCCCCACTTTTTCAAACTGTACCCCCTGCTCCCTTTGGTGCTCCTCTGTTCTGCAGTGTCCTCCACGCTTCACAACTTTTTGCAATCCATTCCCCCTGCTCTGTTTGTTTCCCCATTGTTTTACATTTTTCCACACGGTTCCCCACTTTTTCCAATCTGTTCCCCCTGCTCCCTTTGGTTCCTCACTGTTCTGCAGTGTTCCTCACGGTTCTCCACATTTTTTCCAACCTGTAGCCCCTGCTCCCTATGGTTCCCCTATGCACTGCAGTATTCCCCATGGTTCCCCACTTTTTCCAATCCGTTCCCCCTGCTCCCTTTGATTCCGCTCTGTCCTGCAGTGTTCCCCATGGGCCCCAATTTTTGCAATCCGTTCCCCCTGCTCCTTTGGCTCCACTCTGTTCTGCAGGTATCCCCATGGTTCCCCACATTTTGCAATCCATTCCCTCTGCTCCGTTTGGTTCCCCTCTGTTCTGCAGTGTTCCCCACAGTTCCCCACTTTTTCAAATCTGTTCCCTCTGCTCCCTTTGGTTCCCCTCTGTTCTGCTGTGTTCCCCAAAGTTCTCCACCTTTTCCAATTCGTTCCCCCTGCTTCCTTTGGTTCCCCACCTTTCAGCATTTTTCCACACGGTTCCCTAACTTTTCCAATCGGTTTCCCACTTTTTCCAATCCGGTCCCTCTGCTCCCTTTGGTTCCCCTCTGTTCTGCAGTGTTCCCCACAGTTCTCCACCTTTTCCAATTCGTTCCCCCTGCTCCCTTTGGTTCCCCACCTTTCTGCATTTTTCAACACGATTCCCTACTTTTTCCAATCGGTTTCCCACTTTTTCGAATCTGTTCCCCCTGCTCCCTTTGGTTCTGCTCTCTTCTGCAGTGTTCCCCACAGTTCCTCACTTTTTCCAATCTGTTCCCCCTGCTCCTTTTGCTCCACTCTGTTCTGCAGTTTTCCCCACGGTTCCCCACATTTTCCAAACCATTCCCCCGGCTCGCTTTGGTTTCATACTGCTCTGCAGCGTTCCCCACGGTTCCCCACTATTTTACAATCTGTTCGCCCTGCTCCCTTTCGTTCCCCTCATTTCTGCAGTGTCCTCCACGCTTCCCAACTTTTTGCAATCCATTCCCCCTGCTCTGTTTGTTTCCCCACTGTTCTACATTTTTCCACACGGTTCCCCACTTTTTCCAATCTGTTTCCCCTGCTCCCTTTGGCTCCTCACTGTTCTGCAGTGTTCCTCACGGTTCTCCACATTTTTTCCAACCTGTAGCCCCTGCTCCCTATGGTTCCCCTATGCCCTGCAGTATTCCCCATGGTTCCCCACTTTTTCCAATCCGTTCCCCCTGTTCCCTTTGGTTCCCCTCTGTCCCACAGTGTTCTGCACGATTCCCCACTTTTTCCAATCAGTTCCCCCTGCTCCCTTTGATTCCGCTCTGTACTGCAGTGTTCCCCATGGGCCCCACTTTTTGCAATCCGTTCCCCCTCCTCCTTTGGCTGCACTCTGTTCTGCAGTTTTCCCCATGGTTCCCCACATTTTGCAATCCATTCCCCCTGCTCCGTTTGTTTCCCCTCTGTTCTGCAGTGTTCCCCACAGTTCCCCACTTTTTCCAATCAGTTCCCCCTGCTCCCTTTGATTCCCCTCTGTCCTGCAGTGTTCCCCATTTGCACCACTTTTTACAATCCGTTCCCCCTGCTTCCTTTGGTTCCCCTCTGTCGTGTAGTGTTCCAAACGGTTCCCCACATTTTCCAATGCGTTCCCTCTGCTCCCTTTGGTGCCCCTCTGTTCTGTAGTGTTCCCCACGGTTCCCCACTTTTTCCAATCTGTTTCCCCTGCTCCCTCTGGTTTCCCATCTGTTCTGCATTTTTCCACACTGTTCCCTACTATTTCCAATCCGTTCCCCCTGCTTCCTTTGGTTCACCTCTGTTCTGCAGATCTCTCCACGTATCCCCACTTTTTCCAATCTGTTCCCCTTGCACCCTTTGGTTCCCCTCTGTTCTGCATTGTTCCCCACGGTTCCCCACTTTTCCAAACTGTACCCCCTGCTCCCTCTGATTTCCCCTCTGTTCTGCATTTTTCCACAGTGTTCCCCACTTTTTCCAATCCATTCCCCCTGCTCCCTTTGGTTCCCCTCTGTTCTGCATTGTTCCTCACGGTTCCCCACTTTTTCAAACTGTACCCCCTGCTCCCTTTGGTGCTCCTCTGTTCTGCAGTGTCCTCCACGCTTCACAACTTTTTGCAATCCATTCCCCCTGCTCTGTTTGTATCCCCATTGTTTTACATTTTTCCACACGGTTCCCCACTTTTTCCAATCTGTTCCCCCTGCTCCCTTTGGTTCCTCACTGTTCTGCAGTGTTCCTCACGGTTCTCCACATTTTTTCCAACCTGTAGCCCCTGCTCCCTATGGTTCCCCTATGCACTGCAGTATTCCCCATGGTTCCCCACTTTTTCCAATCCGTTCCCCCTGCTCCCTTTGATTCCGCTCTGTCCTGCAGTGTTCCCCATGGGCCCCAATTTTTGCAATCCGTTCCCCCTGCTCCTTTGGCTCCACTCTGTTCTGCAGGTATCCCCATGGTTCCCCACATTTTGCAATCCATTCCCTCTGCTCCGTTTGGTTCCCCTCTGTTCTGCAGTGTTCCCCACAGTTCCCCACTTTTTCCAATCTGTTCCCTCTGCTCCCTTTGGTTCCCCTCTGTTCTGCTGTGTTCCCCAAAGTTCTCCACCTTTTCCAATTCGTTCCCCCTGCTTCCTTTGGTTCCCCACCTTTCAGCATTTTTCCACACGGTTCCCTAACTTTTCCAATCGGTTTCCCACTTTTTGCAATCCGTTCCCCCTGATCCCTTTGGTTCTCCTCTGTCGTGCAGTGTTCCACACGGTTCCCCACTTTTTCCAATCCGGTCCCTCTGCTCCCTTTGGTTCCCCTCTGTTCTGCAGTGTTCCCCACAGTTCTCCACCTTTTCCAATTCGTTCCCCCTGCTCCCTTTGGTTCCCCACCTTTCTGCATTTTTCAACACGATTCCCTACTTTTTCCAATCGGTTTCCCACTTTTTCGAATCTGTTCCCCCTGCTCCCTTTGGTTCTGCTCTCTTCTGCAGTGTTCCCCACAGTTCCCCACTTTTTCCAATCTGTTCCCCCTGCTCCTTTTGCTCCACTCTGTTCTGCAGTTTTCCCCACGGTTCCCCACATTTTCCAAACCATTCCCCCGGCTCGCTTTGGTTTCATACTGTTCTGCAGCGTTCCCCACGGTTCCCCACTATTTTACAATCTGTTCGCCCTGCTCCCTTTCGTTCCCCTCATTTCTGCAGTGTCCTCCACGCTTCCCAACTTTTTGCAATCCATTCCCCCTGCTCTGTTTGTTTCCCCACTGTTCTACATTTTTCCACACGGTTCCCCACTTTTTCCAATCTGCTCCCCCTGCTCCCTTTGGTTCCTCACTGTTCTGCAGTGTTCCTCATGGTTCTCCACATTTTTTCCAACCTGTAGCCCCTGCTCCCTATGGTTCCCCTATGCCCTGCAGTATTCCCCATGGTTCCCCACTTTTTCCAATCCGTTCGCCCTGTTCCCTTTGGTTCCCCTCTGTCCCGCAGTGTTCCTCACGGTTCCCCAATTTTTCAAACTGTACCCCCTGCTCCCTTTGGTTCCCCTCTATTCTGCAGTGATCCCCACGGTTCCCCACATTTTCCAAGCTGTTCCCCCTGCTCGCTTTGGTTTCATACTATTCTGCAGTGTTCCCCACTGTTCCCAACTTTTTTACAATCTGTTCGCCCTGCTCCCTTTGGTTCTCCTCTGTCCTGCAGTGTCCTCCACGGTTCCCCACTTTTTACAATCCGTTCCCCCTGCTTCCTTTGGTTCCCCTCTGTCGTGCAGTGTTCCAAACGGTTCCCCACTTTTTGCAATCTGTTCCCCCTGCTCCCTCTGGTTTCCCCACTGTTCTGCATTTTTCCACAGTGTTCCCGACTTTTTCCAATCCATTCCCCCTGCTCCCTTTGGTTCCCCTCTGTTCTGCCTTGTTCCTCATGGTTCCCCACTTTTTCAAACTGTACCCCCTGCTCCCTTTGGTTCCCCTCAGTTCTGCAGTATTCCTCACGGTTCCCCACTTTTTCCAATCTGTTCTTCCTGCTCCCTTTGGTTCCCCACTGTGCTGCATTTTTCCACACTGTTCCCCAATTTTTCCAATCTGTTCCCCCTGCTCCCTTTGGTTCCTCACTGTTCTGCAGTGTTCCTCACAGTTCTGCACATTTTTTCCAACCTGTACCCCCTGCTCCCTTTGCTTTCCCTCTGTTCTGCAGTGTTCCCCAGAGTTCTCTACCTTTTCCAATCCGTTCCCCCTGCTCCTTTTGGTTCCTCACTGTTCTGCAGTGTTCCCCACGGTTCTCCAAATTTTTTCTAATCTGTTCCCCTTCTCCCTCTGGTTCGCCTCTGTTCTACATTTTTCCACATGGTTCCCCATTTTTTCCAATCCGTTCCCCCTTCTTCCTTTGGTCAACCTCTTTTCTGCAGATTTCCCCACGGTCCACATTTTCGAATCCTTTCCCCCTGCTCCCTCTGGGTCCCCACTGTTCTGCAGAACTCCCCACGATTCCCCACTTTTTGCAATCTGTTCCCCCTTCTCCCTTTGGTTCCTCTCTGTTCTGCATTGTTCCCCATGGGTCCGCACTTTTCCGAGCTGTTCCCCCTGCTCCCTTTCGTTCCGCTCTGTTCTGCAGTTTTCCCCACGGTTCTCCAAATTTTTTGTAATCTGTTCCCATGCTCCCTTTGGTTCCCCTCTGTTCTGCAGTGTTCCCCACAGTTCCCCACTTTTTCCAATCGGTTCTCCCTGCTCCCTTTGATTACCCTCTGTCATTCAGTGTTCGCCATGGGCCCCACTTTTTGCAATCCGTTTCCCGTGCTCACTTTTGTTCCCCTCTGTGCTCCAGTGTTCTCCACGGTTCACCACTTTTTCCAACCTGTACCTCCTGCTCCCTTTGGTTCTCCTCTGTCATGCAGTGTTCCCCACGGTTCCCCACTTTTTCCAATCCGTTCCCTCTGCTCCCTTTGGTTCCCCTCTGTTCTGCTGTGTTCCCCAAAGTTATCCACCTTTTCCAATTCGTTCCCCCTGCTTCCTTTGGTTCCCCACCTTTCAGCATTTTTCCACACGGTTCCCTAACTTTTCCAATCGGTTTCCCACTTTTTGCAATCTGTTCCCCCTGCTCCCTTTGGTTCTCCTCTGTTCTGCCGTGTTCCCCACGATTCTCCACATTTTTTTCCATCCTGTACCCCCTGCTCCCTATTGTTCCCCTCTGCCTTGCAGTGTTACCCATGGGACCCCACTTTTTCCAACCTGTTCCCCTTGTTCCCTTTGGTTCCCCTCTGTCATGCAGTGTTTTCACAGTTCCCCAATATTTTCCTATCTGTTCCCCCTGATCCCTTTGGTTCTCCTCTGTCGTGCAGTGTTCCCCACGGTTCCCCACTTTTTCCAATCCGGTCCCTCTGCTCCCTTTGGTTCCCCTCTGTTCTGCAGTGTTCCCCACAGTTCTCCACCTTTTCCAATTCGTTCCCCCTGCTCCCTTTGGTTCTCCACCTTTCTGCATTTTTACACACGGTTCCCTACTTTTTCCAATCGGTTCCCCACTTTTTTGAATCTGTTCCCCCTGCTCCTTTTGGTTCTGCTCTGTTCTGCAGTGTTCCCCACAGTTCACCACTTTTTCCAATCTGTTCCCCCTGCTCCTTTGGATCCACTCTGTTCTGCAGTTTTCCCCACGGTTCCCCACATTTTCCAAACCATTCCGCCGGCTCGCTTTGGTTTCATACTGTTCTGCAGCGTTCCCCACGGTTCCCCACTATTTTACAATCTGTTCGCCCTGCTCCCTTTCGTTCCCCTCATTTCTGCAGTGTCCTCCACGCTTCCCAACTTTTTGCAATCCATTCCCCCTGCTCTGTTTGTTTCCCCACTGTTCTACATTTTTCCACACGGTTCCCCACTTTTTCCAATCTGTTTCCCCTGCTCCCTTTGGCTCCTCACTGTTCTGCAGTGTTCCTCACGGTTCTCCACATTTTTTCCAACCTGTAGCCCCTGCTCCCTATGGTTCCCCTATGCCCTGCAGTATTCCCCATGGTTCCCCACTTTTTCCAATCCGTTCCCCCTGTTCCCTTTGGTTCCCCTCTGTCCCACAGTGTTCTGCACGATTCCCCACTTTTTCCAATCAGTTCCCCCTGCTCCCTTTGATTCCGCTCTGTACTGCAGTGTTCCCCATGGGCCCCACTTTTTGCAATCCGTTCCCCCTCCTCCTTTGGCTGCACTCTGTTCTGCAGTTTTCCCCATGGTTCCCCACATTTTGCAATCCATTCCCCCTGCTCCGTTTGTTTCCCCTCTGTTCTGCAGTGTTCCCCACAGTTCCCCACTTTTTCCAATCAGTTCCCCCTGCTCCCTTTGATTCCCCTCTGTCCTGCAGTGTTCCCCATTTGCACCACTTTTTACAATCCGTTCCCCCTGCTTCCTTTGGTTCCCCTCTGTCGTGTAGTGTTCCAAACGGTTCCCCACATTTTCCAATGCGTTCCCTCTGCTCCCTTTGGTGCCCCTCTGTTCTGTAGTGTTCCCCACGGTTCCCCACTTTTTCCAATCTGTTTCCCCTGCTCCCTCTGGTTTCCCATCTGTTCTGCATTTTTCCACACTGTTCCCTACTATTTCCAATCCGTTCCCCCTGCTTCCTTTGGTTCACCTCTGTTCTGCAGATCTCTCCACGTATCCCCACTTTTTCCAATCTGTTCCCCTTGCACCCTTTGGTTCCCCTCTGTTCTGCATTGTTCCCCACGGTTCCCCACTTTTCCAAACTGTACCCCCTGCTCCCTCTGATTTCCCCTCTGTTCTGCATTTTTCCACAGTGTTCCCCACTTTTTCCAATCCATTCCCCCTGCTCCCTTTGGTTCCCCTCTGTTCTGCATTGTTCCTCACGGTTCCCCACTTTTTCAAACTGTACCCCCTGCTCCCTTTGGTGCTCCTCTGTTCTGCAGTGTCCTCCACGCTTCACAACTTTTTGCAATCCATTCCCCCTGCTCTGTTTGTTTCCCCATTGTTTTACATTTTTCCACACGGTTCCCCACTTTTTCCAATCTGTTCCCCCTGCTCCCTTTGGTTCCTCACTGTTCTGCAGTGTTCCTCACGGTTCTCCACATTTTTTCCAACCTGTAGCCCCTGCTCCCTATGGTTCCCCTATGCACTGCAGTATTCCCCATGGTTCCCCACTTTTTCCAATCCGTTCCCCCTGCTCCCTTTGATTCCGCTCTGTCCTGCAGTGTTCCCCATGGGCCCCAATTTTTGCAATCCGTTCCCCCTGCTCCTTTGGCTCCACTCTGTTCTGCAGGTATCCCCATGGTTCCCCACATTTTCCAATCTGTTCCCTCTGCTCCCTTTGGTTCCCCTCTGTTCTGCTGTGTTCCCCAAAGTTCTCCACCTTTTCCAATTCGTTCCCCCTGCTTCCTTTGGTTCCCCACCTTTCAGCATTTTTCCACACGGTTCCCTAACTTTTCCAATCGGTTTCCCACTTTTTGCAATCCGTTCCCCCTGATCCCTTTGGTTCTCCTCTGTCGTGCAGTGTTCCACACGGTTCCCCACTTTTTCCAATCCGGTCCCTCTGCTCCCTTTGGTTCCCCTCTGTTCTGCAGTGTTCCCCACAGTTCTCCACCTTTTCCAATTCGTTCCCCCTGCTCCCTTTGGTTCCCCACCTTTCTGCATTTTTCAACACGATTCCCTACTTTTTCCAATCGGTTTCCCACTTTTTCGAATCTGTTCCCCCTGCTCCCTTTGGTTCTGCTCTCTTCTGCAGTGTTCCCCACAGTTCCCCACTTTTTCCAATCTGTTCCCCCTGCTCCTTTTGCTCCACTCTGTTCTGCAGTTTTCCCCACGGTTCCCCACATTTTCCAAACCATTCCCCCGGCTCGCTTTGGTTTCATACTGCTCTGCAGCGTTCCCCACGGTTCCCCACTATTTTACAATCTGTTCGCCCTGCTCCCTTTCGTTCCCCTCATTTCTGCAGTGTCCTCCACGCTTCCCAACTTTTTGCAATCCATTCCCCCTGCTCTGTTTGTTTCCCCACTGTTCTACATTTTTCCACACGGTTCCCCACTTTTTCCAATCTGTTTCCCCTGCTCCCTTTGGCTCCTCACTGTTCTGCAGTGTTCCTCACGGTTCTCCACATTTTTTCCAACCTGTAGCCCCTGCTCCCTATGGTTCCCCTATGCCCTGCAGTATTCCCCATGGTTCCCCACTTTTTCCAATCCGTTCCCCCTGTTCCCTTTGGTTCCCCTCTGTCCCACAGTGTTCTGCACGATTCCCCACTTTTTCCAATCAGTTCCCCCTGCTCCCTTTGATTCCGCTCTGTACTGCAGTGTTCCCCATGGGCCCCACTTTTCGCAATCCGTTCCCCCTCCTCCTTTGGCTGCACTCTGTTCTGCAGTTTTCCCCATGGTTCCCCACATTTTGCAATCCATTCCCCCTGCTCCGTTTGTTTCCCCTCTGTTCTGCAGTGTTCCCCACAGTTCCCCACTTTTTCCAATCAGTTCCCCCTGCTCCCTTTGATTCCCCTCTGTCCTGCAGTGTTCCCCATTTGCACCACTTTTTACAATCCGTTCCCCCTGCTTCCTTTGGTTCCCCTCTGTCGTGTAGTGTTCCAAACGGTTCCCCACATTTTCCAATGCGTTCCCTCTGCTCCCTTTGGTGCCCCTCTGTTCTGTAGTGTTCCCCACGGTTCCCCACTTTTTCCAATCTGTTTCCCCTGCTCCCTCTGGTTTCCCATCTGTTCTGCATTTTTCCACACTGTTCCCTACGATTTCCAATCCGTTCCCCCTGCTTCCTTTGGTTCACCTCTGTTCTGCAGATCTCTCCACGTATCCCCACTTTTTCCAATCTGTTCCCCTTGCACCCTTTGGTTCCCCTCTGTTCTGCATTGTTCCCCACGGTTCCCCACTTTTCCAAACTGTACCCCCTGCTCCCTCTGATTTCCCCTCTGTTCTGCATTTTTCCACAGTGTTCCCCACTTTTTCCAATCCATTCCCCCTGCTCCCTTTGGTTCCCCTCTGTTCTGCATTGTTCCTCACGGTTCCCCACTTTTTCAAACTGTACCCCCTGCTCCCTTTGGTGCTCCTCTGTTCTGCAGTGTCCTCCACGCTTCACAACTTTTTGCAATCCATTCCCCCTGCTCTGTTTGTTTCCCCATTGTTTTACATTTTTCCACACGGTTCCCCACTTTTTCCAACCTGTAGCCCCTGCTCCCTATGGTTCCCCTATGCACTGCAGTATTCCCCATGGTTCCCCACTTTTTCCAATCCGTTCCCCCTGCTCCCTTTGATTCCGCTCTGTCCTGCAGTGTTCCCCATGGGCCCCAATTTTTGCAATCCGTTCCCCCTGCTCCTTTGGCTCCACTCTGTTCTGCAGGTATCCCCATGGTTCCCCACATTTTGCAATCCATTCCCTCTGCTCCGTTTGGTTCCCCTCTGTTCTGCAGTGTTCCCCACAGTTCCCCACTTTTTCCAATCTGTTCCCTCTGCTCCCTTTGGTTCCCCTCTGTTCTGCTGTGTTCCCCAAAGTTCTCCACCTTTTCCAATTCGTTCCCCCTGCTTCCTTTGGTTCCCCACCTTTCAGCATTTTTCCACACGGTTCCCTAACTTTTCCAATCGGTTTCCCACTTTTTGCAATCCGTTCCCCCTGATCCCTTTGGTTCTCCTCTGTCGTGCAGTGTTCCACACGGTTCCCCACTTTTTCCAATCCGGTCCCTCTGCTCCCTTTGGTTCCCCTCTGTTCTGCAGTGTTCCCCACAGTTCTCCACCTTTTCCAATTCGTTCCCCCTGCTCCCTTTGGTTCCCCACCTTTCTGCATTTTTCAACACGATTCCCTACTTTTTCCAATCGGTTTCCCACTTTTTCGAATCTGTTCCCCCTGCTCCCTTTGGTTCTGCTCTCTTCTGCAGTGTTCCCCACAGTTCCCCACTTTTTCCAATCTGTTCCCCCTGCTCCTTTTGCTCCACTCTGTTCTGCAGTTTTCCCCACGGTTCCCCACATTTTCCAAACCATTCCCCCGGCTCGCTTTGGTTTCATACTGTTCTGCAGCGTTCCCCACGGTTCCCCACTATTTTACAATCTGTTCGCCCTGCTCCCTTTCGTTCCCCTCATTTCTGCAGTGTCCTCCACGCTTCCCAACTTTTTGCAATCCATTCCCCCTGCTCTGTTTGTTTCCCCACTGTTCTACATTTTTCCACACGGTTCCCCACTTTTTCCAATCTGTTCCCCCTGCTCCCTTTGGTTCCTCACTGTTCTTCAGTGTTCCTCATGGTTCTCCACATTTTTTCCAACCTGTAGCCCCTGCTCCCTATGGTTCCCCTATGCCCTGCAGTATTCCCCATGGTTCCCCACTTTTTCCAATCCGTTCGCCCTGTTCCCTTTGGTTCCCCTCTGTCCCGCAGTGTTCCTCACGGTTCCCCAATTTTTCAAACTGTACCCCCTGCTCCCTTTGGTTCCCCTCTATTCTGCAGTGATCCCCACGGTTCCCCACATTTTCCAAGCTGTTCCCCCTGCTCGCTTTGGTTTCATACTGTTCTGCAGTGTTCCCCACTGTTCCCAACTTTTTTACAATCTGTTCGCCCTGCTCCCTTTGGTTCTCCTCTGTCCTGCAGTGTCCTCCACGGTTCCCCACTTTTTACAATCCGTTCCCCCTGCTTCCTTTGGTTCCCCTCTGTCGTGCAGTGTTCCAAACGGTTCCCCACTTTTTGCAATCTGTTCCCCCTGCTCCCTCTGGTTTCCCCACTGTTCTGCATTTTTCCACAGTGTTCCCGACTTTTTCCAATCCATTCCCCCTGCTCCCTTTGGTTCCCCT